>NC_050580.1:1590829-1899979 GCF_011100635.1 Trichosurus vulpecula | reverse complement strand
CAGCTCCCATGGGTGGAATCATCAACTCTGGGGAGATGATACCTCCAGCCCTAGCCTCTCTCCTGAGCCCCAGCCCTGTACTACCCACCGCTTCTTGGAAATTCTGCCCCCTGCCCCAGCAGATGTCCCACTGGTCTCTCGAATCCAACATGTCCCGAAAGACCTTATTAGCCACACCCCCAAAGGACACCTCTCCTCCAAATATCTCTGTTCCTGTCAGGCACAACCCTCATTCTGGTCACCCCCTTTCAAAACCTCAGCATCCTCCCTGGCTTTTCACTCTCCAACACCTCCTTTATCCAATCAGAGGCCAAGTCTTGCTGCCTCTGCCTTTACAACATTTCTCATAACCATCCCTTTCTTTCTAGTCTTATGATAACCACCCTCATTCCTCCCCTCATCATTATTCTTCTGGAGGATTGCAGGAGTCTCCTCATTTGCCTCCAGTCCACTCTTCATATGGCTGCCAACATCATCCTGCTAACATCTAGGTAGGATCACATCATTCCTCTGCTCAGAAACGTTGGACTGCTCCCTGTTACCACGGGATTCCATGTGGCTCATGCTACAACCGCTTCCTTGTCCACCAAGACTAGGCTCTGACCGCCAGGGCTGGGGAGCTTTGGCCAGATCTCCCCCAGATCCAAGCTGGTGAAGTCTATTCCCCATCCTCTCCACACCATGACACCCTATCCCATCCCCACCCACCTCCAATACTTTCCAACTGAGAACAGGAATTAAATCAATATGACCGTTCTTGGAAAGGGTCCATTGATTAGCTAACGTTGCGCCCTGCCCATCACTTCCCTCTGCATGATCTTCCCCCATTAGAATGTCCACTCCTTGAGGACAGGGATCGTATTGCGTTTATGTTTATATCCTTAGCACTTGGTAAGATGCTAGGCTCTAGCAAGCATTTAATAGATGTTTCTTCAGTCATTCATTCAGACTCTATTTGGTTTTCAAAGCCTTTCTCAACCTGTCACCTGCCAACCTTTTCAGTCTTCCTTCATATTACTCTTCCCATGCTCCACCTTCCAGCCAGCCATACTAGCTGTTCCCCAAACTCAGAATCTCCAGTCATCACGCCTTTGCATGACTCTCCCTTATGCCTAGTATGCACTCCTTCATTTCTACCTCTTAGAATAGCTGAGGTACAAGCTTCTTTGCAAACAATTGCTCGATTCCCCCACGCCTTAGTGCTCTCTCTCCCTCCCCATACTACCTTGCATTTACTTATGTTTATCTACATTATAGATCCCATCCCAAGTAGACGATAGTTTCCCAGAGGTCTGGGAAGATTGGGGGTTTATCTTCACACACCCAGCCATGGCACCAGCTGGTGCTGAAAACTGGGTGAAAGGAAGGAGAATCCCTGGGCTTCAGTCTCGGTCTACACCCGCCAATGTGCCGTCCCTGACAGGAGGCTTCTCGGCTGGAGCCCAGGCTTCCCTGGACCAGGGGGGAGCAGAAGTCTGAAACTAAGTCATTTTATGAACAATGACACCAGTGAAGATCCCCTTCCTTGGAGTCCTTGTGGTTACAGAGCCCTCTGCGTACAACGTCTCACTGGCTCCTAAAGGCGAGCCCAATGATTCATGCAGATTCTCCTGAGCTGAAGGTTTACAAAGCATCCACTCATAGTAACCCTGGAGATGCAGAATGCAAGCTGTGAGACCCCTGAAAATATAAAAGTGTAAACAAAAGCTAAGAGGGTAAAGTGACGAAAATATCAATCAATCGACAAATATTCATAAGTGCTTACCATGTGCCAGGTACAGGTACAGAGACAAAAATGAAACAGACACCTCCCTCAAGAAGTGCACACTAGGACTAGAATGAAAACTGGAAAGAGGAGCAAACAAACAGCAACAAGAACAGAAAGCCAGCTCGACACTGCTCAGTGCAATGACCAAAGCTGGCCCCAAAGGAAGGCGGGGTCTGTGGGTGTGAAGTACTGCACATGCTCTCAGTCAGTGATGGATTGGTTAGCTTGACTCCCTTTTTTTTTAAATGCTTCATTATCAGGCTGCCACGCTGGGTACAGGATGGGGACGGCGATTTTTGGAAGTGAAGAAGGCATAGAGATTAATGCATCAACCTTTAAAAGGGGAGAGCACTTCTTATTTGATCCCTTAGTTCTCTTAGGGGTCTGACAGGTGGTCAAGCAAACACTCCTCTCCCCTTTTTACAGCTGAAGACACTGCAGCTCAGATAGGTCACGGGATCAAAGGGTGGAGAGAACTTGGATATCCCCTGGTCCAAGTCTCTTCTTGGCTCAGGGATCTGGCACAGCTTGCCCTGCGGCTAATTAGTGTAGCCTTAGGAGGCAAAATCAAGACATCAGAGACTAAAACCATTAGAACCTACTGTGTCTAAGGTGCAGCACCATCAGTTTCTCTCCTTGAGCTTCTCTTTCCCTCCCCTTACGTTCTTCAACTAATAAAACATAAAGCATATGGGCCCAATGGCTGGGGGAAGGGGGAGAAGCAGAAAGGGGCAACCTTTATACAAGTTCCCCATTCGTAAGGTGAGGGCAAGCCTTGAAGCAGGGAGAATGGACATCATCATCGTTGTGGTCATCTTCATGTGGAGTGACCACAGGCCCCCAAAGCTCTCCTGGGATCCTGGCTGCTTTCTCTGAGTGGTCTCGAGTTTGCCAGTCCTTCCAAAACACTTCTCCATGATAGCCACCTTTAGTATTCTGCTGCACCCACCAAGCCCCTCTCCATCCCACTTTGGGTCTCCTGAAAATGTGATACCTGGAGGGCTGAGTATTCCATGATCCATAACTATATGGCATTGTCAGGAAAGGACTGATGTTAAAGTAATCTCAAAGCCCTTATACCATCCAATCATTACACCATGAGCACCTTGGGAGCAGGCACGGCTTTTTGCCTTTGTGTCCCCAGTACGGTGCCTCCCACATAGTCGGTACTTGGTAAATGCTTTTTCACTTGCCTTGATCGAGACCTGTTTATGTTGAACCCAACCATTTAATGAAGTACACACTCAGTGAGAACTCAACTGTGTTGCAAGTGAGCATTTCTCGTGTGGGCATTCCTGGATCCCCAACAAACCTGCTCTCTCCCTCATGCACCAAAATCTATATCTTGATGTATCAGCTCAGCTTATTCCCATTTTGCTTCAAAAATTCAAGAGTTGTGTCTTGAAATTTCCTGGGCTTTCTCTTAGGCATCTTCCCCAAAGGATCCAAAGGCGAAAAGAAAGCCAAACCTACTCCCCTCCTTTTGGCTTCTAGTGTTACATAGATGTGAAAACATTTATAGCAGAGAATCATGGGGAACAAATCAATTCCAATCAGCTGAGGAATGGCTAAATAAGTGGCGGCACCTGAGTGTAACAGAATATGACTGCCCCGTAAGAGGTAATGAGCATGAAGGACATGGAGAATCACAGGGAGACTTGGAGAAGCTGATGCTGAGTGAAGAAAAGGCTGGGAAACCAACTCAAACGCTAACGCTGACACGATCTTGGAAATAACAGTAGTTCTTCTGCTTGCCTGGGTTAAGCCCAGGGTAGAGGGATAAGAAGGTGCCTCCTCCTACCTCTTTCCTTGCAGAATTCAGGGCCACAGGTGTGGAACCTTGTCCAGGAGGGTGGAAGTCAGTGACCTCTGGGTCACTTTTGCTACTTTATCTGGAAGGGGAAGGGACGTATTGTAAAATATGGGTGGTATAAAAACAAAAGGGAGTAGTCATTGTTTTCCCTTCAGTTCCTGTGATTTGTTTGTTCCTTGATAATTTTGCCAAGACCAAGAAACTCGTTTTTAAAATGTGGCAACAATCACCCTATGAAGCAGGATCCCTTGGGGCTAAACCTAAACGACAGACAGTTGTAAATTCAATCCAATGAATATTGACTGAACACCTCCTGTGTGCCAAGCACTGTGTTAGGCAATGGGGGTAAAACGCAATAATGCAGAAGGCCCTGCCCCAGGGGGCCTACATTCTCCTGGTGGGGGTGCAGGGTTTCTCTGGTTGACATTGCTGTAGCATTTTATGGCAGTCTGGGTAAGGATGAAAACCAGTCTGTTTGATGAGAACACAGAGTAGGAGAAATCCATGCAAATGAAGACGTAAAATGCAACCATGAATTCCCTGGGAAGCCATTCTCACTATACTCTATTAGCAGTTAACACATTATCAGAGATTAGGTGACAGTGAAGTTGGGCAGGGAGAGGAAAAGAAAGAAACTGGAGAGAGAGAGAAAGGAGAAAGTATCACAGACTCCGAGGATCTCAGAACTGGAAGGGACCTCAGAAGCCATCCAGAAGCCTGCCCCCACCGCCCCCACCCCCACCCCCCACACACACTTTCCACCTCCTAATTTGAGAACAATAATCAAATCGCCACTACCAATGACATCAAATCAACTGCCCTGTGGCTCCTCTCACCATCACTGGCACTTCCCAGCCAAAACTCCTCTCTTGGGCCACCAGCCCACAAGGCTCCCTCCCCACCCCCCCAACAGGATGCTTTCCTGGAGGGCAGAGACCGTCTGCTCTCCTACGTGTGCCCCCAGGGCTGAGCCCCTCGTGCCTGGCAGGCACACAGAGTTTAACAAACACTTGTTTATTCCTTCATCCATCCAGTTCAAACTACATCTGAACAAGACTCTGGGCCCTCAAACTGCCCAACTGGCCATAGCTGGAAGACCTCAAGGGAGAAAAAGCTCACAATCTCCTCCAAGGCAGCCGATCCACAGCTGGACAGCTCCAGGAAAATCTTCGAGCTTGTCTGTGAAAAGCAGCTAGGTGGCGAAGCAGCGGATAGAGCGCCAAGCCTGAAGTCAGGGAAACCTATCTTTGTGAGCTCCAATCTGGCCTCAGACACTTACTGTGAGACCCTGGGCAGGTCACTTCACCCTGTTTGCCTCAGTTTCTTCATCCGTAAAATGAGCTGGAGAAGGAAATGGCCAACCACTCCAGTATCTCTGCCAAGAAAACCCCAAATGGGGTCAGGAGGAGTCAGACATGACCGAAACAACGATAATAAAGTGGAAAGCTCACTGGTCAGTAGCCCTGTTGGTCACTTCAGAAGTAACTTCTTTCTTTATTTCTACCAGTACAATGTGTTGGGGGCGGGGGAAGCTGGGGCAGGGGGCGTATCCAAGGTGTACATTTTTGTACGACCTTTTTTCAAATGTGTATCTTTAATGCCAAAATCTTTAGCCACTTCCCTTCCCAGCCCAAGTCCAGCATTTACCCCTCCCACTCTCCTCAGGCAGCTTCAATTGAAAACACCACAGCAGGCAAATGACTTCATTTGCAAGGGACAGTAGTAAAGATGCCACAGAGTGGGAAGGTGAGGAGAAATGTCAGTGTAAAGAAAGACTTGTGTCTCTGAAATGAATTTCGATGCTAAAATCATAGATTTGGAGCTGGAAGGGACCAATATCTCAATTTTACAAATAAGGAAACTGAGGCTGAAGAAGGTTAAGTGACTCATTCAGGGTCACACAACTAGCAGTTGTCTGAGGCAGGATTTGAACTCTGGCCTTCTTGACTAAGTCCAGCCCTCTACTCACGGCCGCATCTCATTGCCTCTAAATTTGTTTCAAAAGAGCCATGATTGGGGCAGTGAGGTGGCACAGTGAGTAGAGCACTGGCCCTGGAATCAGGAGGGTCTGAGTTCAAATCCAGCCTCAGACACTTGACACACTTACTAGCTGTGTGACCTTGGGCAAGTCACTTAACCCCAATTGCCTTGCCAAAAAACGAAAAAACAAAACAAAAGAGCCATAATTTCATCAGTATGGCAGCTCCCCTCAGTACCACAGGATTCATATTCAATGAAATCAATAAATTGTATTAGGTGCCCCCTCTGTGCCAGGCCCTGTGCTATATGCTGGGGACATAATGCAAACATGAAACAATCTTTGCTCTGAGGGGCTCACACTCTACCACACAGGCATAGATAAGTAGGCAGGGAGCACTAATGCCTGGGGGGGTCAAGGAAGCCTTCATAGAGGAGGTGACCAGATAACAAGAGTATGACATCTGACTGCATGGGTGCAGTGTATGACCCCAGAAAGGAGAAAATGAGAGGGAGACATGATAGAGAGCATCCTGAGTATAGAGGTTGGCTAGGGAAAAAAGTATGAAGGTGGCCAATGGAATGTCAAAATCAGGCAGACTGTTCTGGTGGGAAGGTGGGGTTCATGAAGAGGAGAGTGAAATGAGGCTGGAAAGATGAGTGAAAGCTAGAAGGTTATAACTGATCCTGGGGACAGTGGGAGCCACTAAGTCTTTGAGGAGGGACTGGTGTGATCAGCCTTGGGCTCCAGGAAGATTCTTTTGGTAGCGATGGGGATGATGGGTGGGAATGGAGAAGAGAAACTGAAGCCCCCAATAGCAGTAGTCAGAGCTCGACAAATCCTAGGATAGTAACAAAAGCATTTAGAGGTCGCTAGGTCCTTGTCCCTCATGGGGCACATAAGGAGACTTCGAGGCTCCCAGCAAGGAAGCCTTGCCCTGGACCACAAAGTCCTGACTCCAACCCCAGCATTTTCCCCCTTCTGTACAATGCAGCCCTTTATACACGGAGCAATGAGGACCACCAAGTGCCTCTACGAGAAGCATCCTTCCAAAGTATGGCCACAGAAAGGAAATCCCCCCAAACTTCTCGAAGGTGGATTCATGGTCATAAAACCATTTGGCCTGGGGCAAGACAAGGATCCTTTTAGCTTTAGCTAACTCATCAGCAAAATGGCAATAAAAATGCTCTCCTTACCTCTCTCGGAGGGTCCAGAAACTTGTCGGAGATGAAAGCACAAGGGAAGGCAACAGGAGCACCCAAAGGCGCAGCTAGGTCCTGTGAGAGCTCAGAAGGAACTCGGGCTGTAGAGGACCTCAGAGGATCTCCAACAGGAGGAAGCTCCTTCAGCTCAATGGAGGACAGAGGGGTTCTGAAGAAGGGTTCAGGAGAAGCTAATAAAAGACGCCAGAGAAAAGGCAAAACTGCTCCAGTCACTTCTGTTTTCCCTGCCAAGAATCGTCTGTGAGCCAAAGAGCAGAACAAAATTGGCTAAGAGGAGCTAAGCCCTCAACTAAGGAGCACCTGAATGCCCTGGGTGGATTCAAGTCTCCCGGCAGATGTCTTCAGGGTCTGGGGGGAAAGATATGATTGCAGTCACTGCCAGGGACATGTAGAAGAATGTGGCAAGTGAGAGAGAAGCCACGGGCAAAGACCATCCTGGAGAGCCAAAATAAAACAGTAAAAGGGGAGAGAGTCTACAAACAAGAGGCCAGTGAACTTGACCACAATCCCTGGCAAGGCTCATGCAGACAGAGCAAGCTTTCAAGACAGACGTGTGGAGCAGAGTGGCCAGACCCCAGCAGGCAGAAAGTGTAAGTGCTTCTTGCGTTGTCTCCTGAGTTCAGACCATGTTTCTGATAGAATGCAGGCTCCTGGAGGGCAGAGCACCCAGCAGGTGCTTAATAAACACATGCTGATTTTTTGACTGCTTGATTGAGTACAGCACCTAATTCCTTCAAGTGTTTTCAGAACAGTTAAGGTGGCTGCCTTCAAAGAGTCATCAACATCGCCACACCAACATAGCAGGAGGCCCCCAGCGGACTGCTCTGGGAACCTTCACTTGGAACATTTTAATCAGTGATGTAGACAGAGGCAGAAATGGCACGCGCATCACGAGTGTGTGACCCGAAGCAAGCAGAGGTCACTAGCACATCAGAAGATGTTTAGATCATAACAATCTTGGCAGGTTAGAACAGTGGATGAAGACAGAACAAGATGACACGAGATAAATGTAAGTCTTCTGCTGCATTCAAGAAATCAACTGCCCAAGTCAAAGAGGGCAGGGCAGGGGAAACAGATCCGGGGGTCTGAGTGGACTAGAAGCTCAATAAGAAACAACAATGCGATGTGGCAGGCAAGAAGGGGAATGAGAGCTTAGGCTGCACTAAGAAAGCCAAGGCTTCCCCCGCACTCTGCCCCGGTCAGCACATGTGGGCAAGACTGTGGCCACTCTGCAAACTACCTTTAGGGGAGAACTTGACAAGCTGGAGGGCATCCGGCAAAGATGGAGGAAAATCAAAGGAGACGAGACAATTTAGGAGGGGTGTAGGGACCCCCGGGGCACAGGAGGAACACGGGGAAGAAAGCAAATTTCAGTTTGATGAGAGGAAACACTTCGTACCCGAAGTAGCCTGGGCTGCCTCCACAGGTAGTTGGAGCCCTGTCGCTGGAGGGATCCAAGCAAAGGATGGACAGCTGCTTGTAAGGACAGTGGTGGAGGGGAGTTTCTCGGGTTTTCAGAGTTTTTGGTGGCCTGATATCCTTTCCAAACCAAAGAAATAACGTGTATAATGAACCATAAAATACTAAATATAAATGCCATTATAGCATCAGCATTTCATTAATGAACACAAGTGCCATGCAGAAAGAGGTGAGTCACCCAATACACTTGATGATATTATGGGGCAAGACCTCTGCCCCAAAGGGGCACTGCCCATGGGCCTGGACACGTGCCCAGCCTCGGGACTGAAGATGAATGAACCTGGGGGTGATGCAGTGACCCCTCATGCCCCTGGGACCCCGGCTGACTGCGTAAGAGGAAGAACAACCCCACCAGGAAGCTTCACTGGCTTTGTGGGCCACAAGCAGGGATTTAGGAATTTTGATCAACACAACGACGAACCAGAAGTCCAGAGAACTCATGACGACACAGGCTGTCCAACCCCTGACAGAGGCCGGATGGAGTTGGGGCAGTTGGAGACATTTTATTTTGGGACACAGCCAATGCATGGTTTGCTTGACCTCACATTTATAAAAGAGGTTTTATTTTTCTTGCTTTCTTAATTGGGGGAAGGAGGGATGGAGAAGGAGAGAAGGCAAATCTTCATTTGCAAAATAAAAATTAATTTTTAAAAGATGGAGAACTGTGGAAAACTGGCTCTGCCTCTTTGGGGATGTGCCCAGCACTTTTCATCACTTCTCCTTCCTTCCTACAAGAAGGGCAGGGGATTCTTCTCCCCTCACACTCTCCCCTGCTTCTCCCCCAAAATGATGAGAGCCATGAGTGCCTGGCAGCTGGGACATGAGCCCCTGGAAGGCTTTTCTGTCCTTTCTTTCCCTAGGTACAGGTAAATAAATAGCAATCCTGAGAAGGGAGTGGGATGTGATCTCCAAAACATCCTGCCTTGGAGAGAGCACACCCCCACCAAGAGGATTCTGCAGCAAAAGGCCTTTAAAAAGTCCCTACCATATCTGTGCAGATCAGGAGAGTTGGAGCTTGGGGGTCACTCTGACAGTTCTGATCTGAGATGAAGCCAAAATTTCTGGCAAGCAGTCAGATGCCCAAAGTTGCCTTAACTTTTGGGAAACTCCCCTGATACGATGGATTGGGTTACGGGGCTTTTCTGTCTCTGGGGATGTAAGCAGACCATCTCTGTTGTCAGGGAGTGAATGATCTCTCTGGGAAGATGAGAATGAGAGAGGAGGAATGGTCAGACAAGACAGACAAAAGGGAAGAAGTGTAGGAACAGGCATGAAGAAAGAATAGCCCTTGTGGAACAGTCATGAAACCATGAGGGATGCAAGCTCTCAAGCTGGAAGGAAACTTAGGCTATCCTGGCCAAAAGTTTCCCTTGGGCAATGAGGAACTGAGGCACAGGGAGACGGCAGGGAGGGGGCAGGGACCCAGAGAAAACCTCTGATGTTGATGTCATCAGGCCAGGTAGTGCCTCCACCAGTAAAGATTGAACCCCCTTTCAGACAGAGCAGATGGCTTTCAGGAGCATCTTTGTGGGACAGAATCCTTTATCTGAGGTCAGCTTCTGGGAACAAGCCTGCCTCCTTCACCTGGGCTGGCCAGTCCACCCAGGTTCAGGATACTCCTGGGCCTGGGCTCTTCTGGGGACATTTTCAAGATCCTTTGGTCATCTCTGGGCCACGAAGAAGATGTACATGGAGTCAAATTAAACACCATTTATGAAAAGGTACAAAGAAAGGCAAGAACATGGTCCCTGGGGCCTCCTCAAGGGCAGGTCCAGTGGGGAGATGACATGGAGACTCCAGAAAACCTCAAAGATGATCCCAGAGAGGCTGGTAGGAGCCAAGGTTCAGAGGAGAGCGTCCGGGAAGCCCTGTGGCTGTGCGCACTTAGGGCAACCAGGAGAGCATTGTTGTGTTTTTGATCACTCTCCCAACTTTTTATCAGCACTGGTTTGGGAGTCACATGACCCGGGCTCTAACCAGCCTGGGCTCCTTCACAACCTTCACCACCCGTGGGCCTCTCTGGCCCAAGTTGTATGAAAAACAGGAAGTGTGATCTCACACCTGTTCTGCAGGCTCTGAGCTGTGATAAAATCTGGTCTCCCAAAGCATCACTCATTAATAATGATGGACATTTCAGAAGTCCTAAGGAAGGTACTATCAACATTGGTATCCCCATATTACAGAAGAAGAAACAAGCTGAGAGACATCGATTGACCAGCACAGGGTAATAGAGCAGTAAATGCGACAGGAAGGATTTTAACCCAGGTCTCCAAGTCCTGCACTCTAGCCAATACCCCACATGCCCCACTCTCTTCTTCAGACCTGAGACAAAGCTACTGCCAAATTCTGACATTATTTCTGAAATAGTTGGCTAATTTTTTTTAAGAAAAAGAGGCTTATTTTTAGCATTCTAAAATGCACATCCAGATGGACAGCTCTAAGATGGAGCTGAAATGTGCTATGCTAAAAAAGTGGACTGTCAGTAAGTTCATTCTTTCCCATGCGTTTTCAGGAATACGGGTGGGAAGGGGGCCCTCCTCCACCTCAGACCGCTAGGGGCTGGGAGACAGTTTCTGACCTCCACCGCACAGCTGGGGAGGTGATGTCCAGGGCTTCAGAGGACACAGATTGTTGCCTAACAGGGGCACCAAGGAAAATGCAGTGACATTTTCCAAAGACACTGTGTCTATCTATACACAGGGCTTGGAAAGAAAAGCAGACACTGGCTCATCTGACGGAACGAACATTTCACATTTAAATAGGTCCTGGCCCCTCTCACCACCACCCTGGGGAGGAAGCGGGTACACCTATAGTGATCCTCTTTTTTCAGCCAGATGTTGTTGACATCCCTTTTCAAAGAGGTGCCTGGATATCCACTCAAATTGAGTGTGCCCAAATGTGCCCCACCCAGCCCAAAGAAGCTCTTCCCTGGACTGCCGTGGTCACCTTGGCTGTTCCCCACCCAGAGGCCGCTCCCCAGCCAGAGGCCGCTCCCCAGCCAGAGGCTGCTCTGCTGGTGCTCGGGCAGCACAGTTCTGCCCAGGCCACTCTCTCCCTCCAGAATCTTTGGGGCCCCCAAGGTCAAATACAAACTGCTCCACTTTGTGCTTGGAGCCCTTCCTGAACGTGCCTCCCACCCAACTTTCTCTCCAGGTTTATCATGCTTTGTTCTGCTCCATAGTCCAGCCCAACCAGAAGCTCACATCCCACCCTCCCACGGCCCCCTTTCAGGTCTCCACTTCCCTTTATCTCATCTCATCTCAGGTGCTACATCCTTCAGAAGGCAGTGCGAGACAGTGGAAAGTCTGGCTAGGTGAGTTCTTGGACCTGAGTTCAAATTCCACCAGTGCGGGTGCCTGCCTTGACTAATTCACTTAACTTCTCTCAGACTGGGTTGGTAAAATGAGAGACTTACATGGTCACAATGGTCCCTTCCAGCTAGAAAACAATGATCCTGAGTCCTTGATCCTCCCCCTTCCCCCAGTTTTCTCTCATCTGATATTCATTCATCTGTGCATAAGTTGTACCCTCCCAAAATGTAAAGTCCTTGAGCACAGGGGCTGTTTTTCACTTTTTGTCTGACATCCACAGCACCCGACACGGCGCCTGGCACACAGAGGCTCAATAAAGTAATTCTTAGTGATTTTATCTTTTTTGCATATTTTTGTTGACAGTTTTCATTTCTTTTTTTGATAACTACTCTTATCCTCTAACCAATTTACTATTAAAGAATGACTTGGTCTTACTAATGTGCTGGTATCAATTCTGAATGTGATTTGAATGGTGAAGTTTTGTCAGGGATCACAGAAGAGATTTCAGCACTGGAAGGGGGCATGACAACCTCATGAGATGATCTTTGGGGCTGGAAGAAGGGGGAAGGGGGAATCCTGATAAGAGATTCCTTCCAACCCTGGCCCTCTAGACATGCTCGGTTCTTGGTCGCTGCTCTGACCTTCAGCGTCAGACACCCAGGCTGTCCCACAGAACTGGCTTGCCCCATGATGCACAACAGGGCCAAGGAGGTGTCTCTTTCAGATTCATCTGATTCTCTTCTTACCTCTGATATCACAGTGATGATGTTACATGAGGTAAGGTTTCCAATATGGATGGTTCCAAATATGGGAATTCTAGAAGAGACTTGAGGGTCCCAGGAAGCTGTGGGGCACAACTCAACAGCAAAGAAAGCCTCGCCCAAAAATCTAGGCCCAGGAAATCAGAACTTTCTGGGCTGCCACTGAGGTTGAGTTGTGCTCTCTCTATTTTCTGTTTTGTTAATGCATTTTATATTTTTCCAGGTAGCCACCTATTGCCTTTAAATTCTCAGTTTTGCTAACAATTGTATATGATGGTTTTGGATCATTGTCTTCTTTTTCATTGTGAATTCACTTTCCTGATAGTTTGGTAATTTGGGTTTACTTTTTCTTTTTTAGGTACACTCACAATCATTTATCATCACTTGTTAGTTACTTTAAAAAACTTAGTTTTATCCTTTAATGCATTTATTTTCAGGTTTATCAATTTCTCCTTAGATTTTCAAAATTTCTTCTTTTCTGCATGGTGTGGGGCTAACGTGGGGCTACTTTCAAAAACTTCATGCTTAATTCATTAATCTCTGTTTTATTAATATGTACCTGTAGATAATTTTCCTCCAAACAATGATATACCTACATGTCTCATTCTTTTCACTCTCTTCAAAATTTTATTATTTCTATGATTGTTCTTTGATATTCTTGGTCTCCAGATGGATTTTTACCCTTTGCTCATGTTTCCTGTATTGAACATTTCAGTGAGGAGTTATAGCATACAAGGAATGTGTTGAGTATCTCTGCTTTTCTACTAATTAGAAGAGAAATATAAACTCAATCTACTCGGAAGCATTACCTCACATCCAGCAAACTGAAAAAGACAGAAAGAGCAGATGCTGGAGGGTCTGCAAGAAGATGGGCATAGTGATACACTGTCCACAGGACAATTAATTGGTCCAACCCAATAGTGTGGAAAAAAATTTTGAATTGTATAAGAAAATGAGCATAGACCAGCTAAACAAAGCATGGCATAGGAGTACAATGGAATATCATTCTGCCACAAGACATAATGACTTTGAAAAACTCAAAGAGGGGCAGCGAGGTGGTGCAGTGGGTAGAGCACTGGCCCTGGAGTCAGGAGGACCTGAGTTCAAATCTGGCCTCAAACACTTGACACACTTACTAGCTGTGTGACCTTGGGCACTTAACCCCAATTGCCCTGCCTTCCCCACTCCAAAAAAAACTCGGAGAAACTCAAGAAGACTTGGATATGCAGGTGCAGAGTAAAGAACGCAGAGCCCCAAGAACAAGACACACAGCAGCTGAAATAACTTTTAAAAAAAGAAACAACCCTGAGACAACAGAGTTCACATCCAGTGGCCACGGCCGGCTGGCTCCACAGGGCTGATGCAGCAAACTGTGGGCATGGAACTCCTCGTCACTTGCAACAGGTCCATTCAATAATTTTACTTAATTGTTTCACTTTTTAAAATATGAAGATATTAGGGGGGAAGAGAGGAGGGCACATTGGGGAATAGTTAGACAATAACATCAAAATCCATCAATAAAACCATGCTTGAGGAGCTGAATTCTTCTCATTCTGCGCTTGGGTCTCAGGGAACACCAAAGATTCAGGACCAGAGACCCCTAGAGCTGTGGGAGGGGGTGGCGCTCAATGGCCCAGATCTGACATCCCACCAGCATTTGTCTGGATATTCATGCAAAAGTTTATTACAGCAGCAGCTCTGCTGGCTTACAGGAGGCAGGGACCTTGAATCTCAGGGGAAGGAGGTGTTTGTTGGGGCCCCCACTGAAGAAGCACATGGTGACTCTGCACCCAGGCTGGACCTGGAGGAACATGCCTCACGGTTGGTCAAAGGAAGGCAGTCCCCTCATACTTGGCTGCTGTGGTCACCAAGGACACCAAGAGCCGTGAATGCTCACACTCAGTTTTTTTCAAGCTAAATTCACCTGGCGCTTGGTTAAATTACCTTCCTCCTCATTTTTTATAAATCTCATGTACTCAATTTGAAACATTAATTGGCTTTTTTATTTAAGAAAATCGTCACAAGGTCTCAGAGGTCTCCATGGCAACCAGTTGGAACCGGTAAAGGCAAGTACAGCCGCACAACAGTAGGACTGCTTGAAATATCCTCAGAAGCAATATTGAAAAAGAAAATAGTCATAAGGGAGAGCTGGTGAATTCACAACACCAAGTTAAACGTTATTAATGGAAAATAGAGGAGAATAGCTCTGGCCGGTGGGTCCTTCATTGAATATACAGACCCTTCCCTCCCTTCTCTAACAGGTTTCCAAAGGAGGCTCGTTTGATTGATCTCACACATTACAGCATCTCTGTCCCTCCATGGCCTTTAATCCACTTGTCAAGACTGCACTTTGTACAAGCACCTGTGGGTGACTGACCAATATTGCCGCTGCTACCAGGCTTGACTGCCTGGAGCTGTTTCACCAATCACCAATTTCTGTTTCTTATCCTTTTTCCAAGCCCATTATATAATACAGGCCAAGCTCTCTAGTTACCATGTGGCTGTGAGAATTTCAGCCCCAACATCCTGCGCTCAGCTGCCAGGCCCAGGAGCGCAGTGTGGAGTTTGGATTGTGGAGGGCAGAGCGCAGGCAGGGCCTGCAATGTGCAGTGTTCCTAACTTTTCCTGGTGATTTCAGCACCCACTAGCCCAGGCCTAATACAGAATTCAGAGAGCTGGAAAATCTGCAGCCTAATGGGAACAAAAGTGGACAGCTAAGTGGCTCAGCGGAGAGAGGGCTGGACCGGGAGTCAGGAAGACACATCTTCCCAAGTTCCAATCCAGCCTCAGACACTCATTAGCTGTGTGAATCTGCTCCTCTCAGTTTCCTCAACTGTAAAATGAACTGGAGAAGGCAATAGCAAACATTCCAGTATCTCTGCCAAGAAAACCCCAAATAGGGTCACAAAGAGTCAGACATGACTGAACAAAGATGAAAAGTGCAACGAAAAGTTAATTCACAAATTCGGCAGCAAACATTACTCTATGGCTCCATCATCTTTTTGTTTTCTTAATGAATTCCTATGTTCTGGAACATAACACACTGCTGCATAGGGAGAAAAATTCTGGCTCATAAACGGTGGAAAATAGTCTCTGTGTTAAGTCAATTAATTCTGGCTGTTAACTGCCTCTGAGGTTAATATGCAAAGGTAAACACTTCTCACCACCATCAATGCCTAGACCTGCTTTGCTGTTCTGGACTTGGAAGAGTTTCTGGGAGCTCTTTCCCTAACCAACTCGAGCTCTGCTTCCTGCCTGTTCAGTAGAGATCAATCATTTGTCTCTGTCCTCTTCTTCCTGGGGGGAAGGGTGCAGTGACTGGCCCTCCGGGCATCATGGATCTCTGGAGACTGACAGCCCCAAGAGGAATGGTTTGCCCAAAGTGCACCCATCCTGAGTGACGGGCAGAGCCAGGATTCCCATCCAGCTCTTCTTACCCTAATCTCATTCTCCTTCAAGAGAACCTGCCATGGGTCTCCCTTTCTCTACCCCACTTTCTTGTCCGTCATCCTTTGGAAACACACCAGATATCGTTGGTCCTATAGCAAAAATCTGCCTGTATGAGATGACATATCAGAGACTTCTGGCCTTTAGGATAAAGACCTCTTGGTGGGCCCTCCAACAGGTGATCCTTAACATGCTTTCCAGCTTCAATCAGTGCCTGGCATGTAGTATGTGCTCATTAACTGACTGATTGCCTGACTAGGACATTGGGCAGTCACCCCTCCTGTGTGACCCCTTGGCTCTAACACAAACCGCACGTCACCTTCATGTTTTTGCTTGGAATAAACCCCACTGTGTATTCCGGACTTTACCAAAAGTAGCGCTGGCCCTTGATTTATTTCCTTTAATTTCTTATTTATCAGAATCAAAGAGCTGGCCTTCTTTCCCACTGACAGGAGGCTCTGATGAAGGAGGACAGCCCAGCCCAGCTCCTCCAGACGCCTGCACATGAACACTATGGATGTTAACTATTTTGAGAAATGTCCAAAAAAAAGCATGATGCGACCCCTTTTCATTTAAACTGCAATTTCTATTGTCCTGTTTGAGGTGCTAGTCTGGGAGCCTGAAGGGGCTAGATTCCTCTCCCTGCTTGGAATGTGGGACTTGAACATTCCTAGATGGGAAACAGAAGGCACCATGGCTCCCCTGGCCCTGGCATCCAACCCAGTCTCCTCAGGCACCTATTCTTCCCAGCCTTGGGCTTCCTGGCTTCCTTCAACTCCCCACTAAAATAGTACCTTCAAAGAGGCCTTTTCAGAGACTCTTTAATGCCAGGGTCCCCCTTCTGCTGAGTATCCCCGATTTATCCAGTGTATCTCTCCTTTGTACCTAGTTGTTTGCATGATGAATGCCCCATTCAAATGTGAGCTCTTTGTGAGCATGGGATGTCTTTTGCCTTAACCTCAAATCTTAGGAAAGTGCCTGGCACATAGTAGGCACTTAGTAAATGGTTGCTGACTATTAGCATTGGATACAATTCAGACCCAGGGAAGTTTCAGGAAAGGTTGAGGATGGGTTGGCAAAAGCAGATGCAGCCAATGTGACTTGCTATGATGCTGAATTCACTTCGCCTGCCAGTGATGAAAGTTCATTTATTTATCTAAATGGCAAAGACAGAAAATGGAGGCAGATCAGCCGTGTGGTACCCAGGCTCTCACTGCAGATGCAGATACAGAGACTAGAGCCAGGTCCTGGCCCCACTGTGGAACACACAGCCAGCTTCTCAGCTCTGCTCATGAGCCTGGGAACCTGACCATGTTGGAAAGATCTGGGAAGGGAAAGCCAAGGCCATTCCACAGGCTGGTGGCAAGGCTGACTTATGCTCCTCACACTCAAGAGGGAGAGAAAGCACACATGAGAACTGAGCCCAAGTCCATTCACTTGGCAACAGGCATCTGCCAAAGAGTGCTCAAACTGGCCTGGAGGGCTGGGGTGAGTGGTGAGGCTCCTTCCACACATATGGGGAGAAAGAAGATTTGTCTTTACAAAGCCCAACTGCTAGCTCAACAGGATTTCTCCCCTTGAATTCCCAGACAAGGGAGTCCAGTCAGCTCTGGAAATGGGCTTTGCCTCCACAGACAATCCGTCAAAAGTGACACCCTGCCTACAAATGACAGGCATGCTGCCAGCAGTATACACAGTCCTAAATACAGACCCAGGAGGCATGGAGTGAAGGCAGAGAAGTAGAACTGACCTTCTACCCAGACCAGACCATGGCTGACTGCCTGGCTTTCATTCCCCTCTGAGAGCTCCGGGCTAAATGAACCCACACATCTCAAGGACTGGCCCACACAGACTAGTCTGTAAGGCTAAGCGTCCACTAGCAAATTCCTCAAATAGGGTGGGGGTGGGGGGTGGGGACTGTGTGCCTAGGACAGAGGAGGGCAGCAGTTCCAAGGCAAGTCAGCTCCTACCAAATAACCTAGGATGGCCCATCCTGTGTGCCGTTTACCTCAAGCAGAGGAGGTTTGAGTGTCAGAGGGGGCAGGATGAAGAAAGAAGAGGGAGGAAAAGAGAGCTAGAGAGATGTAGCCTGAGAAAAGAGAGACAGAAAGACAGATATGTGAGAGAGAGAGAGAGAGAGAGAGAGAGAGAGAGAGAGAGAGAGAGACAAAGACAGAGACAGAGACAGAGACAGAGAGAGACTTCGCCAAGTGCTCCCAGGTCCTGGGACTCGAAGGGGGACAAAAGAGCTGAATGTATATACCTTCCTCTGTCCCCAGCGGACCTCTCACATGCCCAGCCCAAGAAAGTTAGAGCTGCCACTTCCGCTGCCGCTGCTGAAGCCCCTGCCTCAGACAGCCCCGGCCGGGGACAGTCAGCCGGCCAGCCATACCGGAGACGTGTCGGGGAGCCTCGCTGCCAGCCGGCCGCCGCCCAGTGCCCGCTACCCCGGTGCCCGATGCCCGGGATCACTCACCATCCTCTCGCTCGTCGAACACCGGCCTCTTGGCCGCGGCGCCCGCAGAGGACGAGACGGACGCTCCCATCCTTTTTTTCCACTTGCTCCAGTGAAACATTGGCGGCCAAGGCGAGCTGGCATCCCCGCCCGCCCGCCTGCCCTCCCCTCCTGTGGCTGATGCGGGCACAGTCGGCCGCCTGGCCCCTCCCGGAGGGAGCTGCCCCTGAGCGAGTCTGGAGATGAGCGTGCGTGGTGTGTGTGTGTGTGTGTGTGTGCGCGCGCGCGCGCGCGAATGTGTGTGATTGTGAGCGCGGGGGCGAGCAGGAGCAGGACAGGGGCTCGGGGCTGCTCCAATGCTCCTGGCCAGCCCCAGCTCCGGCCGGGCACACTCAGGGCCAAGCCGACTGAGCCCCGGGCAGGCGGAGCGTAGGGGCAGGGCGGAGGGAGGGGAAGGATGAGTGGCCCCGCCCAGCACCCTGATCTGTTAGCTCTGGAAGGGAGGGGACATTAGGGAGAGCGGGTGCAGCCCTGGCCCCCTCCCCTCTCCCCGCCCCTTCCTCACTTTCTCCTCTCCCCTCCCCACCCCCGTCCGCCTCCTCTCCTCTCCCCTTCCTCCCAGCCCCCATCTCCTCCCCTTCCCTCCTCTTTCTATCTCCCCCTTCCCCCTTTTTCTTCTCCCTCCCCCTCTTCTCTTCTCCTAGCCATCCTTCCCCAGCGACAGAGTTCGGCCAGGGGCTGGGAAGGAAAAAATCACAACGAGACCGTGTGAGAAAGCAGAGTCAGCGGAAGCACCCCGCCCCCCAACAAGGGTCACCCTTTTCTCCCCCTCCTCAGGACAAATTCTTCCCCAATCTGGAAATGTTTTGCCTGGAAAGGCTCTTGCAGAGTTTCTGGTTCAACCCCTCCCCCATTTGACATCGGGAGAAATTGAGGCAGCCACGTGAGATTCAGAGAATTATGCCACGTCACACAAGAAAGTGGCAGAGTTTACCCTCACTTTTAAAGCCCAAGGCAATGGCCCCTCCCACTCCTACCGAAGCATCTGAGCCCAGCTCCTGCCTACCTGCCCAAAGACACCGCCTGCACCCGGAACGTTCCCCAAACACAGCTGGGTCTAAATGGGCACGCCGCAGGTCGGCCCAGACTTGAGGGGTAGGGTGAGGATAGAACTAGAAAGTGGGAAGAAATGTTGGCCCTCCGCTCCTTGGGCCTTAGGGGAGCAACTTGAAACCCCAGCCCGTCCTCAATGTCTTTGCCTCGTTCACCCTGGAGCCCCTCCGAGGCCAGGTGCAGAGGACACAGGAATCCCAACCCTGAGGTCCCTGGCTGGGGACATAGACAACTGGCCCTTGCAGGTGGTCAGGGGCGGGGAGGGTAGAGATCGGTCTGCCCCCGCTGGGCCAGCCAGGACTGAACTGTGAACACGTGGTCCTGGCTCCTCCGCAGATATTCGGGTCCAGTCCTTAGCTCCCTGCTCAGGCCCGGTATCATGCTATCCTGAGCTCAGTAGTTCACAAACTAAAGTCTTTCCCTGGTTGGGGAGTCTGTACTCCCATTTGTCAGGAAAAGGCATTTTCCAATGCATGAAGATCTGGCCTTCAAGTCTGCCAGCTAGGTCCCATGGGGAAGACCTAGCTCCTGATCTCCTCCCCAAGTGCCACAAGGCCCTGCCTAGCCCCCCATTCTACCAGAAGGTTCACGTTTGACCCCAGTGCCTGTATGATTCCAGGCACCCTTGCTGGTCAAAGGTTACTTCTGTGTGCAGGGAGGGCACTCAATTCAGCCAACTTGGACTAAGTGGCCCAACGGTGAGACAAAGACAAAAACAAATAGGCCTTGCCTGCCTTGTCCAAGCTGACATTCTACCATGATTTGTTCCTGAAGTCGTGGGGGCCTGAACTGCACTGTTATTCCCAGAGGAGATCAGCATCTCAGGGAAGAGCTGTAGCTAGGAGGAAAGGTGACTGGGGGGGGGGGGAAGTGGGGAGGGGAGTAGTGCCAAAATTCCTTTAGTGATCTGTACTGTTTACAGACCAGAGTTGTGGAACCTGGGCCACACCAAGACCAAGTCTTGGGCATAGAATTTGGACAGAAATCAAAAGTGACTACCCAGATTAGTCTGCAGAGGCAATCAAGAAAGAGCGGTCCATTCAGAAAGAAAAGTGCTCTGCCTTTGTGACTTTCTGCAAGTCCCCATCCCTCCCTGTACCTTCACTCCTTCCTCTGCAAAATTAGGGGGTTGCATTTGGACGGTGCCTAAGGCCCTTCCCTTCCTGCTCAAAATCCTATGAACTCCAATCTAGACACTCCAAGGTAAAGTAGAAGAAGGAACACAATATTAGAGTTTGAAGGGACCACTTCTGGAAAGTCTCTTCTTGCTTGTTCATTAGCTCTTCGAGGGCAAGGATTGTTTAATTTTTGCCTTTGTATCCTTAGTACCTAGGGCAGGGCCTGACACTGTGTAAGTACTAGTTAAATGTGTGGTGGATGAATGTTTCCTTAGAAGCAAAATCACGTAAAAAGCAATTAGGCTGGTTTTGACTCAGAACCTACAAGTCACTAGTCCTTGTTCACCTGCCCAAGTGTCTTTATCAGTCAGTAGGTGATCCTTCTCAGCAAATCTTTCAAAGGCACATTGTATGTGTAGATACTAAGGCTGAAACCAAGGATAAATAGCAGAATGAATGGCTCAATAAGTTCAGATAAAAATTCTCCTTCCCTTGAGCTTGTTGCAAAATGTCTCCCACTCACCCTCCCCCACCACTAATTCCCTTCAGCAATGAGTAAGTGCTAGGCAAATCAGGAGTGAGTCTGACAAGATGCCTAATGTGTCATCACTCTGAAGTTTAATTAAGTTTCAATTTTTACCCTCTATTGCAGAATTACTAAGGATACAGCTTAAAACTAATTGGTTTCATTTTCCTTGGTTCCTTAGGCAAAGTTGTTTCAGAAATTTGAAAACAGATTGTTGTGTATCTTCCCCCCAATTTTTCCCCAGTGGAATGTAAGTAAATGTGTTTTAGGAATAGCTACTCTAATGGGATGACTCCTCCCCCATAGCCCATTATCCATAGAGAGAACTGAGAATTCAAAACATCATTATAGCAGTTACATTCATGTCACTAAAAGTAGAAAAAGACATTTCTCCCCAAACTCAAAGATAGGAAACAGAGGGCAAAATGAAGCCTGATAGAACTCAAAGGACACTTTCATAAAGGAACGCAAAGTTTGACTCATTCAGAAACTCAATTGCTAGATGCAGCACCTTCATTATCAAAGAGAGAATCTTATAAGCAGGGAGGAAATTGAGGGAATTGACAGGTTTAGGACAGCAAGTGGTTAACTGTAGGAATTGAGTGAACCACACTGACTCCATCTTGCGACTCAATTCTGGAGCTAGCTCATTTCCCTTTCTATTCAATTGTGGGTCTAGTTCAATTTCTGTCTTGTAAGACAACTTTATTCAGTCGTGGGAATTGGGAGAAAACCTTCTTGCATTGTTTGAACCTGGCCCTGCATGGCTGAGAAATTTGACCCCCTCTCCGTGCTGCTTAGAGACCCTTAACCAAGGACCTAGGCTATGCTGACCAAAAATATGTTCACATCCAAAGGTTAACGCAAGGAGTTTCTCACTGTCGTGCATCTCCAGCAGCCCATATGCCTCATCTGAAAACTGACCCCATACTGATCAATCAATTATTGTTCCCGTGTCCCTTTGATTGTTTATAGACACTTGTGGGGAGAAGGATAACTCTTTTTCTGATTTCAAGGAATTTCACTTGTTTGTTCTCCCCCTCCCAACTCGGAAAGTCCCCAATCTTTCCTCCGATTAGGAATCAGATTACCTGATGTTGTATTGTTTCTTTTTAATTACTTGGCCTTATTTGATTGTTTTTGATGTATAAAAGTCTGTCTCCCTCTGTATTCAAGGTCCCTAGGCTGAGGAGGTCTGGTCCTGATCTGTTGGGTAATTGGCATGCATTGCTTAATAAATCCGTATGCTCAAAATCTCAAACCTTGGTTTTCCTTTCACCTGCCACAGTTTTGGGGGAGCCATACTAGGTGAAGTCAGGACTAGAACCCCAGCCTTCCATAAAAAATCCCTGGAGATCTCTCATTAATTGTTCACCGAGGGACTTTTCACAGAAGACATTCTCCCAGAGCTAGGACTCCCACTCTTGAACACATTGTCTTCTGAACTTGGGTAAGGTTTAGGGTATTGTTTTGATTTTTTTTTTTACTTTAAGGCTTGGCAATTGCCCTAGGGCAGGGGGAGGCAACATGTGGCCTTCTAGATCCTCAGGTGTGGCCTTTTGACTAAGTCCAAGTTTTACAGAACAAAACCTTTTATTAAGGGGATTTGTTCTGTGAAGCTTGAATTCAGTCAAAGGGCTGCACTTGAGGACCTAGAGGGCCTAGGGGATTGGGGAACTTTAGGCTTGGGTTATTTGGGGGCCCACCCCAAGGATTGAGGAGTTTAGATTTACATCCAGTTTTGGTTTGCCCCAAGGATTGAGGGGTTTAGAGTTCAGGTTTGCCCCAGGCATCGGGGAAATTTAGGTTTGGATTTTGATGCCCCCAGGAGAGGGTCTCCCCAAGAGAGGGGAATTCAGCATTGGTCTTTTCCAAGGAAGTTTTAAGTTTGCCCCAGAGACTGGGAACATTTGGAATTACCCCAGGGATTGGGAAGTTTAGCTTTGGTTCACCTCAGGGAGTAGGTGGTTTAGAGTTGAGTTTTGGGTTTTTTGATATTTTTCCCCAGAAGTCATGATGATGGATTCCTGCTATTTGTGTGCTGCCTCTAGCAATGCCACCCCCACCCCTTGTCCCTTCTCATTTCCATTTTTCAACTCAACTTATTTCATGCAAGGCTCACCATTGCCCCAATCTTTCCTATCTTAACAAATTGCAGAACAGGAAAATCAGATACCTCAGGTTGTTACAGTTCTGTGCAAATTAAAAGTTAATAGACTCTGAATGTGAACTTGCGTAAAGTACCCTGATTTTTACTGCCTGAGCTTTGTGACACCCATTAAGGTTGTTGGGTGGCCTTTTGGGCTTTCTTCTGGTTCCTTGGTTGTATTCCAGAGAACCGAAGCTGCCACATAACTGGTTTTCATCCAGCAAACTGCTGGGGCGAAGTAGTCAGCCTGCTTGCTTCTCTCTCTCCCTCTCACTACCTTTGTCCTGAGCCTCAAGGAAAAGAAAACCAACCAGAAAAAAACTGTCAAAAGGCTACAGCCAAAGAGTCTAGAATGATGAGGAATATTAATAAAGTTTCATACGTGAAGCAGTTATCCCAGTAAGCAGAACTAACTCACACTTTAGGCTTTCAGTGGGAGATTGGGTTAAAAAGATAGTCTTTTTAGCAAACATACTTTTGGTATTCGAACAACATGGCCAATCCATGAGAGTTCATATGGACTATTTGTGCCTGACCTGTGGTAAAGCCTTCTGATCTTGTATTGGTCTGATCAATCACAGACTGTACCTTGACTCCAACATGGTGATGTCATTTTGGCCCACTTGGAGAACAGATGACAACGAGCAACCAACCAGGTTAAAAAGAAAAAAAAAACCTTGCAAGATATTTTCTTTTTCCTGTGATTTCAGCATTGGCTTTGGTGGAATCACAGAAATAAAATCAGATAATCACAGTTTACAAAAAACAAAAACTAAGAAAAACATCCTAGTAGGTTTTGGAGGTTTGGATAGTAATCATTTTCACTTAAAAACATATGTTGAAATATCTTAATGAGTTTTGGGGTATCATTCTGTAGAATTGGTTTTAAGGAAAAATAAGAATGAAATTCTATGAAAGTTTCTGGGGTAAACAGAACTTAAATCATTTTCCCTTGAGGATTGATATCTCTATTGTTTTAGTGTAATGAAGAAATATAGCTAGTTTGAAAACAATACCAGAGTGAAGGGGAAAAAAGGTATACAGTTTGTTTTTTAAAATTTATCTGAAATTTAAATAGCCATGTCTTGTTAACCCTTCCTTGACCATGAAAAAAGAAAAGATTGTTTAAATCTGAAACCTCTCTGACTCTCACCCCAGCTCAGAGACTGTCCCCCTCTGACCCTGTTAACCCCTCTCACGTCAGATAAGGTTCCCAAATAAAGGTGTTGGGGGAAAATGCAGGGAAACCTGAGTTACATTCTGGTCACAGAAATTTATTAGCTGTATGATCTTATGAAAGTTATCTTATCTCTGTTTGCATCAGCTTTCTGATCTATAAAGAGGAAAATAATAGTGGTACCCACCTCCCAGGTTGTTGTGAGGATCAAATAATATAACAATCATAAAGTGCTTAACACTTGATTAAGTATTATAGTATGCATAGTAATACGTAGTAGTAAAGTATAGTAAGCACTATATAAATTTTGACTGGTATTGTTTCTTTAATTGAATGGAATTACTTTTTACTTGATAACTCTAAAGTGGATTTTAGATGTGATTAGTATATAATACCAAAGGTAAGATTAACGATTTTTATATGGGATAATTTGGTAATGCATTCTAATGAATTGATGCCATCTGACTGGTACAAGTTTTGTTTCATATTTTAAATACACAATATTTTGTATATTGTTATTCTATTTCTAAATTTTTCTTATATTGTAAAATTTGAAAAACTATTGTATCAGAAATGCTGTTAGCAAAACAATTTCTTACCTGGAAAGACTTACATGAACTGATGCAGAGTGAAGTGAGCAGAACCAGGGCAACATTGTACACAGTAACAGTAATATTGTATGATGAATTGTGAATAACTTAGCTATTCTCAGCAATACAATGATCCAAGACAATCTCAAAGGACTCATCATGAAAAATGCCATCCACTCCAGAGAAAGAACTGATGTTATCTGAATACAGATGAAAGCATACTATTTTTCTTTTTCTTTCTTTCTCTTTCTTTCTTTTTCTTTCTTTCTTTATTTCTCTTCCTCCCTTCCTTTCTTTTTTTTTATTTTCAAGTCTTCTTGCACAAAATGCCTAATATGGAAATGTTTTACATGATTGCACATGTATAACTTAAATCAGATTGCCTACTGTTTCTGGAAGGGGAGAGGAAAGGATAGAATTTGGAACTCAAAACTTAAAAAAAAACAAATATTAAAAATTGTTTTTATGGGTAATAAGGTAAAATATAAGATATTATTTTTAAAAAGTAAAAGAGAAAATGTTAGAGGCCAGCAATTCAAAAGGTTTTTTTTCCCTTTTTTAATACAGATGCTATTAGATTATGAATTAAGCTGTTGAAAGAATGATAAAAATAGATATGTGAAAACTGTTAAATATTTAATGGTGTATATTTTGTTTTCAAACAGATAAGAAGTTTCCTATAAAAGAGTGAGTTTTCATTGGAAAAATTTTGACTATAACTTTTATAAAAATTATGCAAATGTATAGGGTGGTTTTAAGACGTAACTTCAATACACCAATAAGAGTCAACTCAGATATTTGCTGTATGTTTGAAACCCCCAAATTTGGTTAGTTTTATCTTATAAGCTAAAGATAAATGACACATAACTGTTAGGGAAACAGGAGAAATTAGTAGTATTCAAGCCCTAAGTTGTGATTAGTGAAAATTTGCTGTTTGAGGTAAAAATTCTTGGGACTTTAATTTACTGTTGTTTTGAGTTTTGATTACAGGAATGGTTTTCTCAATTGCTGTGAAGCCAATAGTAGAAAATGCCATGTGTGACAGTCTGAGAACTATGAAAAATGAGTGTCTATGCCTGGGAAAAAGTTGAGGGGATGATCTTGACATGGCCTAAGATAGGAGTCTCTTGACTCCCCGTTGTATTATTTCCTTTCTGAATAGGAAATTTTTCCACCTGGTTAATCCTGCGTCTTGCCTTGATACCCTGTGACTACATGATTGACTGTCAGATATGGCTCATGCCTGGAATCAAACAGAGCTAGGGGAGTTTTCCCCTTGTTATGATGCATTTCAGGTTTTAACTGTGTCTCTCCTTTTTCTTTCATAGCAAATTTCTATAATAAGGGCAGGTGAGCAGTAGAAGTTTATCAGCATAATACTCAATCTATTAATTAACAGATTGATACTGGAACATCTCTGAGTTACTATAATAGAATACAAGCATGAAAAATCTTAAAATTTTATCTGTATTTGTGATCAAATTATAATATAGAGATGATATCCGCCAAAACAGGGGATTAGACAAAGTAATGACAATGATATAATGTAAAAGTTTTCCAATTCAATGGAATAGTAAATTTTGAGAAAGCAACAGAATTCGATTTTTCTCTAAGAATTATGTGCATATGTATATGATTGGCTACCAAATATATCTGGCATTGAAATTGAGGCTTTGAGTATGTTTCAGTAATAAAACTCAAAATTTGACTGAGGATTTTACACATAAAATTATACTGATAGCTGTAAGGAAAGTGAAATTATTGTCCCATTTTTTAAAAATCTGTCTGATAATTTTAAAAAGAAAAAAGAGTTCATTTTATAATTTAGACTCTCATGAATTTTTTTATAGATTCTTATATCAGGTATAGGGTTTAGGTAAAGATAAAAACATCAAGTAGTATATAAAAAAATTGAAATTCTCTGAAGTTTCAGGATTGGAGAACCAAATTTAAGGGATTGTAAAAATTGTACTAAGTCTTGTTAATGGCAGATTTTAATCTAGGAACTTCTACAAAAGATTTGGAACCAGAGCAGCAGAGCCCCCTTTAGAGTTGCCCTGAGGATAAGGCCTATTCCAAAATGTCCAAGAGAAGATGTTCAGGACCAAATAACTACATGCAACATCCGGGACTCAAAATGTGCTGATTAAATGGACATTGGGAGTGGATTACTAGGAACACAAGCAGTCAATGTGAGTTAATGTTGAGGCTTGTTATATTGTTCGGACCTTTTGCTTCATGGTGTTTATAGCTAAGTTTTCTTGGTTACCTTAGTTAATAGGGAAATTTCCTTTCTCCAAATTGGTGCACTGTGAGTCCTCTAAGTAGTGACTTATGTAATTCTAATTAATAATTTATGAAAAGACTTCTAGGTTTGGCTTATAGATAAGTGATGCATGGGGGGGTGGGGATGGGCTGCCGACTCCCCCATAAATCAAAAGGGAGAATTGAAGGGATTGGGACAGCAAGAGGTTAATTGCAGGAGTTGAGTGAACCACACTGACTCCATCTTGTGACTCAATTCTGGAGTGAGTTCAGTTCCCCCTCTGTTCAATTGTGGGTCTAGTCCAATTTCTGTCTTGTAAGAAAACTTTATTCAGTTGTGGGAATTGGGAGAAAATCTTATTGCATTGTTCGAACCTAGCCCTGCATGGCTGGAAAACTGGACCTGCTCTCCCTGCTGCTTGGAGACCCTTAACCAAGGACCTAGGTTATGCTGACCAAAAACCTGGTCTGATCCAAAGGCTGATCTAAGGAGTTTTCTCACTGTCGCCCATCTCAAGCTGGCTATATGTCTTATCTGAAAACTGCCCCCAATTGATCAATCAGTTATTGTTCCCATATTCTTTTGATTGTTTACAGACACTTGGGAGGAGTGTGATGCCTCTTTTTCTGATTTCAGGGAACTGAACCTGTTTGCCCTCCCCCCCCCCAACTTGGAAAGTCCCCAATCTTTCCTCCAATTAGAAATCAGATTACCTAATGTTATATTGTTTCTTTTCAATTAATTGGCCTTTTTTAACGTATAAAAGTCTGTCTCCCCTGAATTCAGGTTCCAGGCCTAAGCTGAGGAGGTCTGGCCCCGGTTTGTTGGGTAATTGGCATGCATTGCTTAATAAATCTATATGCTCAAAAGATCATGCCTTTGTTTTCCTCAGTCATTTCGTCTTTCACCATCCACAGCAGCCAGGAAGCAGAAAATCACATGTCAAAGAAGCACCAATTTGAATCACAAAAGAAATTATTCAATAAAGATGAGCAATGACAGAAGCTGGAGAATAGTATAATTTTTTTTAAAAGTAAAATCAGCTTTCAACCAACATTGCCTAGTCTGCAAAACTGAGCATATTGCTTCATGAGAAAAGCTGGTTCTCTAATTCTGTCAAAGACTTGTTAGTCATTTATTCATTCAGTAGAAACCAAAGTTAGATATTTTTGACATAAAAATTGAGAATGCAGAATGATAGCAAGATAAATCTTTAAAGCAAGGAATAAATTAAGTGGCGATGTGATGTACATTTGCTATAGGAGGAAGGGATCTGACAGAAACAGCATCTGGAAAGGGGGAGTTTAAAGTGAAAAAGGCAACCTCTAAACCATCTTCTTATCTGGAATGAGAAGAGATTAAAAATATTTTTCAGTAAAAGTAGAATCCTTGGAACTGTATTGGGGAAGAGGCAACTGTTACTCTACGTGAGCAGATAAAAGGGTTAGATTGTTACAAATCAAACAAACTGTGACACACTTTGTGATGATATAAACATGTACTATGACAAACAGGATATCACAAAGAGAAAAACCAAACTTAATCACAAACTTGAACGTTAATAGATTGAAATTGCCCACAAGGGGCGGAGCCAAGATGACGGCTAGAAAGCAGAGACTTGCATGAGCTCCACCCCCGGTCCCTCTAAAAACCTATAAAAAATGGCGCTGAACAAATTCTAGAACTGCAGAACCCACAAAATAGCAGAGGGAGGCAGGGATCCAGCCCAGGACAGCCTGGATGGTTGCTGGATGAGGTCTATCACATGGAGTAGAGGGAAGCAGAGCCCAGCGTGGGCGGCAGCAGGACCAACCAGACCAGGAGCCAGGCAGAACAGGCTCTAGTGCTCTGAATCAGTGAGCTGTGGCAGTTACCAGACTTCTCAACCCACAATCACCAAAGACAACAGAGAAGGTTAGTGGGAAAAGCTGCGGGGGACAGAGTGAAAGGAGTTCGCAGTTAGGCCACGGCCCCGGGGGCAGTGGAGGTGGTGCAGCTACAGAACAACAGCTGCAGTTGCTTCCAGCCCCAGGCCCACCTGGTGGGAGGAATTAAGTGGCGGATCAGAGCAGGAGTGAAGAGCCTGCTGAAGATTTGCCTCAGGTCTGGGTTGGTGGTTCTTGGGGATGGAGAAGTGCTGCTGTGGCAGAGCTGGCTGTATAGAAATAGCTCTGAAATCAATGGTGCATCCCCTCAAGCTTGGAACAAAGTATTCTTTACTCTACAAGCAGTCATACCCTGCTGAAAAACTCAAGGGTCAAGTAAGTTGGCTGGGAACATGGCCAGGCAGTGAAAACGCACCCAGATTCAGTCTCAGACTTTGGAATCTTTTTTTGGTGACAAAGAAGACCAAAACATACAGACAGAAGAAGTCAACAAAGTCAAAGAGCCTACTTCAAAAGCCTCCAAGAAAAACATGAACTGGTCTCAGGCCATGGAAGAGCTCAAAAAGGATTTGGAAAAGCAAGTTAGAGAAGTAGAGGAAAAATTGGGAAGAGAAATGAGAAGGATGCGAGAAAACCATGAAAATCAAGTCAATGAATTGCTAAAAGAGACCCAAAAAAATACTGAAAAAATATTGAAGAAAACAACACCTTAAAAAACAGACTAACTCAAATGGCAAAAGAGCTCCAAAAGCCAATGAGGAGAAGAATGCCTTGAAAGGCAGAATTAGCCAAATGGAAAAGGAGGTCCAAAAGACCACTGAAGAAAATACTACCTTAAAAATTAGAATGGAGCAAGTGGAAGCTCTCATGTAGAGAAATCAAGATATTATAAAACAGAACCAAAGGAATGAAAAAGTGGAAGACAATGTGAAATATCTCATTGGAAAAAACCACTGACCTGGAAAATAGATCCAGGAGAGATAATTTAAAAATTATTGGACTACCTGAAAGCCATGATCAAAAAAAGAGCTTAGATATCATCTTTCAAGAAATTATCAAGGAGAACTGCCCTGATATTCTAGAGCCAGAGGGTAAAATAGAAATTGAAAGAATCCACAGATTGCCTCTTGAAAAAGATCCCAAAAAGAAAACTCCTAGGAATATTGTTGCCAAATTCCAGAGCTCCCAGGTCAAGGAGAAAATACTGCAAGCAGCCAGAAAGAAACAATTTGAGTATTGTGGAAAAACAATCAGGATAACACAGGATCTAGTAGCTTCCACATTAAGGGATTGAAGGCCTTGGAATATGATATTCCGGAGGTCAATGGAGCTAGGATTAAAACCAAGAATCACCTACCCAGCAAAACTGAGTATCATGCTCCAAGGCAAAATATGGATTTTCAATAAAATAGAGGACTTTCAAGCTTTCTCAGTGAAAAGACCAGAGCTGAATAGAATATTTGACTTTCAAACACAAGAATCAAGAGACGCATGAAAAGGTAAACAAGAAAGAGAAATCATAAGGGACTTACTAAAGTTGAACTGTTTTATTTACATTCCTACATGGAAAGATGATGTGTATGATTCATGAGACCTCAGTATCATAGTAGCTGAAAGGAATATGCATATATATGTGTGTATGTATATATATATATATGTATGTATATATATATATATATAGATGTGTGTGTCTATGTATGTATATATGTAGGTGTATATATATGTATATATAGACAGAGGGCACAGGGTGAGTTGAATATGAAGGGAGGATTTTTAAAAAAATAAAATCAAATTAAGGGATAAGAGAGAAATATATTGAGAGAGGGAGAAAGGGAGAGATAGAATGGGGTAAATTATCTCACATAAAAGTGGCAAGAAAAATCAGTTCTGTAGGAAGAGAAGAGGGGGCAGGTGAGGGGGAATGAATGAATCTTGCTTTCATCAGATTTGACCTGAGGAAGGAATACCATACACACTCAACTGGGTATCTTATCCCACAGGAAAGAAGGAGGAAGAAGATAAAAAAGGGGGGATGATAGAAGGGAGGGCAGACAGGGGGAGGAGGTAATCGAAAAGAAACACTTCCGAAAAGTGATAGGGTCAAGGGAGAAAATTCAATAAAGGGGGATAGGATAGGAATGAGCAAAACATAGTTAACCTTTCACAACATGAGTATTGTGGAAGGGCTTTACATAATGATACGCATGTGGCCTATGTTGAATTGCTTGACTTCTTAGGAAGGGTGGGTGGGGAGGGAAGAGGGGAGAGAATTTGGAACTCAAAGTTTTAAAAACAGACATTCAAAAACAGAAAAAAAAAAAAGTTTTTGCATGCAACTAGGAAATAAGATACACAGGCAATGGGGCATAGAAATTTATCTTGCCCTACAAGAGAAGAAAGGAAAGGGGGATGAGAGGGGAATGGGGTGACAGAAGGGAGGGCTCACTGGGGAATGGGGCAACCAGAATATATGCCATCTTGGAGTGGGCGGGAGGGTAGAAATGGGGAGAAAATTCATAATTCAAACTCCTGTGAAAATCAATGCTGAAAACTAAATATATTAAATAAATAAAATTAAATTTAAAAAAATAAAATTTAAACAAAAAAAAGAAATCGCCCACAAAAAGGAATTAAACAATGGGTTAGAAAACATAATCCAACAATATACTGCACACAGGAAACATGCCCAAAATATAGGGACATATACAGACTTGAAGTGACAAACTAGAATAGAATGTGTTAGGTTTCAGCTGAACCAAAAAAAAGCAATGGTCAAAACCATAATTTCAAATAAAGCAATGGTAAAAATTCGAATCTTAAAGAGAGACAGATAGGAAAACTACATTATTTTTAAAAGCACGGTATAAAAACATAGGCAATTCAGAAACCCACTTAGATTTCTAAAAGAAATGTACATAAGATAGAAGATAAACCAAGTCGATGGATGATAAATCTAAGAATGGGACTCAATCCTATAAAAATAGTGTAGGGAATAAGCCACAGTTGTCCAGGGAAGCTAAAGACGGCAACAAGTGTCAGTGTGGGTTCCTGGACGGGAACAGATTTGATGAAAAATGAGAAATAAGGAGATACTGGGATAAGTAAGGCAAAGAGGAAAGTATGCTCAGTGTCTCTGAGGAATCCAAAACAGCAGAAGACGTATAAACTTGGGTCCTAAAAGAACCAGTGGACATGAAGGCCGATTCATGATCGGGGATCTGTGACAGAGGGAGGGGTATGGAGGGAATAAGCATTTATATAGTGCTTACTATGTTCTAGGCAGCATTCCAAGTGCTTTACGCATATTACCTTAGTTGAACCTCACAACAACCCTGGGAGGGAGGTGCTGTTATTATCCCCAGGTGACAGCTGAGAAAGCTGAGAGATAGATTAAGTGACTTGCCCAGGGTCACACAGCTAGGAAATGTCTGAGGCTGTATTTGAAATCAGGTCTTCTTGGTTCCAGGACCACAGCTCTAGCCCCACCTCTCAACAATGTGAGGGCCATCACAAGTATAGAATAGCAAATGTCTTCATTTGCCTAAAGGGACAAGCACAGTCTGCAAACTATGGGCTGACAAACGATGAACTTGATTTAGCCTCCTGGGAGAATTCCAGGGGGAAAAAATGAGTAATGAGATTGACAAATACCTATAAAGATAAGTGGTAATTATTTTGTCCCTGACAGGTCATGGCAGACTCAGCCCATCCCCACCTCTGGTTACTAAACTAGCAGAAGAGGGGAATGTTCCCACCTCCTTCTGGAGGCCTTCCCCACCCCCAGCCCACAAGCTCCTCACCCTCTTGGATAGATATGCTCTTCTCAGGAACCATTCACCAAGCCCTTCTCAGGCCAGGTTTCCTTCATTTCATGATTTCTTGTTTATCCAACAGATGGCTCATTTGTATGTGTCTGTTTGCACATTCTCTCCCCGACTAGACTAAGCTCCTCGAAGTCAGGGGACTCTTGGCCTCATTTTATATCCCAGTGCTTACTTAGTACAGCCTCCACTCAGTAGGCACTTAATCCATGTTTACGGATTATTTCCCTCTGAGATTGGCTCCCATTTGCTGTGTATGTATCTTGTATATACAGTTATTAGCATGTTGTTTTCCCCAATAGAATATGAGTTTAATGAAGACAAGGACTGTATTTTTCCTCCCTTTGCATCTGCCATGTTCCTCACTGTGCCTGGCACTGTGCCTGCACTTCCTAAATGCTCATTGATTGCTTTGATAGAGTTTTTCCTGGGTTTCAGTGAGACTTTTTGTAAAGCATCTTGTACTATTCCTGGGAGAAGGGGGAGAGATGCAGAGTAGGTGACGATACAACCTGCCCAATTCAGACATGGTTGGATGGCAAGGGGAATGATGCTCCTGGGAAACCACTCAAGGTGACCCCAATTCCGTATCTGAAGAGGTTGAAAGGCAGAAGCAAAACAAAACAAATGAACAAACAAAAACATAAAAGGAAAGTCTTCAGCTGGAAAATAGAAATTCCCTGTGGAAGGGGAAGAAATATGAATACTTTGCTTGCCTATGGAGAGGCCAGCCAGAAACTGAATGGTGCCCCAGGACACAGATTCTCTTCCCTCCTCTGTCCTATCCTCTCTTCTAGACAAGATTTTCAAAGGAGTAAGGGAAGTAAAAACCACCGAACTGAAAATAATTACTCTAAAGCAACAGGGGAAAAACTAATTACCCTAAGGCTTAAGGAAAGAAAGAACTTCAGATCCAGAAAGGATTTCTCTAAAAGAAAGACAAGTTTTCTATGATATCCAGCCTGGAGCTGAGGGAGTCAAAGTGAAGGTGTTTCTGTCACCCTAAGCTAAGAGCTTCAAAGTCTTTGTTGTAGCTGAAAAAAGCACAGTAACTCCCCACCCAGGCTGAAGGTGGAAAAATGATCGAAACTGCCCATCCCAAGAGTGAACCCAGGAGGCCAGCAGACTAATCAGTCCAGCAGAGATGCTGCACCATGGTGAGAAGTCGGTGAAGCTGCTGAGTGAGCTGCCCATTCCAGAAGCAAATTGGTCTATACAAGCCAAACAAAAGACTTAGGAGGAGCAGCCCACCAGAGTCAATAATTATGGCTGGAGAAAAGCCACCCCAGGGAATAGTGGGCCAACCCATAATGAATTTCATGGGATCCCCATGGAGAGAGAAAGGTCATCAAGGATTAGGGAGGATGGAGGCACCACCATCCTTCCAGCTACCCAGGCTTGCAACCCAGTGTCATCCTAGACTTCTCATTTTGTCTTACCTCCCATAACCAATATGGTGTCAAAGCCTGTTGACTGAATATTCCATCACCTCCCCCTGCCCAGCCATGTACTTAGCAGAGTGCCTGGCACACACTAGGCACCAAGTAAATGCTCATTGACTTAAGCCTCTGCAGTACAGAAATTGTGACTCCACTGGCCACAAGGGTCGAACCACATGCAACTCACAAACATAACACTTTAAGTTCATGACCACTCTTTACCCCGATTGGACTCTGTATGTGTCTGTGGGAGAATACACCTGATGTTTGAGGGAAATGCTTTGTATCCACTTGTTATGCCATTTAATGAAATATCTTTGCTTAAAGAATTGAGTCTACTGGCTGATTAGAGGTGGTGGGGGCTCATGATCTTGCATTTAAGAGAATATCCAGGAACAGAGTTTCCCCTGAAACCCAGGAGGAGCCATAGGGGATCCAATATGCTAGGTGGAGATATGGATTGGGTGAATGAGCCCTGAGAATAAGGGGTTCACATCCATTTAATAGGTTTATTGATAAAAGCCTAGAGGGCATGTTCATCAAATTGGCAGATGACACAGGAGATCTAATAGCAAGGGAAAGAGTCAAGATCCAAAAGGGTCTTGACAGCCTAGAGTCTGGGGTAAGATGTAGCAGGGAGGTAAGGGGATTTGGAAGATGTCAAATTGCAGATGGCATGGTTTGTAAGTGGCCAGGACATGGTCTGCCTTGTGCAGCAGCAAGTTTGTTTGGGCGGCAGATTGATGGGCTAGAGAGAGGAGAGACTGGAAGCAGAGAGATCAATTAGAAGGCTTTGGCAGTGGCCCAAGGTGAGGGCCTCATACCCAGATAAAGCAGGATAACAGATTTAGAACTGGGAGTGACCCCAGAGATGATCTGAGGCCTAGGGAGGTGAGGCATGATCAAAGGACAACCCCTTCCTACTGAGGCTCCAGGCAAGGAGACTCCTATATCCCAGCCTCTGTCAGAATTTCAGTCTGCCTACTTCCTGTCTGTCACTAGGGTTCCAGTGCATCTCAATCAAGAGTTAAATAGGGCAGGCAGGCCCCAGCTGCTGCCCCTCCTCCCTCCCCCAGCTCCTAGCAGCTTTCTTCCTGATCTCTGGGGAGCTCAGTCCCAGAGCTGAGAATTCCTGCCTCATTCCTGGCAGGGCTTATTCCCTGTCATTTTACTGGTTCCTGGCTCACCATTCCTGAGGCAGGGCCTGTGTTTGGCCAAATGCTCCCATCGCTCATGGAACGAAGACCTCCAGAGCATCAGAGGCCCTGATAGCCCCAACACACACACACACACACACACACACACACACACACACACACTCCTGCCCCGACCCAATGCACAAGGCAGGGCTGTGCACCTGATTAGGTATCCCAAGACTTAGGCCTCAAGTCCAGCTCAGCCACTGAGGATGTAACCTCCAGGGAATCAGTCCACCTCTTGGGCATCCATCTTGTCCTCTGTATAATGAGGAGTCCCATCAGAGGATCTCTGAGATCTTTTCAGTTCTCAAATCCTATGATCCTACAGTCTCTCAGCTGCCTCATGGACAGCCTGCATCTAGGGCCACAGAGAACAAATGGAGAAGGGAGAGGGAAGATACATCTAAGCCTCCAGCTCAGGAAGGACATCAAATGTGGCTTGGAAGGCTGACCAGGTGCCAGAGCAGCCCTTCAGGGCAAGGCAGGTGAGAGAAGTCTGTGCAAGAAACCTTGGGGAATCAGGATAATTGCCAACAAGGGACATGGTCCCCTTTGACTTCCTGATCTCACGCAGGTTCCTTCAGTCTGCGTAGCTTGTCAGGTAACTCATCTTGCTACCTCTGGTGGGTTCAAGCTCTGGGAGTATCTATCCAAACTGGCTTCTCCAAATCTCACTTCCTCTACCCCAGGGGAAGATTGTCTAAAGACTTGATTAACATCTGGCACGAGTCTCAGCACCACCAGAGCACTGCTCCCTGCCCCCACCCCTTCCCTGGCTTCTTGCCTCCCCACACTCGCCCATAGGTTGCGACTCTGACCATGGACTGACTGCTCCTCCCCCGCACCCCCCCAAACCTTGGCACCTTAGGCTCCATCGAAAAGTCTGAGATCACAGCTCTGGCCTCTCGCCTCTTTTCTTTCCTGACCCAGGTGTGGGTGGAACTTCATGAGTTCATTCCCACTGTGTTTCGCCACCCTCACACCCACTGGTGGCACCATCATTCTGATACTCAGCTGTGAGATTTATCATTTTGTTAAAATTTGTGGAGTGCCCAGCTTTTAATGGTGAAGCCAGTGCAATGAGCAGTAAAACTGAAAAAGAAAAACCGACCACACCAGCTGAGACACAGAAAAACTCATTTTCTTTCTTTTCTGAATTACATATTACACGGTCAGAATGACCAACCTCAGAGCTGGAAGAAGCCTCTGGGACTTTCTCGTTGACCCACCTACACCCTGGGATGAGCTGCCATCCACCTCTGATGAAAACTTTCCAGGGAGGGGGTGTCCTCACTCACCCCCTCTAGATATAACCTAGGCCTCCTCTGACACCTTGAGATGTCCTAACATCATCCAAAATCTGAGCCCATTGAACCCTGTTCTGCCCTCCAGGGTCAAGCAGAACTAGGCTATTACCTATTCCTCTAGACAACCTTTGAATACCATGAATACTGGATGGCCATTATATCCTCCCTGAGACTTCTCTGTTCTTTAGATGGCCAGCTCCTTGAAGACAAGGGCATCTTTTGCTTTTCTTTGTATCCTAAGCACTTGGCACAGTGCCTGGCACAGAGTAGGCACTTCTCCCCACCGGTCTGCTGCCTACCTGTTCTCCAAACGCCATCTCATTCAGGGGGCTGTCCACAATTACTTCAGATGAAATCATTCCACTTGTACTTTCCATGTAAGAGGCTCAGTGCCCTCACCACCACCAACAAGAGAGCACCTTTATGCACATCTTATGGTTTGCAATGTTATCTTACCTGATTCTTACAACAACTCTGGGAGATGGGCACTATGACTGTCTTCATTCTATGGATGTGGAACCCTAGGCAGAAAAAAGAGACTCACCCAGGGCAACACAGCTACTATTATCTAAGTCCAGATTTGAACTCAGGTTTTCCTGATTCCAGCCCTGGGCTCTAGCCCTTCTCCATCTAACTTTCTCACTATGTATGATCACCAACTGCTTGCCAAATTATTAAACCACCAAATGGTTTAACATCAGAAATAGATGTGGTTTAATCAATGGAAATGACACTAGACAAGAGGCCTCAGCACCTGATTTGTGGCTGCACCCTAAGGACCTGGGACCTTCCCTCTGGCTTGCAGTGGAAACTCTTCTCAGGTGTGGTCTCATCTCTCCCACTACAATGGGGAACAGGGACCTGTGACTTGTCGTTCCTACCACCAGCAATTTAGAGATCATTATGCTACACTCCAGGAATACTGAGGCAAAAAGCTTACCCCGCCCCCAATTTCACTTGAGCCCTCAGGACATCCCCCAGCCCCGATTCTACCTGAGTCCTCAGGATACCCCACAGCCCCGATTCCACTTGAGTCCTCAGAACATCGTCCTCAATTCCACCTTCGTCCTCAGGACATCCCCCAGCCCCGATTGCACTTGAGTCCTCAGGACCCCCCCCCAGCACCGATTTCACTTTAATCCTCAGGACATCCCCCAGCCCCGATTCCACTTGAGTCCTCAGGACACCCCCCAGCCTCTATTCCACTTGAGTCCTCAAGACACCCCCCCAGCCCCGATTCCACTTGAGTCCTCAGGACACCCCGCAGCCTCGATTCCACTTGAGTCCTCAAGACACCCCCCCCAGCCCCGATTGCACTTGAGTCCTCAGGACATCCCCCCCAATTCCACTTGAGTCATCATGACACCCCCCAGCCCCGATTCCACTTTGGTCCTCAGGACACGCCCCGGCCCCGATTCCACTTTGAGTCCTCAGGACATCCCCCAGCCCCAATTCCACTTTGGTCCTCAGGACACCCCCCCCCGCCCCGATTCGACTTGAGTCCTCAGGACACCCCCAGCCCCGATTCCACTTGAGTCCTCAGGACACCCCCCAGCCCCGATTCCACTTGAGTCCTCAGGACACCCCCCAGCCTCTATTCCACTTGAGTCCTCAGGACATCCCCCAGCCCCGATTGCACTTGAGTCCTCAGGACCCCCCCCCCCCCAGCACCGATTTCACTTTAATCCTCAGGACATCCCCCAGCCCCGATTCCACTTGAGTCCTCAGGACATCCCCCCCAATTCCACTTGAGTCATCATGACACCCCCCAGCCCCGATTCCACTTGAGTCCTCAGGACACCCCCCAGCCCCAATTCCACTTGAGTCCTCAGGACATCCCCAGCCCCAATTCCACTTTAGTCCTCGGGACATCGCCCTCAATTCCACTTTAGTCCTCAGGACACCCCCCCCAGCCCCAATTCGACTTGACTCATCAGGACACCCCCCAGCCCCGATTCCACTTTGGTCCTCAGGACATCCCCCAGCCCCAATTCCACTTTGGTCCTCAGGACACGCCCCGGCCCCGATTCCACTTGAGTCCTCAAGACACCCCCCAGCCACGATTCCACTTGAGTCCTCAGGACATCCCCCAGCCCCGATTCCACTTTGGTCCTCAGGACATCCCCCAGCCCCAATTCCACTTTAGTCCTCAGGACATCCCCCAACCCCGATTCCACTTGAATCCTCAGGACATCCCCCAGCCCCGATTCTACCTGAGTCCTCAGGACACCCCCCAGTCCCGATTCCACTTGAGTCCTCAGGACATCGCTCTCAATTCCACTTTAGTCCTCAGGACACCCCCCCCCCCCGCCCCGATTCGACTTGAGTCCTCAGGACACCCCCCAGCCCCGATTCCACTTTGGTCCTCAGGACACCCCCAGCCCCGATTCCACTTGAGTCCTCAAGACACCCCCCAGCCACGATTCCACTTGAGTCCTCAGGACACCCCCCGGCCCCGATTCCACTTTAGTCCTCAGGACACCCCCCGGCCCCGAGTCCACTCGGAGCGGCCAATTCTGAGCTCTGCCTCCCTCTCTATCTCATCCTGCTGCCGGATGACCGCTGCTGGCCCTGGGATCCTTGCCAGCCAAGCCGTGGCCGCGGCAGCTGGGAAGGGGCGTTGGACCATACACGTGGGTGACCAGAAGGAAGTCGGCAGGGCTGGAGCCCCCTCCCCAGGCACCCCCTTTGGGGACGGAAGCTTGGGGAGTGTTCCCGCCTCTTTCAGGCCTGGCTGCGGGGCTGTCCCTGGGGCTCCCGGACCCCCAGGTGCCATCCACGTGCCTCGGCTTCGGCGCAGGATTTGGGGGAGGCCCAGCCCGCGATGAGCCCCGGGCTGCGTGACTAAGAGGCGGCTGGGCTGGGGCCACGGCAGGTGGAAGAGGGGTAATGAGCTCCTGCACGGGGTGGTTGGGGGTGGGGGAGTGCGGACCACGTGACCCTCTGTGCCCTGAGGTCAGTGTGACCTCGACGCCTTCCGGCTCTCAGGACCTAGGATCTCAGAAAACCCAGGTCCGCCGCACTGCCTGGCGGGAGAAGCGAGGCTGCGCTCTAGGCGCAGGCGCCGGGGCTGCAGACCGCCGCCAGGCCTATTGCGCAGGCGCACTGGCCTCAGGCCTCGGGCACGCTCCGGATAGGCTCACGGAGGACTGTCCCTCGGTGGCCGCCGTCCACCCTTCCGGCGCGCGTCGGTTCCCATAGTGACGCCTCCAGCGGCCCCACCCCCCGTTTCTTGCGACGCAGGAGGGAGGTGGCTGGCGAGCGGCGGAGGTGCAGGATACCAGAGGGCTGAGAGGTGCGGCAGGTAAGGGGTCCCCTGGGCTGCCGACCCAAGGCCAAACTTGGCGGGCGTCTTCATTGGGGACCCGGCCCCGGGTTCGAGCCTGGACACCATGGCGCTCAGAACCGAGCCTTGGGGCGCCTCACTGCAGACCTCGGCGGGGGGTGCCTCGCACTGGTCCCCTTCCCCATCACCCGCCCTGCCACACCTGCGGGGGAGGGGGAAGGGAACAAGCGTTACTAAGCCATGACTGTGTGTCAGGCACCGGGTTCGAGCTGTCGCTGGATCCTCACAAGGGCCTTGCGCTGTAGGTGCTGTTGGTCCCAATTTACAGAGGAGTAAACTGAGGCAGGTAGCGGCTAAGTACCTGGCCCAGGGAGTGCCTGAGGCTGGTGGTCTCGTCACAAGCTGAGTCCGGTCTTTATTTCTGGTGATTCTCCGTCGCACACTTGGCTTTTCTTCCGTCCCCGGTCCCCATACCTTTGCCCAGGCCGTCCCCGACACCGGGAGTGCGCGCCCCGCCCTTCTCCGAGTCCTTACCGTGGGTCCGAGATCAGCTGGAGCCGCCCCTGTTGTCCTCTGGCGCCCCCTGCCGCCTGTCCAGCACAATGAACCGGTATTCATTATGTATGTTATGCCACCATACTATTCCCCCCCCCCCCCCATGGTAAGCTCCTTGAGGGCAGGGGCTCGAGCTGCCTTTTGTCTTTGTAATCAATAAATGTTTATCGGCTTGATGTTTGGTGACATACTCCCGTTGCCTCCCCAGATAAAATGTGAGCTCCTGGGGACTGAGGACCGGCCAGTCAGTAAACAAGTATTGAACGCCTACTGTGTGCAGGCCCTGCCCTCAAGGGGGAGGCAAACAAATAAGTACAGAACAGGCTATCTGTGCACTGGATCGGAGATGATGAGCAGAGGGAAGGCTTCCTGTGGGAGGCGGGATTTTAGTGGGTACTTAAAAGAGACCGCGTAGTCAGAGCAGAGGAGGGAGACCGTGCTGGGCCTGGGACATAGCCAGAAAGGTGGAGGGTCTTCTGGGACAAGCAGCCAGGAGGCGGGTAACACCAGATCGAAGAGTAGGAGACTGGAAAGAAAGGAGGGGGCTGGATTACTAAGGACTTTGGAGGCCAGACAGAGCATTTTGTTTTGCCCCCAGAGGCCGTAGGGAGCAACTGGAGGTGATTGAGTAGGGGGTAACATGTTCTGACCTGTGCTTTAGAAAGATCCTTTTGGTAGTTGAACGGATGAAGGACTGGAGGAGAGAGAGACTGCGCAGGCAGATACTACTGTGATAGTCTAGGCCTGAGGTGATGAGGGTCTGCATCAGGGTAGGGGCAGTGCCGGAGGATTGGGGGGGTGGAGTATTAGGGAGAGGCTTCAGAGGTAAAATTGACAAGAGGTGAACTGGACCGGAGATGGGGCAGAGGTGAACCGGACCGGAGATGGGGAAGAGGTGAACCGGACCGGAGATGGGGCAGAGATGAAATGGACAGGCCCTGGCACCATATTGATTCTGGGGAGTGAAAGAGAAGGAGGAGTCCAGCGTCACTCCTAGGTGGGAGCCTGGGAAGATGTGAGTGTCCTCAGCAGTAAGAAGGACAGGACGGGGGGAGGATGTTCTGTTTTGGACACGTTGAGTTTGAGGTGTTGGTGGGACTTCCAGTTTGAAATGTCTAAGGGGAAGGCAGTGAGTATGTTGAGGATGTCATATTCATGGCATGAGCACCGGCTAACGGAACTTGCACTATGTATCTAGAGAAGATGTGGGGCTGGGGGGAGAGGAGCTGCACAATTATCAATGTGTTGAGCCTTTTTGTCTGTGCCATTGTTTTTGTTGCATTTTTTTTGTCTTAAGTTTTTAAGGTCTTGAAGCATAGAGTGCATGTATGCATGGGCAGGCCCATGGTTCTGCAGAAAAGTTAATATGTGCGTAAATGTATTGATGGTGAATCAGTTTGGAGGATTTGCCTTGGCTGTGCTGAGCTAAGCCTTTGGAGATTAGCCCCACATGACACGTTAATGCTGGAAAAGGGGAAGTTTTCCTCACAGAGCCTAAGTCTTCAGCTTTGTAGCTTCCTCCTGTGACTCCTGGTCTTGTGCTCCAAGGCTGTGCAGAACAGGTCTAGTGCCTCCTTCACAAGACAGCCTTACAGATAGGGAGGAGGAGGGAGGGTAAATGGAGAAGGGGAGAGATGAGGAAGAGAGCGGGGAGAGGGAGGGGGAAGAGAGAGAATACATGCCTGCATGCATATCCCATTTATTAAGCTCTTATCATGTGCCAGGCATCGTGCTATGCCTTGAGAACACAAAAGTAAGCATCAAGACAGTTTCTACCCCCAAGGTGCCTGCATTTTGATTGGGGAAGATACAAAAGAGGGCAGCGAGGTGGGGCCACAGTGCACAGAGTCAGGAAGACTCATCTTCCTGAATTCAAATCTGGCCTCAGATGCGCACTAGCTGTGTGACCTTGGACAAGTCACTTAACCCTGCTTGCCTCAATTTCCTCATCGCAAAACGGCAAAGTAAATGGCAAACCACTCCAGTGTCTGTGCCAAGAAAACCCACATGGGGTCACAGAGAGTCAGACACACCTGAAAGCAGCTGAACTATGAGTGGGAGATAATTCTTGTGAAGACTTCACAGAGAGCGAAAATATAAGAATTACTTTTTTTTTTATTTCTGGAATAAGCAGCAGCATTAGGAGGATGGAATAGACTCAGGATTTAACCTTGTAGGAATGTGCTTACCTAACTCTCAGGAATTCAGGCCCTGGGGCAATAAGTGCCCCTTCCCCACCCCCCACCCCCGGCCCCAGCACAGACTTGTTACCAAATGAGGACAAAAAGAACCACATACGGGTTGTTCCTTCCCTGCTCCAGGAAGCCCCCTCCCTCTTTCCTCCTTCCTCCTCTTTACCTTACCCATGTTATTGCCGCATCAGCAGCTAGTTACTAAATAAGCAGATATGTTTTGGATTGGCTATACTCAATTTCCTGGTTCTTTGTCTAGCTTTTCATGCCTAGATTGTAAGCTGACCTCCCAGCCAATGGAGAGGAGGGTTAGTGGTGGGTGGGAGTTCTTTTGCCATAGGATATATGTTGGTGCTTTGCCTTCGTGATCTGCCTCCTTCTGCTAGTCCGTCCTACTGGAAGTGATGCCCCGTTCTCCTGAGAATTGAATAAATTCTTTCTGTTCTTGCTTCGAGATGCCTCTTTGCTTTGTAAATTTTATATTGGTAAGGGTCTTGTACCCCACACAGTTTTGGGGCCTTGTCCAGGATCCACCCACTCGCAAGCGGGACCCCCTAACTGGACCTGGGGCTTGATGTTCCATCAGAGATTTCGTCGGCAGCCCCCAGACCAGGCTTGGGGTATTTTCGCTTTGGCTGGGTAAAGTCCCGAAGAAAAAGGAACTCGGAGGAACAGAAACTGAGAGAGGCTCCATTCAAGTGAAACCAAATCCCAGCCAGCCGGTGGGAAGGACAGTCACGTAAGTTATACATGTGTAACCCCGAGGTGGGCGAGATCTGGGGGTCCTGGAGTCTTGATTATGGAGTCATTGACTCAGAAGATCCGGTGGACCTCATCCAAATTACAGGCTGACCCTGCTCAGGGACGCCACCAAGTGAGCCCCATGGGTGACTGAGGGGAGTAGGGCGACCTCTCCTGTAAATTTGGCTAGGCTTCTGACCTGGAAGTTCTGGCCACAGACTTCGTCAATTAAGCATGGGAAAAGGACAATCCAAACCCATTGCTTCAGAGCAAAATTTGTCTGACATAACGGTAGTAGCCCTTTAGGGAGTAGGTTTAAAGATTGGGATGAACTGCCAAAGTAGAAAGGAAAATAGCCATAGAAAAGAGCTCTTAAAATATTTGACCTAGGTGGGGAGAATGGATTTCTCCTAGTGCTTTGAGGAAAAGCACTGGTGGGTTGACCCAGGGAAAAAGGATTTGGGAGTTTGGTGGAATTTGCAGCCCTTTGGCTGCCAGAGGCGAAAGAGTTGGTGTTGGGAAACGGTAAAAATTCTCTCTCTCAGGGAGGGGTAGATTGATTTGCATTTCAAAGCCTGTCACTGCTTCGTGTAGCCTCGAGGGGAGATGTGAAGCTTGAAGTGCATTATTTCTTTTTATTTCAATGCTTGTGATGGGTCTGAATTCAAATTCTAAATTGTTCATGTGCAATGTTTGTCTAATGTCCTGTCTGTGTGTTTAAGAAAAGTTTTATGTTCTGTGTTCATGGGGGAATTTTTAAACTCTAGGAACTGAGAGGTCAAAAGGAATTAATTAGCACAAAGGATTCCTGGAAGGCGGTGGAGGAAGAAACAGGGTTGGGGTGGATAAGCTCCTTTAGTGTGCAAATTGTTAGCCATTTATCTCTTAAGTTCTAAGATAAAAGCAGCTGGAGAAGAAGTTTGGTGAGTATAATCTTTTTTTGTCATTTATTTGAAATGTTTGAGGTAGTTTGGGTCAAGACTAGGAAAGAGATTGAAGTTGGAATGCAGAGGGTAAAATGTTTCAGTAAAAAATTGGGGAAAAAAAAGAGAGATAGAAGCGGGGCAATAAGGGATTTGGGTGGGGGTAGAATGCTGGCTGAGTCCACGCCGTGGCTCTGGGTGCCATGTGCTCTTGGCTATCCTTCCCCCACACCCCACATTGGAAGACCGTGGATGAGTCAATCAGGGACTGATTTGTATAATTCTTAAATTCTTTAGCAATTGAGAAAAATCCTTTCTCAAATTATCTGAGGCAGACAAATAGAAGAAAAAAAAAACTAAAATACTTTGTACTAGGGGACTTAAAGAGTCCAAAGTTTTTTGTTTTTTTTTTAACCTGGAAGAAAGTGACCACACTCCTCCCGCAAAATCCTTGGCCATTTCGTTAATTGCCAGTATGTATAAAATGAGGCTTGGAGAAAGCAGGGGGCCAAATTCAAATGACTAGGCAAATTTTCCTAATACTTGGGCCAGAGGTAGTGGGTAGCTCAGAGGAAAAGCTGTTGAGTGTAAAATAAAATGTATTTAAGGGAATACATAAATACCAAAAGTAATAAGATCAATAATTTCTATATGTGATTATCTGAAAATGTAATTGAAGTCATCTTATTTCCAAATTATATTTTTAGAGTTCTCTTAGGCTGTAAAATTTGAGAGACCCTTATGAGGTCTAAACTTTGTTATAGATATAAATTGATCTTTTGAAAAGGGTGTGATAAAAATGTGATAGTTTGAAACTGTTATGTTTGGTTATGAACAAGTAGTATTACTTTTAAAATTGTTTTTGCTGTAAATCAAGTATTTATACAAAGGCCTTGTTGGGTCCTTTTGAAATTTCTGTCAATTCAGGGTACTTAGTAAACTGTTAAAAATGTGGTTTTATAAATAATAATCTTTTCTTTTACAGTGCTAAGAGTATTGGGCCTTAGAAATTAAAATGTTGCCTCTAGTGATTATGAATCCAGATTTGATTTGCTCATCCAACTAAGTTATGGTCACCTGATTGGTAATTAATTCATTCTGTATCAAGTTTTAAATACATGATAATTGCTTGTGGTATGCTTATATTTCTAAATTTTCTTGTATTGTGCAACTTGGTTAACATTGCATTACCTATGTAAGAAAAACAATTCCTCTTATAATCTAGATGTTGTTAGATTAAGAATTATACTTAATTAAGAAATTGAGGTTGTTAACTGAAACAAGGATTGTTGGCACCATCTAGTCATGAATTTTTATCAATCTTGTGTCAAGTTTTCTGTAGAGGAATTCCTATGGAGAAAGTTTTTAAAGGCTTGGTAAATTTTGTTATTGTGATAAGGCTAATTTAATTGGGTATGTAATTTATATTCTCCTCATTACACCTTTTTGACTAAGGAACCTTGTGATATCTAGAAATTCTGTATAACAGAATTGAATTGTTATAAATTTTAAACTTTTTAAAGAAGGGAAAATACATTTGAAAAATGTTTTGTAAAATCTTTTGTGTAATTTTTAGAAGGCCTGCTGAATTTCCATTTGTAAGCTAATTTGTTGCAGTTCGAACCTACTGTGAATTTTCCAAGTTTCTGGGTGAGAACCTTGCATTTGGGGAATTAATACTTACATAGCGGCTTCTATAGAGGCCTTGGGAGGAGGGTGGTTAAAGATGGATGACAAAATAGGGGCGACCAGGACAAGATAAGGGGTAGAGACTCTGGGTCACCTTCAGGTTAGAGAATAAACTAGGAAAGGGGGGCATGCTTAACCCTTAGGGCATTGTTTCCTCAGGTGTTTTAAGTACCCTAAGAAAGGCCCATTCAATGCCTCATTCTAGATTTTTGAGTAAGGAGTTTTGAAACAGCAGTCCTCGAATTCCCTACTCCTCCCTCCCCCTAGTCTAGACGGAAAGAAAGAGCTTTACCTTTCCCCACCTGTAGAAGGGAAAGGAGGAGGAGGGGCAGCAGTACTGGGATTTAAGTTTTACTGAGAAAGAAAACAGCCGGGGTCAGAAGCCATCGGACCTCCAACCTGGCTTTTTAAGGTCAGAAAAAAGTGATGGGTTTTTAGGATAAGATTAGATTTTGAGATGTTGGCCTTGGTAGTTTTTATTAGTGAAAATTGCAATCTGATATAAAAGAACCCATCCTCAGAGGGGAGATGACATAATGCTGCTTTTTGATAAAAGGAAAGGCATATACCTACAGACCTAGACGGTTTTATGGGGATAAATGGAAAATTGGATTAATGCAAATATGTGCAATCTTGTTGTTTTTAATCAAATGACTGGGCACATTGGTACTCTTGTATAGTCATATGAAAGATAGCATTCTTTCTAAATATTAATGGGAATGATTTGGACAAAGGGAAAAGAAGTTTATGAGATAAGAATACAAATGGCAGATTGAATCATAATCCTATAGACTAAGGCTTGGATTTAAAGTTATTTTGTATCTATGTGGAATAAGGTCCTTAAGTATTTTAAAGTGATATAAGAGCAATTGGGTATTAATACAAATGGTGTAATGAATTGCTGGAATTAAATCAGAGACATTTGCAGTTTGAGGAAAATAATTTCAGTGTTCTTTAGAGAAGTTGTGGAATATCCTGTCATTAATGGAAAAGTTAAATGTGGATTTGAATTCATTCCATCGTCTAAAACATAAAGATAAAGTTGATGTTTGAACCTATCATATGTATATGGTTCAATTCTCTCAGATCAGGCATAACTAGAGAAGAGTAGAAAAATAGAAGAGAAACTGATGCAAATCAGTGTTCGAGCAATAACTTATGATCTTAATAGGAAGATTTTATGAATGAGGAAATGCATGCAAGCTATTTGGAGCTAGCTTTAAGGATGTTCCTAAAGCAATGTGAGATTATAGTCATATCTTAAACTGATTATTGCAACTTGCTATTCAAAGACTTAATGGGACTGTTAACTGGCTGTTTTTCTGAGTCTAACTCCGGGTGTGAATGTCAAGGAAGACTGACCCAAGATGCCAGCAGCCCTTTGTGGGGGTGGGGGGGGGGGCAGGTGCAAACTGCAGGTATGATTTCATGGTGAAATTAAGAGGGCAACTATTCAGCCTGTGCTGAGGTGGGACCCTCTTGACCTGAGCCCTTAACTGAAACCTGGCAGACTTAGGGCCTGGTTCAGTGCAGCTTGCAGTTTGACACACCTTCTGCCTAGAGTTTACAGGAAGCTGGGGAAAATATGGTCCCCTTACTCTAAGTCCCTAATGTCTTGGTGGCAAATTTCTATAATCAGAAAGTTTTGTAAGTACAGTAGCAAATCTGTTAAAATAATTGATTATGGAACATCTTAGATTGCTATAGGACTGGGACTAGTGTTCCTCTGTGAGGTCCTGTATGAGTTAGTTAGGGCCCTTTAATTCTTGGCAATGGTGTGGAGATGATTAGACAATTAGGTCAAGGGCTTGTGAGGAGCTTTGTTACCATTAGTAATGTTAAAAGAACAATGGCTTGTGGTTTATTTTGTAATGTCATCAAAGAAACATGGTGTGACTCAAAGGTTAAGATTTTATATGTACTGTGTTAAAAATTGGTTAATGTGTTTATGTACATACTGGATCCTGTTGTTAATTTCTTAGTGAAATCTCACCCTCCTGGTGAGGAAATTAATAATGAGTTCATATAAAATATAAGAAACTGGGTTCTGATGTGAATTTCTTAAACAGGACAGTTGGTCAAAGTTCCAATTTTGAAAATGTAAAATGATTAGGGTATAAGGTTCAGAAATGGTAGTTTAAAATTGTGCTAAGGTGACTTTTGTGGGACAGAAAGCTGGTTCCTACAAGAAGATGAGAGGAAGAAGATGCTGACGATGTCTAGAACAGATTCCAAGGACCAGAGGACCTCATTGACAATTGCATTGTTTTCCTTTGGGTCTCTGTATCTGTATTTTCAAAGAGGACTTCCCCCTTTGGTCAATGCGTAGATCAATCCTTCCCATATTTATTAAAAGGGGAGGAGGGGAACCAGTCTGAGAAGGGTAATGGGGATGCAAGCATGATGGAGAAAAGAATGTGGCATGAAAGTGTGATAAATGAAGAAGATAGGCTTGTGGATAATTTATATCAACAGTGGTGTGTGATGTCTTCAAGTAGTATGAAATAAGAACAGGGATTGAGTGGGAGATAATTCTTACGAAGACTTCACAGAGAGAGAAAATATAAGAATTACCTTTTTATTTCTGGACTAAGCAGGGCATTGGGAGGATGGAATAGACTCGGGATTTAACCTTGTAGGAATGTGATTACCTAACTCTCAGGAATTCGGGGCCTGGGGCAATAAGTGCCCCTTCCCCCCCCCAGCACAGACTTGTTACCAAATGAGGACAAAAAGGACCACATATGGGTTGTTCCTTCCCTGCTCCAGGAAGCCCCCTCCCTCTTTCCTCCTTCCGCCTCTTTACCTTACCCGTGTTATTGCCACAGCAGCTTAGTTACTAAATAAGGAGATATGTTTTGGATTGGCTATACTCAATTTCCTGGTTCTTTGTCTAGCGTTTTGTGCCTAGATTGTAAGCCCACCTCCCAGCCACTGGAGAGGAGGGATAGTGGGGGGGGGGGGGAGTTCTTTTGCCATAGGATATATGTTGGTGCTTTGCCTTTTTTCAACAATCCAGCCAGCAGCTACTGTGTCTGTGTAAAACCAACAACAACCAGCACACACAATGCTGCAAGCCCAGGTTCTTTTGATCTGCTTTACTAAGGAAAGCAACGTTAAGGGGTTAACAGTTTTACTTTAACCCAACATACAAATGTCATTCACTCAGCTCAGGGGGAAAAGCCAGCACCCTGAGCTTCAGAGCAAATACAAACAAATTGCAAACATCAACAGACAGACCTTGTCCAATTCAAATCTCAATGCATAGTTACCAGGGTTTAACAAAGTCCGAATATCCGGGCTTACAAGCTGGAGGGCTCTTAAACTACAGCTGCCCAGATTCTCCATGTCAGCACACCGCCAAGAGAGCCCTAAGCAAATAGCTCTGTTCTCTCTTTTTATGCATTCTTTAGCCGTCATCAAACGTCATCTGAGCGACCAGAACTTAAGTTCTTACTATTGGCTCTGGTCTTAGCAACTCCCCTTAGGACCCTGGGGGCTTTATGCCCACATCTGCTTAGCACCTAGTAGCTAGGGGTTTTGGGCCTACTTGGGAGCAAAGATGTAATCAGACCTCCCTTCATTGGCCCCACCTGGAGCTCCACCTTAGTTACCAATGTATGCCTTTGTGATCCGCCTCCTTCCTCTAGTCCATCCTAGTGGAGGTGATGCCACTTTCTCTTGAGAATTGAATAAATACTTTCTGTTCTTACTTCGAGATGCCTCTTTGCTTTATGAATTTTATATTGGTAAGTGGCTTGTACCCCCACACAACTACAACACAAAAGAGAGCTGAAAAGGAAGCGGGGTTGGGCATGGCTGGCCCAGGTACTTCCTCAGATGGAGGTTCCAGCCTCTGGGGCCAAGGCATCCATGGGAGTCGGCAGCATCCTCAGCCCAGTGAGAGAGCTGTGCTCAGGAGCTCCGGGCTCTGGCCCTTCCCTCTAGTGCCCCTCCCTAGGCATATGTTATTATGTTGCAACCCCCCCCCCACCTTCCTACAGTTCTGTGACTCTTCAGAATAAGTAATTTCCCACTTCCCCTAGTTATGTCCGAGTTAATGCTGCAACCTCATGTCCATCTGACTGCTGTCCCCAACTCTTTATTTGTTTGTTTTTTTCTGTTTTCAGGTCACTACTTCCCACGAAGGATGAGTCCTGCTCCTTTACACTGCTAACACATGGAAGGGGTCTGCTCTGCCATAGAATCAAAAGGGCTGATTGGCCACATGGAGAGCAGCTCAACCAAAGCGAGGAGCCCATCAATCCTCCTCCCAAAAGATGTTCGGAATGTGATTGAGGGGATCCTTTTCTCTCCTTCCCCTGCTCTGGACTTGAGCAAAAGAGGCCTTGAACATCTGAGTGAGGAAATCTTCAGAATCCCTCATCTGAAAGTGAGTCGCCATGTCGTCCCCTACACTTCTCCAGGGGTGCTCATGCTCACCAGACAGCATCTTTGTCTGGGGCTTCCCAGCCCGCTGTGGACTGGGGCCGACAGCCTGAACCTTCATGGTGTCAGTCTGTTATTCAGATCTGTTGTGGGGATAATAAGGTTGTAGAGATTCCCAGGTCACATTCCAGGCACAAAGCTCTAAGCAGTTAAAGCTTTGTACTCTATTTAATTAGGTTCTCACTGTGTCCTGTTTAATTGTGTGTTTGCCTGCACTCATACACACACACACACACACACACACACACTCTCTCTCTCTCTCTCTCTCTCTGTCACATTGGGGCCGGGGGATTGTTAAAGAGTAGATGTGATGTCATAATAACAGCTATGAGAAGTAAGTGCACAGCGATGGACTTCGTCAGGATGAGCCTGGTTCCTTAAAACAAATAATTGTGTGATATATTTTAGGAAGATGTCCATCACAGTTGGCACAGGGCCGGGGAGGAGGAGTAGCGGGGATGGGCCAGACTTGTCATTGTGGCTGTCTTGGGTGGGGGAGGGGGCCCCTCCCCCCACTTCTGCTGGTGTGAGCAGAGCCTCCCGAGGCACCACAGGGCAAGATTCAGGCTAGTAAGCATGGGAATCCTGGAGCTGTTGCGAGCTGGGAGAGCAGCCTCCTTCATCCCTACAGCAGGAAGGAGCTTGTTATACTAGAGACACCGTGCTTGTCCCAGCGCCCGTTGTCACTGGTGTGCTGGCAGAGTTAGCGTGATAGAATCTAATTCTGTTTTTTTGTTGTTGTTGTTGTTTGTTTCTGTTTTGTTTTGTTTTGTTTTTTGTTTCCCTGGAAGCAATTGCATCTCCAAAGAAATGAACTCAGCATAATTCCTAAAGATTTCTTTGAGCTCCTGCCAAATCTTGTTTGGCTGGATCTCCGGCATAATAAAATTAAAGCTATTCCTTCTGGGATTGGATCTCACAAGTAAGACTTACGTTTCTATTCCTACATTGTAAAAAGTAATTTGGTTTGTTGTCTGTTTAAATACACCAAATGGCCCATTCTTATTTTTCTTCAGCATGCACCTCTGTAGACAAGTTTACTGCAGCTCTGAGAGTCAGCTCAGGGGTCTGACAAATGGACACATAGAGGTGGTTACAGATGAACATGACGCGGCCCTGTTGGGGAGCAAGTGCCAGGCCTGTCTCTGGCTGTGGTGTGGGAGTGAGCGCTCCTGCCCTGTTTCCTCACACATTGCCAGCTAGCTGTCCCTAAAAGACCTCCCCAGGGAACAAGTCAGGGCCTTGTATCTCTCCTTTGGCAAACCAAGACTTGAAGGTGGCTCCCATGTCTCCTCCCTGTTCATGGGTCCCTTGCATCCTGAATCAGGTCTGTCCCAAAGGTCGAAGGAGGAGAAAACCACTTTGCCTTTGGGGAGTGTGTTTATATACTTTGTTATGTCCCTGGAGCCTCACAAAAGGGTTAGCCTGGAGTGAGTGACAGGTGAGGAAGTGGAGGCTGAATTCCTCCTCTAGAGTTCTTACCAAGGTAATGCCTCTCAAAAAGACATTGCTTCTCTTCTCACAAACTGGCTTCCCTCCCCCTCCCCCTTCCTGTAGCCCAGATCCACATCTCAGACAACTTGTACTCCATTTTCTCCATAAATCCCCATATCTGGTCACATTTAAATTAGTGCACAGCTGTTGAGGAAATGCCTTCTCTGTGCTTAGCCCTTTGCCCAATATTGTGGGGTTTGAGCCAGCATGCTAAGGAGCAGGCTCCATCACTGGTGGACATGGCCCAGTGGTCGCTGAGCCTCCTTTCAGAATCCTTCTGGGGGTTCTTCGTCTTTCTCACCACCAACCTGACTCAAGCTCTCATTGCCTCATGCGTGGGTTGTGGGAGTAGCCCCCGAGCTGCCCCCAACTCTCTTCCCTTCATTCCGTCCTGAAATCTGTGTCCTTAAATACTGCTTCCGTCATGTCACCTCAGTGCTCAGAACACTTCCAGGGTCTGCCATTCCATGCCGCCATGTCCAGTCTGATGTATTCCTGGATCGCCAAGCCAAGCGTGGGATGAGATAGGAGGACAAAACTGGTTTTGCCACTCTTGCTGGCTCTGTCACCTGGGTCAGGTCCCTTCACCTCTGTGCCTCCTCGTGGCTCTCTGAAATGAGCCGGAGCCGGCAGGTGGCTCCCATGGGTCCAGCCTAGCTTCTCTGTGCCATGCCTATCCTGGATGCTGCAGTGCGAGCTCTTACACAGTCCCTGGCACTTACTCATAGCAGTCATTTAATGATTTAATGGGTTTTTGTGGAGCTGAGGTCTAAGAGGGAACTCTCTGCCTTCACAAGTAAATTGGTCTACATGTGGATAGTTGCCTCTGTGGACCCTGACCCTTGGCTCTTCCTCCTCTCTGTCTCTTCACCCTCCCTCTGTGCCTGGGTCCCTGTATCTCTGCTTGTGGCCCCAGCCCTCATTCACCCAAGTGTTGTGTGACCTAGATGACCCCCAGATCCGTGGATCTAACAGGATCCCTCGTAGTCAGCTTCCTGCCAAACGCCTCCTCCTAGATATCCCTTGGGATTCCAGGACCTGCCCTTTCCATAATGGAGCCATCACCTTCCCCCTTCCTCCCCCTCACTCTCTGAGCAGCTTCTCAGGACCTGTGGAGGCAGGCCATGGCTTATGGGTGCTGCCCATTCTCATTGAGGGGCTTGCCTGGACTGGCCTCTGAAACCTCTTCCACAGAGCTGCCAAAATAATCTTCCCATGGTGCAGGTCTGACCCACCCTTTGGGGGGGTGGGGCTCCTCCTCATGTACCCTCTAGGAGAAGTATATGCTGGCATGGAAAGCCCCCCACAGTAGGCCTTCTGCTCCCCTTCCTAATCTTGTTGCTTAACAGACACCTTTCCGGCCTCTACTTTGTAGCTTCCCCCTGAACTAAAACCCCCATTTCCTATCTCTGGGCATTTGCTTAAACTGTGCCCTGTGCCAGGAGATCCCTCTTTGTTCTTAGCCTCCCAGAGTCTTTGTGGGCCTTTGCTCTTCAGTCCCCCTGCCTTCCTCAGGCCCAATGGGTAGTCAGTCACTACATCATCTCCTCCTCCCAGGTCAGGCCTTCAGTGTCTTTTCACCTGAACTATTGTTAACGTAGCAGAGATCGAAAGCTGCAAGTGACCTCAGAGGCCATGGGGCCCAACAAATACACGTCCCGACTCCTAGTCTAGCGTCCAGGGCCCTGTTGCTGCTCTGGCCAAAGTCTCCCCAATTGCCAAGCGGTAGCCCCGAGGCATAGACACAGCCATCATTCCACCGCTCACAGTGGCCTTCTGTTACCTATAGAATAAAAATACACCTCTTCTGCTTGGCTTTTTTTCCCAGTGATCATTCGCTTAAGGTTTTGTGGGTATCTCATTTTGGGTTTCATCTTGAGATCCTTTGCATTTGGGAATATACGATTCCATTCCCTTCTGTGGTTTCTACTGGGTGTAGAATACTAATAGTCTTGTGTCATTCAAATTTCATTCTTTGAAGGTCGCTGGTAGAACCTACCGTTTGTCATTGTTAAATGTAACTACTTCCTGAATGCCTCGGCATTTAACGTGGGCTTTTATTCCCTGCGCCGCCCCCCCTCCCCTTTCCCGGAAGTGACGTCCCGCCGGTCTAGTTAGCTTTGTGCTGTTGGAGGAGCGGAGGGAGGAGAGGGGAGGGGAACGCGGGGAAAGCTGTTTCTTGCGTCGTGGATTTGTCGTGTTCTTCTAGGAAAGCCGCAGGTAACCCTTTACTTTTAACTGCGCATCCTCCCTAAAGAAGGTAGCGCGCTCTTTGCATTTTAGCGCCTTCAGCTCCTCTTCCTCCGGACTACCCTCCGCGTAGATGTGTGTGTGTTCCGGATCAGTCAGTTCGCTCTTTTGTGTCTCTGAGAACAGCTGCCGCCGTAGATTCAAGTTTTCTGTTCTCAGTTCGATTCAGTAAGTGTTTTTAAGTGCCTGCTAGGTGCCGGACGTGTTTGTTGCTGGACTACAGATAAGAAAAATAAACAGTCCCTGCTCTCAAGGAGCTTATATTTTAATTAATTTAATTTAATTAATTTAATTTAACAAACCCAGGAAGCTGAAAAGCCGGGGGAAGGGAGGGGGAGGGGCGATGTTCCAAGCGTAGATGCTGGTGGAGAGAAGGCCCGAGCCCTCCGTGAAGGAAGGTGGATAGACGGGAGGGTCTTGCTCCACCTTCCGGCCCTGAGGGAGCTGAGAAGTGTCCCCCGGACTTGGAGCCAGGCAGAATGGCGGGTGAGCGCGGAGGAGCCGCTGTCGCCGTCGTTCCTGCGGTGCGGGCAGGGGAGTCCTAGTGCTTCTTCTCATCCGATTGGACTTTTTGTGTTTCGTCTTCCTCTTCAGACATTCTGGAGGCCGCCCTCTTGGGGTTCTACGGGACTCCCCGTTAGATCAGGCCTCAGTTCCACGGCTTTTGTCAGAATACTTGGTATAGGGAAGTTTGTAATTTATTTGGCGTCCGGTTTTAGCAGCCTCTCCGTTGATTCATGCGTTTGTGTCCGTTGACCTGAAAATTTGGTTAAAGGAGGCAAACGAGCTAGATGATAAGAAAATCCATATTGTTTATTGTTTTCCCTTAAAGCATAGCGGACATGCACGCGTGGAGTCAGACAAAAATCTGACTGCTGAACAAAAGAATGAGAAGGCTTATATACGTCATTTCTAGCAGACTCAGCATATCTGGGTTACTCAGTTTTATAATCCCCATGTATGTTTAACCATGATGCAAGACAAGGATTTTCCTTAATGGAATAAGTTGTAAATACAATAAGTCAGGATAGTTGACAAAGCGTCAATTGGAATTACAACCTAGGATCTTTGTGTTTAATTTGCCATTAACATTCCATAACATAGTATATGCCCATAAAATATTAAGATAAGAAAAGTCACATAATTCAAGATAGGGCCGGGGTCAGCGTTCTCACCCTTAAAGGCTTAAATCAGCACCCCCTGGGCTTGTTGACATAACAAGAGGCATTTTCTGGGTAAACTCAGAGAACAAAGGGGCTTGGGTTCAGCTCTTCGTCTAGTTGATCATTAATAAAAGGCTCTGGGTCTTATTGAAATTACAAAAATGATATAAAATTGTATTAAATGATCCTCGTGTCCCAGGTCTTTAATCCAAGTTTCTTCCTCCGAAATCTTGAGTGGTTCAGGCCTCTTTTCCTTCTATTTCCCCTTGCTTTCTGACCTGGCCCACCCCTTTGACGGCTAGTTCACCACAGGAATTTTGGACAGAAATGCTGCCTCAGTCGCTTCCTACACGGAGGGATTGACTTTTCAGTGGACTTAGTCCAGCCCTAAGGGAGGCAGGACCATTCTCTTCTAGCCCAGTGTAGCCTGGACACTTGTCCTCTGCTGTTTGTAGAATGGATTGGGGGCCGGTTGAGGGCCAGACATGTCCGTGCTGTGGGAGGGGAGCCCCTTCCTGGTCTCGGACACAAGCATTCTCATTCTCCAGCATTAACTCCTCAGGCTGTCTTCCTGGGCTTCTTGTTGGCTCATCCTGTGGCTCTGGCTGGGCGGGAAGTTTGGGGGAGTTAATGGAGACTAGAGAATATGGCCGGTCCTCCATCTTGTAGGAAACTCTCCTGTTGGCCGTTTAAGGCCCTTCATGGTCTGGTTCTGACCCCTCCCCTTCCAGGTTACCGCTGAGCTCTCCCTCCTCAGATTCCGGGCTTGGCTCCTTCCCACAAGAGGCCTTTCTGGACCTTTCGGTCACTAGTGTTTCTTTGCATGAGCAATTATGAAGCACCTACCAGGTGCCAAGTCCTGGGGAGATAAGGAAGGGCCAACGATAGGCATTTCCTTGACACATAGTTTGCCTTTCCTTGTGTGTATACATGTTCTTTCTTTGGATCGAATGAAAACCTCCTGAGGGCAGAGTGACTGGCTCATAGCAGGCAGTCAGTGAGTTCTTGTAGACTGATGGATTGATGGTGGAGGCTTCCGGCTCCCTTCCTCCTTAGACTCCACTCACTTCATTTATATTTAAGTTGCACCTCCCAGAAGAACGTAAACGCTTTGTGTTCCTTTCCCCAGCACCCCCAGAGTGCCCTGCTCTGGCATCTGATGAACAGTTTTCGGATTGAAGTACAAGGCATGGGCCATTCAGCGAGCGTGTCATAAGCGCCTAACAATAATAATTAATGATAACAACACCTGCCCTTATGCAGGGCTCCAAGGTTGGTAGAGCGCTGTGCATCTATTGTCCCATGCCACCTGGGAGGGAGGTGCTGTCGTCATATGCCCATTTCACAGAGGAGGAAACTGGAGCTGAGAAAAGGACGCAGGTTTACACTCAGGCTTTTCGGACTCCTGTTCTCCCCGCAGGCCCTGGCTCTAGCCGCTGTGGCGTCCCCTGCTGCCAGCCGCAGGGGAGGCCCCATGTTCTGCCCTGGGGAGCAGATGTGGTCTGCCGCAGTGGTGTTTGGGTCGGGTGTGAAGGAGAGAAGGCATTCTAAGAAACAGGCACGAGAAGGGAATAGACTCTGTGTATGGGCGAGGGAAGAGAATAAGCACTAATATGGCACCAGCTGTGTGCTCAATGCTGTTTACAGCAACCCTGCGAGGGAGGTGCTGGAATTATCCCATCATACAGTAGAGAAAACCGAGTCTACAGAGGCTGTTACTCACCCGTGGTCACATGGGTAATAAGCGTCTGAGGCTGGACTTTGACTCAGATCTTCCTGACTTTGAGCTCATGTGGAGGCACAGAGATTGGAGACGAAGTGCCCTGTGAGGAACTCAACAAAGCCTTGGGAAAATACAGGAAGAGAAGAGTGGTTCTAGCCAGATGGCTGGGTGGGTTGTGGAGGGCTCTCAAAGCCAAGGGGAGGGGATCAGCCAAGATGGCAGAGGAGGAGGGGGCAGTACAGCCAGCTCACTCTGCTGCTACTCCAGCAACGATCCAAGAAGAATGCTAGATTAAGTAGTGATCAGAAAATCAGGCTAACTACTGGCAAGTGACAGGGCAGGAAATGTGGGATAGAAATGGGCATGGATCATGGGCTCAGTACCCAGAGCCCTTGGCTAGCAGTTGAGAGACTCCCAGGACAGCAGATTGGTGAGAAGTCTCCCAGGAGGCCAAGATTGAAGACTTAGCCACTAACACTCCCAATGGGGTCAGCAACACTGAGTTACCCAGAGCAGATTTATGAAAGAATTAAAAAACCCCAAAAAGTAAAGAGCCATTATGAGGTCAGAGAAGCCCAAGAAAAAACTTAGAAGAGGAGAATCAATCCAAACTTCACAGAAAAATACAGCCCACAAGATCAGTTAGAATTCCTAGAAGAAATTATAAATGAAATGAAAATGACAGAGGAAAAATTAAAAAGGAATGAGGATATGGAAGATAAACTTGGATAATAGTCTAGCACAAGAGGTATAAATCCTGACCCAATTAAAAGACTTTCTGAAAACTAGAATGGGCCAAACATGTGAGTTCGTGATGCCACAGGATAAGAAATAGTAAAAGAAAGTCAAAAGGTTGAAAAAAAATAAAGGAATATAAGAAAATGTAAGACATTTCATTTTTTAAAAACTACTGGGAAATAGATCAAGGAGAGATAATTTAAGAATCATTGGAACAGAGATGAGACATCATGTTTCAAGAACTCATAAGAGAAGACTGCCTGGATCTTTGAACCAGAGGGCAGAGTGAAAATAAAAAGAATCCACCAGTCACATTTTTAAAAAAAAACCCCAAATGAAAATTCCCATGAATGTCATAACCAAAATCCAAAGCTTCTTGTTCAAAGGAAAAATACTGTAAGCATCCAGAAAGAAAGACTCTAAGTGCCAAAGAGCCCTATTTGGGAATCACACAAGATTTAGCAGCCACCACTGCTAAGGAATGGAGAGCATGGAACACAACATTCTAAAAGGCAAGCTAAAGTAGCCTGCTAACCAAACTTAACTTACTCAGCAAAATTGAGTATAATCCAACGGGGGGAAATGCGCTACTAAAGAAGTGGAGGACTTCTTCACATTCCTGATAACAAAAGACCAGAAGCCAAGTAGAAGCTGGAGATCGAAACATGCGAGTAAAGAAAAACGTAAAAAGGTAAATATAATGCAGAGTGAAACAAGGAGAACCAAAAGAAAGTTGTATGTAGTAACAGCAATATTATTCAAAGAGTAACTGTGAATTGCTAAGCTATTCTGACTAATAAGAGCCTTCAGGTCAACTCTGAAGGATTTATGAAGGAAAATGCTATACACCTCCAGAGAAAGAAGTGACATATGGAAGGATGCACATGTATATCTATATCAAATATTGGAAGGAAGGAGGGACACAGACAACTCAAAACTCATAATGTAACTAAAGGAAATATGACTTTTTTAAAAAGTAAATATAAGCTAGTGTTTAGAAAAGATTATCTAAGATGATATGCTTATATTCTAATGGCAATGGATGATCCAAGCATCCCCTGAGACCCATGATATCATCAGGAATCACCTAGGAAATAAAATAAGATGGGGGCCAGGGATGATTTTTGTTGTTTGGATCATTTTGGAATGAGAAATGGAAGGAGAGAGAAAAAAGTTAGAAGCACTAGGGAAGAAAATGAGAGAAATGGTGGATACTTATGTCACATCATCAGGGGTCTGTACAAACCAGGTCTGGGTGAGGGGAGCAGTCCTCAGATGAAACTCACTTTGAAATAAAACAGAGTAAACCCATGCAGTTTCTACTCTAACAATAACATTGTAAAAGTGAACAATTTTGAAAAGTTTAAGAACTTTGATAAACACAGTGATTAATTGTGATTCCAGAGGACAGATGATTTAGCACGCTGCCCACTTTCTGACAGGGAGGGGATGGATGAAACATTCTGAGTAAGATACATTTTTAGACATGGCTAGTATGGAAATTGGTTTTGATTGGCTGGGTGTATTTATTGCAGAGTTTTGTGTGTGTTTGGGATTTTTTTCCATTTAAGAGTGGCAAAGGGCAGGGGGAAGAGATGTGAGGGAAAGAGGACAGTTTACTGTTAATTTTTTTAAAAAAATTTAATTATAAAAGATGCACACAAAAGCCAAATGGAGTCATTCCTACTTTGTTCCAAGTTGGCAGGCAGCCTGTGACAGATGGCCTAGCGAGGGAAGGGGCATGAGGCAGGGTAAGCCATTAGGAAGCTGTTGCAGTAGTGCAGGGAGAAGGAGAGGATAGTCTGGGCCAGGGGAAATGTCAGAGAGGACAAGATCGGGCCCCTGACTGGGTCTGTAGATTGGACGTGAGCGAGGAGCTGAGGGTGACCCAGAGGTTGCTAGCCTGCTGATTGGGAAGAGTTGCATGTGTGGTTCTGGGAGATGATCCTTAAACCCAGAGAGCTTATGAGGTCACCAAACAGGAGGGGGTAGAAAGGGAAGGCCAGAGGCCCAGGACAGAGCACCAGGGAGCAGCCACTGTTGGCGCTGGGTGTGAATGAGGAGCCATCTGGGAAGGAGAACTCAGAACAGGGCCGGGAAAGCCCCCAGAAGGGAGGTTCTGCAGCAAGAACAGTTATGATGAACATGACACCCAGACTTGATGGAGCCTCTGCCGTGGGCCAGGCCTTGTGCTGAGTCTGCACAGCTCTGTCTCATTTGATACAACAGCCCCAGGGGGAAGTGCCATGATCCTCCCTATTGTATAGATGCGGTGAAGTGACTTGTCCAGGGTCACACAGTCCGTGGAAGTGTCTGAGGCCAGGTCTGAACTCAGCTCTTCCTGGTTCTGGGCCCAGCACTATGCACTGCACCACCTGGCTGCCTAGAAGAATGAGGCCATGGTTGGTGATTTTGATGATGAGGTCAGAGGATGGACTGCAGATGGTTTGGAAGAGATTGAGAGAAGGGTGTGAGTGTGGACAGCCTTTTACAGGAGCCCGACTAGGAAAAGCCGGAAAGCTGAAGGGCATGGCGGGGTCTGGGGGGATTGGAAGGAACCAGGTTGATAGGGAGAAGTAGAAGGCCTGAAAGAGGAGTGTGCCTGCATGCCAGGTGTGGCAGGGATCCAGGGCAAGGGTCACCTGGCGGAGACGAGGCGAAAGCGGGGAGTGGGGGCTAGTTTCTGGACTTTGGGCTGTGGAGGAAGGGAGGAGACTACGGGATGGGCGGGGAGAGGTGGAGAACCTCCATGCTGCAGGCAGGTCGCTGGCGAGATTACATGAAATACGTTTGTGACAGACCCAGTCAGCCTCATGGTAGGATTTCTGTTGCTTTCGCAACTGGAGGCCTACTTCACAAAGCTCCCAGCCTGGTCAGGAAGTCTTGACTTCACATCTGGCCTCAGGCACTTCCTGGCGATGTGACCCTGGGCAAGTCACTTAACCTTGCTTGCCTTGGTTTCCTCAACGGGGAGCTAAAGTAGCACCTGCCTCCCAGGGTGGTTGTGAGAATCCCATGAGACAGTCTTAGCACACTGCCCCACACGTGGTAATATTGGTAAATGTCTCAGCATCGTGCCTGGCACACAGTAGGCATCATGTAAATGCTTATTCCTTCCCCTTCTGCTCAGCTGCCTGTGCGTAGGAGGCCAGTAGGAGAAGTGGGACCAGAGGCCAAGGGACTCCAGGGTGGAATACAGCATGAAGGCAGGAGGGTGACAATCTGGGGGCGTCTGGGGGCCAGGGAGAGGAGAGAACAGGCTGGGGAGACAGTCCGAGGGCCTGACGGGTTGGAGTTTGTGATTGTGGAGATTTGCCCAGGGTCACACAGGGTGTGTGAGCCAGGATTTGAACTCGGGTCTTCCTGAGTCAATGTCCAGCAGCCAAGGTGCAGTGAAGGAGCAGGTCATGGGACATTTGAGGGGAGCAGGACCAACAGGGAGAGCAAGGCTGTGAGCCTGGTCCTGGCCTCCTTGAGAAGGGAGGGATGATGAGCCTCAGAGGAGCATTTCTGCTTCCCCATCAGGAACAGCGGGTCCCTCGTCATGTCTGCGGGCAGTCTGTGGACCGCGCTGGCAGCCAGGGGCAGCAGCAATCTGGGAACATGCCTTCCCCGTGTCTGCCCAGATGCGAGGTCCAGCCTGTTTGGCCTCTTCCTTTTCAGTCTGCTGCTGGGGGAAGGGAACAAGCATTTATTAAGCACCTACTGTGTGTGGGAGTTGGACCCTCACAATAATCCTGGAAATGTAGGTGCTTTTGTATCCCCATTTAACAGATGAGGGAACCGAGGCACACAAAGATAAAGTGACCCAGCTGCCAGATGGCAAAGGTGGACCAGCGGTTCTGTCCCACCTCGCTAGTCTTCTGGGCACTGGGGAGAAATCAGGTTGTTGGGAGGCAGGGTCGGCATTTGGAGGATTTTGTTCCTGAATCACTCTAGTGTGGGCTCTGTCAAGGCCCCAAGGAAGGTTGAGTCATTTCTGGCCCTGAGCCTTAGGTATCTCCTTCCAATATGGCCACATCCCTGGGAGGCTAGACCGAGTTCTTCTTCAGACTCAGCTTTCTCAGGTGTTGGCCGTCACATCCGAGTGCTTCTTGGCATTTTAATAGATATTTTGTGTGATGTAGGTCCTATGATATCAGTGTCATTAGATCATCTCACTGGAAAGAAAGCTAAAGCTTATTCATTGGAAAATTGCGGGTTTCTCCCAGGCCTCCGCACTTTACAAAAACCCAGCGGAAGCTATGGCAGTGTACGCATGCTCCCCTTGGTGCTGTCCTGTCATGTAGCGCATGGCACAAACAAAGGGTGCCGATAGTCAGAGTCAGCTTGGTTGGTCTCCAGAGGAGACCTGAGCCCAATTTATTAGTGAGACAAAAGCAGTCTCTGATTGGATTAAGTGAGCCTGGTGTTCACTTTCAGAGAATTCACACATCTTCGCAATAGTCCATCACATCAGGGTGTCTAAAAAGACCTAAAACTCCATGGACCTGACACCTCAGAGAATTGGCTGATGGTCAGGCCGCTATCCATCCACCTGAGGGGCTTCATTCCCCTTGTCAAGCACAAGAACCTTGATTTTCCACAAGTATTGATGAAGCACCTACTAAGTGCCCGGTGCTGTGCCAAGTCCTGGGGAGGCCACTGGGGCAGCCCAGGTGAGCGGCGAGAGGGACCAGAATTCAGGAATATCAGAGGAGGGAAGGGCCTGTGGATGAAAGGCAAACGTTGACCAGGGTGAGCTGTGGAGGCCGAGTCAGAGCTGTAGCTCCTCAGCTCCCGAGGAGCTCATTACCCGCTCTGTGCTGGCGATTCTCCTATCATCTTGGCCAGCCCTAACTGTTCATGCCTCCCAGTGGCCTTGCCAACGTTATCAATTCAACAGCCCAAAGCGACGGTTTCCCCTAAACCCTTCCCTGCTGCCACCTTCTCTGTTCCTGTCGAGGGCAGCATCTCCCAGTCCCTCTGCTCCCAAGGCAGGAAACATCCAAGGCTCCTCATTATGCCCTCTCCCCCCCCCCCCCCCCGATCCAATACAGCACCAGGGCATGCTATTCCACCTGCAAAATCTCTGTCCATGTCCTCTCTGTGGTGTCTTTGCTCCGACACTGGCTCTACCCTGGTGCAGGCCCTTGTCACCTCATGCCTGGACTATGGCCACTGCCTGCATCAAGGCTCTCCCCATTCCCCCACCAAAGTGCAGGTGTGATCACAGCCCCCTCCCCCTCACCCCAGGATCCAATACAAAGTATTATTTGGCATTCAGAGTCCTTCATGACTCGCACATGCACACAGACATACTCCGTGATCCAGTGAGCCCAGCCTCCTGGCTGTTCTGCACACAAGACCCTCCATCTCTCCACTCAGCCTTTTCTGTGGCTGTCTCCCATGCCTAGGAGACTATCTCTCCTCCTCTCTGCCCCAGGTGAAATCCCCCCTTCTACAAGAGGCCTCTCTGGTCCCTCTTAATCCCCGTGCTGATCATTTCCTGTTTATCCTGTAGAGAATTTGTGCAGAGCTGTTTGTAGCTTGTCTCCCCCATTAGACCAGGCACTTCTCAAGATCAGGGACTGCCTCTTGCCTTTCTTTGTATCCCCAGCACTTAGCACGGTGCCTGGCACATAGCAGGAGCTTAATAAATGTTGAGGGACTGATTGGGACTGTGGTGGTACCCTGGAAGAATTTGTGGGGAAAGAGAATTCAGTCTGCTGAGTTTGAGACGTCCCTGGGAAGGCAGTTGGTGATGCAAGACTGAATTTCAGGAAAGGTTAGTGTTGAGTGTGTGGTTTTCAGACTCATCACCTTGAGCCTGCGGGAGCTGATGGGATCGCCAAAGGAGATAACACGGAGCCCAAGTTCTTACTGTTTTTAGTGTCATGGAAGCCTTGGGCAGTCAGTGTGGTATAGAGTCTATGGATACCTTCTTGGAATCATGTTTTAAGAATTGAGGGAAATTTTACATTTTTGTTAGAAAATAGTGAAAATGAAGGTGTAATTTTTCCTGTCCAAATCCATAGACTCCCTGAAATCTATCCTGGACCCCAAGTTGAGAAACCCCAATATAGAGAGAGAAGAGGGAGGGAGTACTCAGGATAGGGCCTTGGGAGATGCTGAAAAGGAAAATACGAAATTAAAATCTAAGTGAGATAATGAACTAATAAATTTTAAAATGAGTCTGGTTATTTCATAACTTGTCAGAGGGGGTGTGGGGTCTGACCGTAAATAGTGGCAGCATAGGGAATTATGGGTAGAAATGAAAAGGGAGGAGTCACTGGATGGTTCCACATTCTGTGACCGCACAGGTATCTTCAGGATTGTGCTCCAGGGTTTTCCGAATAATGGTGCGAGGTCCCAGGATCAACAGTCCAAAGGATCAGGGTGCAGGGGAGGGAGGAACCAGCGGGCTCCCTCGTGCTGACTTTCAGGGTGGATGGGAAGCAAGCAGACCCAGCAGTTGGTCAGCGCAGCATCAGAGACTGGGAGGGAGTGGACCCAGGTGGCAATTGTCAGGGCAGTGGCGAGATCACAAGCGGCAGAGAACATGATCCTGCTATCATTCTTAGACCTAAGCTCTGCAGGATCCCCAAGGTCTGCGCCATAACGCCGCTGCCGCCCCTCAGAACGTCTCTGTCCCTGCCCGGTACAGGGCCCAGTCGGGACTATCGGTGGAGCCGTCTGAGAAGGGAACTTGGCCAAGCCGTACATTGTCTTTGCCTCTGAGCTCACCAAAGGCACAAGCGGCTTCATCTGTAGCTCTGTGCCCTTAGAGTCCGCACACCGTAGACACTTCATAAGGGGTGTTAGTAAGTGCTTCAAACACAACGGGAAGCCCTACCTCTGCCTCTGCATCCTCGGGCGATGCTCAGGCCAGGCCCTTTGGCTTCTGGGCTCCAAAAGACGACCAAGGAAGTAAGGTAGTTTACTGATGACCACCTAACTTTGTTTTTAAACTTCATTTTTTTTTTTAAGGAATCTGAAAACCTTGCTTATGGAAAAGAATCCCATAAAAACACTGCCAGTGGAGCTGGGTAAGCTCTTTCTTTTTAAAATAAAAATTAACTTTGAGTGATTTTTGACGTGATTAAAAGTGCTGTCTTTGAGAAAGCCTGTGCTCACTCCCCATCCAGTAACAAACAGGGACAGCAGCGTCCGTGGTTGCTAGTGGTGGAAGGACGGCCCTCTCATTTTGCAGATAAGGAAGTGGAGACCCAGATGGATGAGTCACAGAAAAGACCCCATGGGTGTCTTGTTCCACCAGTACAGTCTGCAGAGAGCACCCTTGCTGCCTGGTGATCTGCCAGCCAGCCCACTTTGGAGAGCTTGATAGGAGGAGGTTCTTCCTGACCAGAGGCCAGAACCAGCCTCTTTGTAGGACCACCCCACCCTCCACAATGACTCCTGGCTCTGCCCCTGGGCCAAACCAGAGCAGATCAGAAGTGTCAGCTCTGACCCAGATTATCCTTGGGAAACCATTAACAAAAGCTATAAGAAGACAAGCTAGTGTTAATTTGGGGTTGTCTAAGTCCCTGTGGGCCTGGGAACTGTCATTCCTCTCTCCCCTGGGTGATGCCTCTCACATATTCCCTGCCCAAGTCTTCCCTCCTCTTCATTAGGCTGCACCCTGGAATTAGGAGCTGCAGGGCTTCCAAGCACCCCAGATTTCCAGCCCCTCAGGTGCCCCCCATAGCCTGGTGCCCTGGCCTGGTTGGACCTTCTGTTGTGGTGGGAGCGAAGCACTCCGGGAACCTCGGCCCCCTGAGGACAGTCCCTCTTGTCTTGGCAGAGCCAGCTTCTGGGCACGAGAGTGAGACTGGACGGTGGCACCTTTTAAGCACCATCCTGCTCATTTAGCCAGTGCAGGCAGTGCCCTGAGTGGGCCTCCCTGCCTCGCAAGGTGCTATGGGGCAGCTAGCCTCTCCTCTCGTTGCAGCACCAGCTGGCGGGAACATCCAGGAAGGGTCTGTGGCAGAAGTCCCCTCGATGCCAGACTCTGTGCCAAGCTCGGTTTCATGTTCTTGTCTCTTTTGATCCCAATGACAATGCTGTGAGGTCAGCACTGTCAGGATCCCTGCTTTACAGAGGAGACAGCCTAAGTGACTTAGGCAGAGTCACACAGCTAGGCAGCGTCAGAGACCAGATTCGAACTCAGACCCTTTGGATCCCAAGTCCACCCAAGCCACCTCGGTGTCTAAGTATCCTTCCCTTCTTGTAGCATGTGTCTGTGGGCCCTGGCTTGGTCAGGGGAGAGGCATGGAGGTTCCTCCTGTCCACCTGTGCTGGATATATCATGTCCTTTGCCCTCAACCTGTCATCCCTGTCTTTGAAGCTGTGGTCTCTGACAGGGCCATCTTGGGGTCTTCTGCAGCCCTGGCCTTGAGGGCTGCTTATCGTTGCCCGGCCTCCTGCATTGCCTGCCATGGGTGTCAGGGCTGGATGGGCGACTGTGGCTTCCTCCATTGGGATGCCAGCCCACAAGCTGGTGGTCATCAGGACGCAGCTGATAGAACTTTTATCAGGAAGACATGGCCTTGGTGGTCGGGGGAACGGGGTGGGGGGGAGGGAGAAGACCAGGGCCCAGCAGTGCTACTGCCTCACATCCCCAAGACAGAAGGGGATGAAGCATGAGTGACCGCTAGGGACAGGCGTCCAGCCTCCACTGGTCTTGGTTATGCCTGTCACCCTGGCCCTGACAGTGCCAGGGACCTGGGCCCAGAAGCTGTGCAGGGATGAGGCCAGGAGCTGGGGGAGCCTGCTCATGGAGGGCCATTGGTCAGTCCAGGCCAGCTCTGCCCGCAGATACTGAGGAAGCCTCTGCCGCAGGCAGGGCCCGGACACTGTGTGTGTGTGTGTGGGGGGGGGGGGCGGCGCAGTCAGGTCTCAGCTTCGTCCCCAACGAGTATGAGCAGTTGTCTTGTTTGTCTGGAGGCATTTTACCAACGTTGGCACTTGTGGCTCTGGTCCTTCCTTCTTCCTTGAGAGCAGGTGTTGCTGGGGGCAGTGAGGACGTGGACACCAGCAGCCATGGCCCATTGTGGGGAATGGGAAGGACCTGGGAGTAATGGGGGACGGGTGGCACCAGGCAGGGAGTGGGATGGGAACAGAGTCCTGACTGAGCAGGGAGGAGTCCGATGGAGAAGGGCAGGTTTCTGCTCAGTCACCAGGAAGGCCTTCCTGAGCCTGGGCCAGGCTCTGGACCCACAGGCACCGGGTGTGGGCTGGGGAGACAGGAGTGGCTGAAGGGCACGGGGGTGGGGAGGAGGAGGGGAGAAAAGGAGCTTGGATTTCTCCTGTACATTATGTGGTCAGGACAATTGGAAGCACTCTGCAAAAGGAGTGCCCTTTCTAAAGACCTCATCTAGATGTGACCTGCCCTCTATGAGCCACAGAAGCTTGACCAGGGGGGCAGGGGCTGACCTGGACTTAGGATTTCGAGGAGCTGGGCTTGCCAGATCAGGGCCAGGATGACCACTGAGTTGTCAACAGACCAGGAGGTTCTCCCATTTAGAGTACCAGTAACCAGTGATGAATGCTGGGATGTTTGACCCCTCTGCCTCTGCCATCATTGCAGAAGTTTCAGTGGTCACACAGCATCGAGGGTCACTTTGATTTTTTATCTGAGTAGCCATGGCCGAATAATTCACTGCTAAATGGCCAGCATACTGGGGATTGGTTTCTCTGGACATAGCCAGGCTGGTTTACTGTAAACAGATCCAGTCTGTCCTAGGACTATACCTGAAACCATTCTAGCCAAGTAAAGCCTGCCCAGGCTTACATTCACCCATCATGGCCTTCGAGAAGCTGGGGTCATCTCCACTCCATTCCCCCTCCCACCAAAGCACAGGAGCAGGGGGGATCAGATTCCAGGTTCTAGAGGTGTTCTCTGTGGGAGATGTGTTGGCCACATGGCCCTAAATCCTTACACAGTTTCCTGGAAGAGATCTGAAAACACCTTGACAGGTTGGACCTGACCATCCACACAGGAAAGATCCAGAGGGTAAAGACTGTTGCCCAGATCATGAAACACATATGGAGGCAGAGCCAAGATGGTGGAGAAAGGCAGGGATTTGCCTGAGCTTTCTTTAGAACCTCTCCTTTAAATAAAGCTGTAAAGCAATTCTGGAGGGACAGAACCCACAAAAGGTCAGGATGAAAGAATCCTGTAGCCCCAAACAACTTAGAAGGTCAGCAGGAAAGGTTGGTCACACCTGGGTGAGAGTGGAGCGCAATCCAGTGCAGGTCACACCAGCACAGCCCTGGCCCAAGCAAAGCAGGAGCAGGCCTTGGGAGTCACTTGGGAGTTGCTTCCAGAGCTCTGAGCCCACAGACACTAAAGGGGTCAAACAGCTGGTCAGAAGGAGACTACAGGGGTGTTTTTGCTAGCACTGAGGCAGGACTCTGTTACTTGTCCATACTCGGATCCAGGTCATGTCCCAGGATGAGGAGGAGCACTAGCCCAGCAGAGCTTGTGGCAACAGTGGAGGAGGGACCCTCTTCAGAGTTCCAGGGCAGAAAAGAGTGCTTGTAGTCACTCACAGACCAGAGCAAAGGCCAGGAGAGGAGTAAACATCTCTCCTTAGATCATACCACCTTGGAAGACCTAAAAACTTACAGGTCTCTAAAAGTGTCTCTGAAAAACAGCTGCACAAAACCCTTGAAGCTTAGGACAGTTCACCCTCCACCCTGGAAGCACAGCCCTACTTAAGAAAAAGTTAAAAGTCAAGAAATAGACTGGAAAAATGAGCAAACAGAAAAAATTTCTGACCATAGAAAGTTACTATGGTAACAATAAAGATCAAAACACACACTCAGAAGAAGACAGCAAAGTCAAAGTTCCTGTATCCGGGGCCTCCAAGAAAGGCCATGGAAGAGCTCAAAAAGGATTTTAAAAATCAAGAGAGACAGAGGAAGAGAAATGAGAGAGATGCAAGAAAATTGTGAGAAAAGAATCAGCAGCTGGGTAAAGGAGACCCCAAAAAGCTGAAGAAAATACCCCCTTCAAAAGCAGAGTCGGCCAGATGGAAAAAGCGGCATGAACGTTCACTGAAGGAAAGTGCCCTTTGTTGGGAGACTGTGTGTGTCCACAGCACACTGGGGCAGAGCCTGGGACAGGTGGGCGGGCGGGCGGGCATGGCAGCACATGAACTCGGCGCTGCGTCTGCCTCTTGTTGTCCTCCTGCTCATAGACAAAGGCAGAAAGGAAGAAAATGCTCATCACTTTCTTTTTTGTTTTCCAGGGAACTTAACATCACTGAAAGCCCTGAACCTGCGGAACTGCCCTCTGGAATTCCCCCCGCAAGACATCATCCAGAAAGGCCTGCTGGCCATCCTGGCCTTTCTTCGCCAATGGGCCCTGAAGCAGTGTGCTGTCACTGTTCCGCTGTGTCAAGGTTGGTCATGACCCTGGAGGCTTCTCCCTTCTGCCCCCTCCTCACCCAGGTCACCACCACATGTGGAACCTACCCTGACCCCCAGACTCACTGGGGCTCCCACTGAGGGTCTCCTTCTAGGAGAAATTCTGCATTGACATGTAAACTGTCCATCCAGGCAGCAAAGATGACAGAGGGGAAGCGGTCCTTATGGGCAGGGCTGCCCCATAGGGCTCTGACTAGTCTAACCATTCTGGAATGCTGCTCCTCACCCCTGACCCAGCACCACCAGCAGTAGGGCTGTGCCCTGGAAAGGGTCCCGAGGCAGAGGGATAGGCAGAGCAGAGAACTGGGCACAGAGGAGGGGCCTGTCACCCGGGGAGGGGCTGGGTAAGTTGGGTGGCACATTTCTGAATTGTAAGGACGGTAAGGACAGTTTCTCTGGGGCGGGGGGGGGGGGGGAGCAGAGCCAGGAGAACAGTGTCCACCATAAAAGAAAGGCATCATGAAAGGCCCAAGGACTCTGGGCAGCACCTTGTCTAGCCATGCTCCAAAGGACTTGGGAGGTAGCTTCACATCCCCTTCCTCAGAGTTGCTAGGTTTGTGGGTGCAGGAGCAGATAGATGTCCCCCTCTGGGCATGGCTGACCTGGGCAGTCATTTGCTACCAGAGTTTTGTTTTTTCTTCTTTTTTTCTTGTTGAATTGGGGTGTGGGAGGTAGTAAAGAGGAAGTGGTGGTGGTCAATCGTTTTTATCTTTGTGATCCCATTTGGAATTTTCTTGACACAGATACTGCAGTGGTTTGCAGTCTCCTTCTCCAGCTTATTTTACGGATGAGGAAACGGAGGCAGGCAGGATTTAGTGACTTGCCCAGGGTCGTCCAGCTAGGAAGTGTCTGCAGTCAGATTTGAACTCAGGTCTTCCTGCCTCCAGGCCTGGCATTCCATACCTTGTGCCCCCAGATGCCCCAAAGGGGTAGCAGAGTGGCACCCCCCAAAAAATATTTCTAAGAAAGAGGGTCATTGAAGCATCTGAAAAGTCTTCACAGCAGAGAACAAGAAGGAAGCACATAAGCAGGACAGTCATGAAAGTTGTGTTTAGATGTGGATGTGCTTCAAAAACAAAGCAGACTGGCCTCTTGTGTTGTGACTGAGAGATGGAAATGCCCAGTGGGCTTGGCTTTGATTAAGTTCAGAATCTATGTTAGTGAACATATAAACAGTTAGCTATAAAAATGGCCTGTAGGGGCAGCTAGGTGGAACAGTGAGTACAACACGGGCCCTGGAGTCAGGAGGACCTGAGTTCAAAATCCGGCCTCAGACACTTGACACATGTGGTAGCTGTGTGATCTTGGGCCAGTCACTTAATCCCAATTGCCCTGCCTTCCCCCCTCCAAAAAGAAAAAACAAAAACGGCCTGTAAACACTACTGGCTGTTCCAGCCACATTGTTGTGGGTCATGGCTAGGAAGATTCTCATGGAGTTAAGAAACGTTTCTCTGATGTCCTGATGGATGCAATGTTCAGGATGGGGCTTGTGAGGGACAAAAAAGAAGCCTTGGAAGCAATTCCATGACATTCTGGTCAGCTGTTTTCAAAATGACTGAGGGTTAGTCCCTTAGTCCATCAGCAAACATTTATTAAGCGCCTGCCAGCCACTACACAAAGCACTGGGGATACAGAAAGAGGCCAAAAGAACAGTCCCTGCCCTCAAGGAGCTTACAGGCAAACAAGGGAGACAACAGGTAAATGAGTTTACTCTCTGGAAGCCATTTTTGTAACAAAATGCTGCTAGCCACTGCTGTGGCTGTGAAAGACCAACAACACCAGCACACAGGAGGGCTGCCAGCACAGATTCTTTGATCTGCTTTTCTAAGGAAAGCAACCTTAGGGGGTTAACAATCTCACTTGAATCAAATATGCATATAGCCTTCACTTAGTTCAGGGAGAGAAGCCAGCACTCTGAACTTCAGAGCAAATACAAACAGAGAATATCGGCAGATCAAATAACACAAACCAGCAGACAGGCTTCTAGCTTTCTGTCCAACATCTCAGTACATAGTCACCAGGGAAGCACCAACATCTGCATTTTCAAGCCGGGGGCTCCTTAACAACAGCTATCCAGTCTCATCTGGTCAAATCACACAACACTTCTTCCAGCAAGTGAGAGCTTCCACTGGAGGAGGTCCCACCCATTGGGAGAGGCTTCAGTGGCCGGGAAGGGTAGATTGCTCAGCCCAGCCTAGGCATGGGCTGCGCCGTCCACCATTAAAGCAGAGGAGCACAAGGACTCTCCTGGTTTTTAGCTTATTCGTCAGCCCTGATCTAACTCTGAAAATAAGATCTTCATCCATTGACCAGTGAACTGACCCCCTGGAGGAAAGTACTGGTGCACATCAACATTGATATTCTCTCCACAGGCAAGACTAGGAAACGAGAGGATGCTGTGGCTAAGGGGGAGGGTGGCGCTCATGGGCTTCGTCGGAAGGGCCGCGGCAGTTTCACCTTTAGTCCAAAGTCACCACTCCCATTCTCTGGGGCACTTCACCCTTTGATTTGGCCAGAAAGGCCCCTCCAAAGGTACTTGCCACTTTGTGGCAGCATCTGTTACAGAGGATGAAGAGAAACGCTGTCAAGAATGTGATGAGATTGAAAGGGCAGAGCCAAGATGGTGGCTGGAAAACAGGGACTGGCTTAAGCTCTCCCCCAAATCCCTCCAAATTCCTGAAAAAAATGACTCTGAACAAACTCTAGAGCTACAAAACCCACAAAATAAGAGAGGGAAGCAGGTCTCCAGACCAGGATGGCCTGGATGCTCACAGGGAAGGGTCTATGGCACCATGCTTGGAGCGGAACACAGCCCAGCATGGACTGCACCAGAACAGAACAGACCGGGAGTCAGGAGGAGTAGGCATCGGTGCCATGAATCACTGAGCTGCAGCAGTTACCAGACTTCTCAGCCCACAAACGCCAAAGACTATGGAGCAGGTCAGTGGGAAAACTGCTGGATCAGGGTGAGAGAAGCGTGTAGTCCGGCCCCAGACCTGGGGGCAGCAAAGGTGGCGTGGCAGCAGCAGCAGGAAGCTCCAGTGCCTGCTTCCAGAGCTCTAGCCGTGGCTGTTTCCAGAGTCCCTGTCCCACCTGGTGGGAGGAATCAAGTGGTAGGTCAGAGTGGGAGTGCAGGGAGTGCTTTGCTGGTGCTGAGGGAGGGTTCTCTTGCTTTGCCCTGCTTAGATCTGGGGCGCAGTCCTGGTTGGCGATTCTTAGAGGAGGAGGAGCACTGGTGTGGCAGAGCTTGTGGTGGCTTAGAAGTAGCTCTGAAAACAGTTGTGCAAGGCCCCTGAAGCTTGGGACAAAGCACTCTCCACTCTGAAGGCAGTCATAACCTGACCAAAAGCTCAAGGGTCAAGTAGTTGACTGGGAACATGAGCAGCAGGCAGCATAACAGGACACAGATTCAGACTATAGAATCTTTTTTGGTGACAAAGAAGATCAAAACATACAGCCAGAAGAAGTCAACAAAGTCAAAGAGCCTACATCAAAAGCCTCCAAGAAAAAAATATGAATTGGTCTTAGGCCATGGAAGAGCATTAAAAGGATTTGGAAAATCAGGTAAGAGAAGTTGAGGAAAAATTGGGAAGAGAAATGAGAGTGATGCAAGAAAACCATGAAAAACAAGTCAATGACTTGCTAAAGGAGATTTAAAAAAATACTGAAAAAAATAACACATTATTAAATAGACTAACTCAATTGGCAAAAGAGCTCCAAAAAGCCAGTGAGGAGAAGAATTCTTTAAAAGGCAGAATTAGCCAAATGGAAAAGGAGGTCCAAAAGACCACTGAAGAAAATACCACCTTAAAAATTAGATTGGAGCAAGTAGAAGCTAGTGACTTTATGAAAAATTAAGAAATTATAAAACAGAACCAAAAGAATTGAAAAAATGGGAGACAATGTGAAATATCTCATTAGAATAACCACTGACCTGGAAAATTGATCCAGAAAAGATAATTTAAAAATTATTGCACTACCTGAAAGCCATGATCAAACAAAGAGCCTAGAGATCATCTTTCAAGAAATTATCAAAGAAAACTGCCCTGATATTCTAGAACCAGAGGGTAAAATAGAAATGGAAAGAATCCACCAATCACCTCTTGAAAAAGATCCCAAAAAGAAAACTCCTAGGAATATTGTAGCCAAATTCCAGAGTTTCCAGGTCAAGGAGAAAATATTACAAGCAGCCAGAAAGAAACAATTTGAGTACTGTGGAAACACTATCATGATAATACAAGATCTAGCAGCTTCTACATTAAGGGATTGAAGGACTTGGAATATGATATTCTGGAGGTCAAAGGAGCTAGGATCAAAACCAAGAATCACCTACCCAGCAAAACTGAGTATAATACTACAGGACAAAATGTGGAATTTCAATAAAATATAGGACTTTCAAGCATTCTTGAAGAAAAGACCAGAGCTGAATAGAAAATTTGACTTTCAAATACAAGAATCAAGAGAAGCATGAAAAGGTAAACAGGAAAGAGAAAGGGACTTACTAAAGTTGAGCCATTTTGTTTACATTCCTACATGGAAAGATGATATTTGTAACTCATTAAACCTTTCTCAGTATTATGGTAGTTGAAGGAAATGTATGTATACATAGTCAGAGGGCACAGGGTGAGTTGAATATGAAGGGATGATATCTAAAAAAAATAAAATAAAATCAAGGGGTGAGAGAGGAATATATTGGGAGGAGAGAGGGAGAGACAGAATAGGGTAAATTATCTCACATTAAAGTGGCAAGAAAAAGCAGTTCTATTGGAAGGGAAGAGGGGGCAGGTGAAAGGGAATGAGTGAATCTTGCTCTCATTGGGTTTGACTTAAGGAGGGAATAACATACACACTCAATTGGGTATCTTACCCTACAGGAAAGTAGAGGGGAAGGAGAAAAGAGAGGGGGGATGATAGAAGGGAGGGCAGATTTAGGGAGGAGGTAATCAAAAACAAGCACTTTTGAAAAGGGATGGGGTCAGGGGAGAAAATTGGAGAAAGGGGGACAGGTTAGGATGGAGGGAAATATAGTTAGTCTTTCACAACATGAGTATTGTGGAAGTGTTTTGCATAAGGCTACAAGTGTGGCATATGTTGAATTGCTTGCCTTCTCAAGGACGGTCGGTGGGGAGGGAAGAAGGGAGAGAATTTGGAACTCAAAGTTCTAAAAACAAACACTCAAAAAAAAACTGTTTTTTACATGCAACTGGGAAATAAAATATACAGTCAGTGGTGTATAGAAATTTTTTAAAAAAGGTGTTTTTTACATGCAACTGGGAAATAAAATATACAGTCAGTGGTGTATAGAAATTTATCTTACCCTACAAGAAAGTAAGGGGAAAGGGGATAAGGGGGGGAGAAGTGGGGTGACAGAAGGGAGGGCAGACTGGAGAAAGGGGCAATCAGAATATATGCCACCTTAGGGTGGAGGAGGATAGAAATGGGGAGAAAATTTGTAACTCAAAAGCTCGTGGAAATCAATGTTGAAAATGAAAAATATTAAATAATAAAAAGTTAAACTCAAAAAAAAAAAGAACATGACTAGGTCAAGCCAAGCCAACACTAACCCTAAAGGTGCATGAAGAGAAAATGTTTTGGAAAGTGTGGTTCAGATTAGAAGATGCCCAAGGCTGGTGTCATTAGCATCAGAAGCTTCCCTCCTATAAGAATACTCTCTAAGAGGATGGCTAGGAGGCAACAGGCCAGACAGACACCAAACAACTTCCCCCTTGAGAGAACTAAGTGTATCTTTTTTAAAATGTCATTTGTGTGGCTTTCTTTGGTTTTTACATTAGTGCCATGTCCAAGTCTGTCTCTGCCCCATCACTTACAGTAGTGTCTGGTGGCTCTCCTCAGATGGCCAGGCCCCTTAAGGGTGTGTTCTCCCTTGTCCCTGAGATGGGGCTGCTCTTGCTGCTTCTTCCAGCTTCACTCTTCATCAGTTAATGTGGGTTTTCCTTTGCTTCCTTGAGTTCTTCCCTCCTTGCCCCAAGGGTTAGCTTCCTCATTGCCCTCTGGGCTCCCAAAAGGCTGCTGTGAAGGCCACATGGGGAATGGGAACTTTCTCTTCCTAAGCCTGGGAGCAGGCCTTCTGGGTGAAAGGTGGTGGACGTTTCGATCACTTTATCAGCTGCATCCTCAGCCTCTGTGTTTATACTCCTGCGCTTCCCAGCCCCTCTTCTTGTCTTGTCTTTGCCAGTCTGGGGGACTTGAGGTAAAGCCTGGGGGTTGTTGTGGTGTGCATTGCTGTTGGCATTAGTGATTTGAAACAGTCTTTCGTGTGGTTTTTAAGAGTTGCAGTTTCTTTTCTCAGTAGGTTCATGTCCATTGGGAGTGGCTCTTGGTCTTCTGTATTTGTGCTGTGTGTACAGAGCGCCCCCAAAGTCTTACATACTCAAGCTATGTGCTTCAGCAGTCTCCAGACAACTTGAGACAGACTTTGGGACACCCAGGAGATCCTACCTTCCCAGGATCAGATGTTTTAAGCAGCTTTCTTTCTGGTCAAAGCTGCATTGATCTTGTTCATGCAAGACTTTTTATTCATTTCCATGTAATCGAAAAGATCCTTTCTCCTTTGGGATGACCCCCATCCTTTGTCGGGCTGAGGACTGCCTCTTTCTCTCTAGACCAGCTGTGACAAGGACCTGTACCCAGCATTCAGGGTGTATGTGCCTTTGGGGATTCTTGTCCCATGGGGCGGGAGGCATGATCTTGGCCTAGTGTTGGGAAAATTGCTTTCCAGCCCTCTGACCAGTTCCTGTCCAGTGATGAGTCTTCCCCAAGTCACCAACATCCTCAGGCTCGGCACGTTGGGTCGTTGGCTTCAGCCGATTCTTCCTCACCTGGTCTCTTGTCCTGATCTACTGTTCCATTTTTGATCACTGCCAAGTCATTTGGTAATTAGTGCTTTGGAGTCACATCAGAGCTCTGACGGTCCCTCCCCCAGCGCTCCTGTATTTCCCCACTCTTTGCCGTCCTTCCCGCTGACTTTGACTGTGAGTGTGTGCGCCCTTGGTGCAGTGCTCGCTCCACACGTTGACTGAGGCAGCAGCCTCGCAGTCCCACTACACAAGGTGGACAACACTCCTGCTTTTCTGCCTTTTTATTTTTTGAAGAGAGTTTGTAACCCTGCTCTTACGTCTTGAGCGCGCTGATGGTTATTTTGGGTGGGACTTCCCGTGGCTTTTCCCTTCTCCAGACGTGGGTTGGAGGCGTGGAGGACGGCGGACCTGGCAGACTGGAGGAGCCTGTCCTTGTGGGGGCTCTCCCTCACGCAGAGCTGGGATCTGCCAGCCAAAACGAAGGCCTGCTTATTGGCATGGTGGTCATATCGTCAGCTGGTTAGCCGGAGTCTGAATCAGAGTGATGTTAAGAGAAAGAAGGAAATGCTCCTTGTCATTATGCTTCACACCATGCCTGGTGTGTGGAAGGAAACAAGCATTTATTAAATGCCTTCTATGTGCCAGTGCTGTAAGCACTTTACAGATATGATCTCACTGATCCTTACCACAGTCCTGCTATCATGAGGATATCATCATCCCCATTTCACAGCCAGAGAAACTGAGGCAGACAAGGTTAAGTGACTTGCCCAGGGTCACACAGCTAGTAAGCGTCTGGTAAGTGTTTGAGCTTAGGAAGATGAGTCTTTGTGACTCTAGGCCCGGCACTCTGTGCACTTTGCCACCCAGTTGCCTAGCACATAGTAAAGGCTTGTTAATAAAAAAACAGACTTATTCACCCAAACTATCAATGCTGGAAATAGAGGGGAAAGCACATTCCTATAAACCTCGATTATTACCAATTTCCTCAGAAGCTCAGCCTGTATAATTAAGAAGCGTCAAGAGCTCCACCCAAGGCCATGCCAGGGGAAGAGACACACTCCTTGGCCATGCAAGGACAGGTGATGCGAAACATGATCTCTGTACCTCCTCAGAAAGCTCATCCCCAGGCCTCATGTGGTCAGTCCTAAGGAAGCTGGTCAACACTGTTAGCCAGGAGATGACAGCCTGCTTAACCCCTGGGGGTCTCCCCAGACCTTTGGCATTGAAAGGGATGAAGTGGGTGAGATCATAGGTGCTCCCTTGCTGGGTGACCCTGGCCAAGGCACTTCACTGCTCTCTGCCTTAGTGTCCTCCTCTATAAGATGAGTGGGCCGGGCTGGAGGGTTTCAAGACCAATGAATGACCATATGATTCTTCTGGCCAGTAAATTCAGGTTTTGTAACATCCCCTTGTCAAGACCATTGCTGTATAAAGTAGTGTTAGGATGGCAAAAATTGAGGAAATTTGGAAATTAATAAAGCTTCTGGTGGTACCTTAGCATGACTTACCTGGAATAGGGATTTTACTTTATGTGTGGCAAATTCTTTTGGGGTCAATGGAACAGCTGGTAGAGAAGACCAAGTATGTTCAAGGATTGACCATTGATGGTTTCAGGTGGTCACTGGGCAAGTTCACACTTCTCCCTTCCCCTCCTACCCCCTCCCCTCCTCTGTCTTCCTCCTCCTCCTCCACTCCTCTTCTTCTCCCATCCCCTCCTGCCCCCTCCTCTCCTCTCCCCCATCCTCTTTTTCTTCTCTCTCGCCCACTCCTCTCCCCTCCTCTTCCATCCTCTCCTATCCTTCCTGCTCCCCTCCTCTCTTTTCCCTTTCTCCTCTTTTTCTCCCCCCCTTCTTCCCTCCCCTTTCCTCTTTTTCTTCCCCCTCCTCTCCTCACTCCCCATCCCTTCCTTCTCCTCATCAGCATCTTTATGAGTCCTGGCATCTTCCATCTTTGCAGTCATCTGCAGTCACTTCAACAGCTCTTGAAATGCCTCATGTCACCTCTTCTGTGAAGCCTGCCCTGACTCCTGCAGTCCAGATGTGTGGTCCAAGGGGAGATGGGCCGGCCCCGTCCTCCAGACAAAGGGGCGCTGTAATCACTGATGGTGAGGTCTGGGCTTTTTTAGTGTGATAAGGAATGTAATTCAGCTTCATTTATAGCCATTTTAGCACATGTTCTAAGACTTTGGTCTAAGGACGTGAGTCTCTGCTGTTGTTAGTGGTTTGTTTTTCTAAATGTTCTGAGCTTTGATTTCCTTGGTGTTGGGAGGAAGCTCCTTTTCAGCTCACAGAAGCGGCAGTTTTGTGTTGTAGAGCCATAGAGGTCATCCTGGGGCACTTGACTACAGCCACCCAACTTGGCTATGTCAGAGAAGGGATTTGAACCCAGTTCCTTCCTGATTCCAGCACCACCACCCAGCTGCCCAGTGAGACCTGAGTTCAGATCTATCCCCAGGGGATAATAATAGCACCTGCCTCTCAGGGTAGTTGTGAAGATTGAATGAGGTCCTGTTTGTAAATGCCTGGCACATAGTAGGTGCCTTATAAATACTTCTCCCCTTTCCTTCCCTCCTCGGTAGACAAAGGGTCAGAGGACACAAACAAACAGTCCTCAAAAAGAATTGCAAACTATTAAAAAAACAAAGCATAGGAAAGGGTTCCTTGAAATGTACCTCAAAAGCCCTCTGAGGTTTCACCTCATACCTGCGTGGTCAGTGGGCAAAGAGTCTCACAGCCTGTTGTACTAATGGGTTGTTTCAGCCGTTCTGGAAAGTATTTTGGGATTATGCCAGGGGAACAGCCAGAAGGGCCCCACGTTTGTCCCCATGATTCCCCCAAGGGGAGCAGTAATAAAAGAAAGGGCCAGAAGAGATTCTTCTGACATAGCTAAAGCCTGGATCCAAAGCCAGTGCCCATGCCCTGGGGAAGGGCTTATTCAGCCCTTCTCTGCAAGAAGCCAGAAACACAGGCAGGAACCTGCACCAGGAGCAGGAAAGCAGTAGATGCCGTGACAAAGCGTCTCATTGGTGTGTGCCATAATCACTAGTGACCACACAGATTCATTCCTTGCCTGGGAGGGCATGAAGCCCTGCTTTCCACCTCCTTTTTATACTGAATCATAGGGGGAGGGGCGGGAGGTGTGGTTTCATTGGGAAATGTGAGAGCTGGGAAGTCTGCTGAGTCTTTCCAGCCCTCAGTCTGCAGTCTGACCCACTGGCCTCTGAGCCTCCCACTCCAGCGCCACCGCCTGTCTCCAGTATCGTCTTCATGCCCAAGTAGTGAGCTCTGGTCCCTGAACTCAGCATGCAGCACAATCACCCATCTCTGTGTCTTTGCCCACAACATCCTCCTCCTTGTCTGCCCCTCTCAGAATCCCATGTTTCCCTGGAGCCTTCCTTTGTACATACAGTCATCTCTTTGAGGGCAGGGACTTGGATTTTGGTCCGTGAGTGACCAGAGCAAGGCACAGATTGATAGACGCTAATAAAGATTTGTAGATTGAGTAAGACCCTGTTGTTGTTTGGTCATGTCTGACTCTCTGTGACCCCACAGACCATAGCATAGGCCCTTCTATCCACCATCTCCCAGAGTCTGTCCAAGCCCATGCTTATCGCTTCTCTGACCCCATCTATCCATCTTATCCTCTTCTGTCCCCTTTTCCTTTTGTCTTCAGTCTTTCTCACCATCAGAGTCTTTTTTAGTGAGTCCCCTCCCCTCATTATGTGGCCAAAGTATTTAAGCTTCAGCTTCAGTATTTGACCTAACAGGGAACGGCCTGATTTAATTTCTTTAAATATTGATTGGTTTTATCTCCTTGCTGTCCAAGGGACTCTCAAAAGTCTTCTCCAGCACAATTCAAAAACATTGATTCTGTGGCACTCAGCTTTCCTTATAGTCTGCCTCTCTCAGCCATTCACTGCTACTGGAAAAACCATAGCTTTGACTGTACAGACCTTTGTTGGTGAGGTGATGTCTCTGCTTTTTAATATGTGTCCAGATCTGCCATGGCTTTCCTTCCAGGGAGCCAGCGTCTTTTAATTTCATGGCTGCAGTTGCTGTCTGCAATGGTCTTTGAGCCTAAGAATATAAAATCCGAAACTGCTTCCATTTCTTCTCCCTCTGTTTGCCAGGAAGTGATGGGACCAGCTGTCAAGATCTTGGTCTTTTTGATGTTAAGCTTCCAGCTTTTACACTCTCTGCATTTACCCTCATCAAGAGACTTCTTAATTCCTCTTCACTTTCCGCCATCAGAGTGGTATCATCTGTCTATTTGAGATTGTTGGTATTTCTCCCAGCAACCTTAACTCTGGCTTTTCAGTCATCCAGCCTGGCATTTCAGATGATGCACTCTGCATATAAGTTACATAAATAAGGTGACAACATACAGCCTTGTTTACCCCTTCCCCAATCTGAAACGAATCAGTTGTTCCATGCTCAGTTCTAACTGTTGCTTCTTGGCCGCCTGATTCAGGTTCCTCAGGAGATAAGTGAGATGATCTGGTGTTCCCATCTCTGAGAACTTGACATGTTCTGTTGGGAGCCACAGCTCAAGGCTTTTGTGTAGTCAGTGAGACAGAAGTGGGTGTTTTTTCTGGAATTTGTTTGCTTTCTCCATAATCCAGCAAATGTGGCCAATTTGGTCTCTAGTTCCTCTGCCTCTTTGAAAGCTGCCTGCTCTTGTGGGAATTCTGAGTTCACATGTTGCTGTATTAACAATCGGCTAGCAGCTCCTGTGGGTGCTGCCAGCATGCCAGAAAAGCACAGGTTCTTTTTATCTGCTTAAACAAGGAAAGCACGGTGAAGGGGTTGACCAGCTTACTTTAATCCAGCATTCAGTTAGCATACAGACAACATTCATTGAGTTCAGGGGAAAAAAACGCCAGCACTCAGTTAGTTCAGGGGAGCATACGGGCAAGCATCAACAGACAGGCCAAATACAGATTACAGTCAGCTAGTTCAGGGGAACAAACAGCCAGCACCCTGAAGTTTAGAACATTCATTTAGTTTGGGGGAAAACAAACCAGCACCCTGAACCTCAAAACCAAAATACAAACAAATTACAAATATCAACAGACAGACCCAATACAATTCATAGTTACCAACATCTGGGCTCCGCCCGAGAGCAAGGGCTGGCCCAGAGTCACACTCCCCACCGTTCCCACACCAACCGGAAAAGGAAAGAGAGAGCTTCAAGCTGTCGTCTCCCCTCTTACAGAGTTTTTGACATCATCAAGTGCCGCCTGAATGACCAGGCCGATTGGTTCTTGAGTTGGCCTCTCCCCCTAGCGCAGACTAGGTTAACACCCAATAGGGCGTGGCTCTGGAGTCAGCACCTCCCCTCAGCCAGTCCTATGACTCATCACACAGGAAGTTCTCTGATCCCAGGCATGGCCCAGCAACGCTCAATGAGATAAACTGAGTCACTCAAAGAAAACAAAGGCCACTCTGGCTACAGTTGCTGAAGCCTAGCTTGCAGAATCTGAAGCAGAACCTTGCTGGCCTGTGAAATGAGCCCAGTTGTTCAGTAATTTGATAATTCGAACATTCTTTGGCATTGCCCTTTTTTAGGACTGATCCAATCCAGTAGCCACTTTGAGTTTTCCAAATTTGCCGGCATATTGGGTGCAACACTTGAACAGCATCATCTTTCAGGGTTTTAAATAGCTCACCTTAGATTCCGTCACTTCCACCAACCTTATTGTTAGCAATGCTTCCTAAGGCCTGCTTACCTTCATTCTCCAGGATGTCTGGCTCTAGATCAGTAACCACACCATCGTGGTTATCGGGGATGTTAAAATCCTTCTTGTGCATTCGTGACACCTCTTCTTAAATCCCTTCTACTTCTGTTAAGTCCCTACCATTTTTGTCTTTTATCATGCCCATTTTTGCACAAAATGTTCCCTTGATATCTCTAATTTTCTGGAGGAGATCTTGTCTTTCCTGTTCTGTTGTTTTCTTTTATTTCTTTGCATTGCTCATTTAAGAAAACCTTCTTGTCTTTCCTTATTATTCTCTGGAATGCTGCATTCAGTTGGGTCTATTTTTCCCTTTCCCTTTCCTTCTCTCCTCAGCTATCTGTAAGGCCCCATCAGACACCATTTTGCATTCTTGCTCTTCTTTTTCTTTGGGATGTTTTTTAATCACTGCCTCCTGTATAATATTTCAAAATTCTGTCCATAGTTCTTCAGGCCCTCTATCTACCAAATCTAATCCCTAAATTTAGTCTTCACTTCTACTTTATCTTCACGAAGGATGTTAGTGAGAGCATAGAAGAGCACAATACCCCTCCTACCCTTAGAAGCCGCAGTTTTGTTTTTCTTTGCTTGTCTTTGTAAAAGGAGGGTTCACTGGTGGGGGGAGGAGGAGGAGTATGTTTTGAAGTAACAATGGTCTAAAACCTGAAAGTTTCCTAATAGATTGTTGAGAGAACCAGCCAGATCTGAGTCTGAGTCCCTAGTACCCATATTTATTGTGTTGCTTCACCCTTAGGCGCCCCAGGAAACTCCAGGACTAGAGGGAGTTTCCTCACTGGGAGTTCCTTGTATCAGAGAAATCACAGGTCCATATCTCCACCCCCACCCCCCCCCGCAATGATCCTCAGTCTTATGGAAGACTTACTGTGGTGGAGGTGGTTGGAGTGGTCATGCTGGCCTCTTCGTTTTCAAACAGTGGCCACAGGGCTCTCACTTGTTGGAGACCACACAGATGGAAAGAAAATGCTGCTCCTGGTTTGGGGGCTAGAGTGTTTGAAGGCGGGATGCTAAAATAGTCTATTTTTTACCCTAGAAATGAAAAATATGGACTCTTTAAAAGAAATCTCAAAAGCCAAACATGACATGGCCGGAGGATCAGCCTCCCACAAGGAGGCATCGCAGCCTCGGAAATCCAAGCAGGATGATCCAAAAGCGAAGGAACAACTGTTTCCACATGTGGAAAAATTGAACTTAACTGAGGTCACAGAGGCCAGTGGGGATTTTTCTGAGGATTGGTCCAATGAGGAAGAAATGAAGCAGTTCTGGAAGCTGAGGCAGGAAATAGTCGCCAATGAAAAAGCTGAAATTCTCGCAAACCAGCTCCTGCCCATTCAGTTACCTCTCAACCTGCAGGACAACCCTGTGAAGGAACATGTTCAGAAGCTGAAATACAGTTTCAGGTAATTTCTAAAACTGAGTATCCTTTCATGAAATTCTAAAAGGTAGGTGATGATTGTGGCTTCTTCATCTCCAATCCTCAGCCTAAAGTGGCATCGCCATAGAATTGAAAGGAACCTCCAAGGCCATCGAGTCTAGCTGGTAGCCAGAACTGGGTCATTGCTGCTATCACTGCTGCCTTTTAGCACCCTGTGTGCTGGCACCCCCCCCCAACTCCCTGGTGGTGCGGGCAGGGAACCAAGGTCTAAGGACCAAGGGAATCAGTGATGGATGAAAGGGATGAAGTTGGGGAAGGAGCCAAGCTTCACCCAAGTAGGGAGTGGGAAAGGCAGCAAAGGCAGGTGTCTTTGGCTAAAGAGCCCAGCACAGCTCGTGGTCACACAGCAGCCTGCCCAGTCAGAACATTCGTGGTCTGGCCATGCTATTTCAGGAAGGAGGCAGACACCTGGGGTGAGTGTGCCCAGGATGGGGAGGGGCCTGGAGCCCCTGCCTCACAACACAGGGCAGGTTGGGCTAGAGAGGGAGCATGCTGCCTGGGGTCAAGTATCCCTGGAGCAGACTTTGGCTAACCCTGGTGGCCCTCAGTCATCAGTCTGGATGGTTACTTGTGGGGTTTTCTGTCAAGGGCCATCTTGCTCCAGGATGGCCTGGACCAGAGGCCACTTCCACCTCTGACACTTGTGCGTACTTGGTGATGACACCAGTCTGTTCAGAATAATGCTCCCTCCTCTGCCCACCCACCTCCCACAGTGGGGAGCTCCTTTCAGTACACAACATTCTCTGCTTCTTCTTTAACATAAAAAGATTTTTAAGGGGAAAATGTCAGCTCTTTTCCCCATCTACACTTCACCCACCCTTGGCTGCCTCTCATTTAGTGGTAGAAGAAAAGATGAGTGAGTTTGAAGTGTCCTTGGAAATTAATGGAAATGTAAACCTTTGTGTAGTTAATTTTATGAATTACAGTCTCAGAAACACTGAACATGCACCCTGAGCTCACTGGAGCTTTTCCAAAAGGCTGCCTTGGAGATTGGTTCCTATTCATCTGTCCACTGGGCATAGACTGTGGTGGGGACTCTGCTTGAAGCTGGCCCTCCTTAGAAGCTGGGAGCAGGACATTAAGCGTAACAGCGCTGTATAGCACGCTTCTGTCTCCAGTGCAGCTGCAACCTCTGGTCTGGGTGCCCCGAGCCCCCTCTTGAGGGTAGGTCCAGCATTCCCTCATGCCCTGTAGGGAGAACAAGGCCCCGGCAGGCTCAGGACAGCCTGAAGTTCTTCTGTTGATCCGGGTGGGGCTCAGGCTGGCATCCCTACAGACCATGTAAAGGCTGTTGCCTGGCCTTCTCCAGCATGAACAGCTCCTGAGCACTTGGGCTCTTGATAGGATTGAGCGCCTTTGTCTAGAAGGTTCTCTCCCAATGCAGCTCAGCCACTATTTCATGTTCACAGTTTCCATTCACCCAAGAGAGATAAGAGAAAACAAGGGACCTATGAGAAGGGCAGGTGTTCCCCATGGAGGAGAAGCTTTGCAGGGGAAGGAGGGGGGAGATGCTGGCTTGGCCTGGACACTGCATGCACAAGGTGCCAATTATGAGATAAGCCTGGGAAGGTGGGCGGGGGCCGCACTATAGTGGGCTTCCAGTCCTCTGGCATTGACCAGCTGTGTTCACAGCAGCAGGAATACCCCACATCCAAGACTCTTCTCTCCAGGGAGAACCTGTGTGCTGTTGCTAGCAATGTAGAACAATGCCCGGAAAGGCTCCTGGACCAGAAGCTTCGGAGGCAGCTGGCCTTGGAGGAGGGTTAAGGAGGGTCAGCTTATCCTTTAGCCCGCTTCAGCCAAGCTGGCCAGAGGTTCCCATTTGGGAGACAAGTCAGGTTACCTGCTCTTTGGCTGAGATAGACCGACAAGAGATGGAGAGACTGAGAGAAGGGAAAGGAGGGAGGGAGCATCCCTTTGGAACTGTTCAATCCCCTGCCACAGAACTGGGAGAATGTCTTTAGACTCACAGGCTGCCGTGGTCTCCCGGTCTTTCTCACCCATTTATCAGATGAGCGCTGTGTGTGGCTCTGTGCTTGGCCCTGAGGAGAGAAGGATGAGCCAGCACTCCATTCCTGCCCTCTCGGGCCTGCCCTTGGAAGGGAATCAGCCACCGTGGAAATTCTGCGAGGATCGATCCATGGCAGGGCCCAGCAGAAAAGATCAAGGGGGTGCCAGGAATGAGAGAAGGAAGGCTTCTTGGGAGAAGTGATGTCCGAGCCAAGCACGGAGGCAAAGGAAGGATTTCCACAGGCCTCAGAGGCATGAGAGAGAAGACTCTTCCAGAGTGAGAGGGGGGTTAGCCAAAGGCACAGGGGGCTGAACCTCGGTCAGGACCGGAATGAGGAATGAGAACTGGGAGATGCACAAGCAGTGAAGGCTCTGGGCTGAAGCGCCACAATAGGGCTGCCCTGATGGGGCTGGGCTGGAGAGGGCGGTGCCATCAGGTGGGTGGATGGAGCTGTTGGAGGAGGACTCGGCATCTCCCGAGTTGGGCTGGCAATGGACACAGGGGGGCCATCAAGGCTGACTGAGCAGTTCCGACCAGGCTTTGTGCAAATTCCCAAGAAGAGCCGCAGAAGAGCGCCAAGTGGGCCACATGGGTCTATTAATGGATTTACATAGCCATTCCAGGCCTTAGACCCTTACGGGCAAGTCATATAGCCACTGTTTCCTCTGCTGTAAAATGGGGTCCAAACAGCACCCACCCCCTCAGGGTTGTTGTAAGGGTCAAATGAGATCATGTTTGCCTGGCACACAGTAGGTCCTTTATCAATGCTTGTTCCCTCCCTTCCTACTCCCCTCAGGTATGTGAGAAGTGCCTGATGCCAGAGGAGGTGTCCGTAGTGCCAGTGGGCACGATACCAGCATTGAACTCACGAGTGGATGTTCTCAGGGTATCGGTCGTGACCACTTTTTGATCCATGTAAAGTCAAGTTCTTTCAGTGGAGAACATTGATGGTTGTACTATACTGGCCTGCCATGACAGGCAGCGTTTAGGTCTTAGGTAATTTGTGTGGTTTCCATGGATGACCAGGAGGACTTTGGCCCCAGGCCTTGTCAACCCCAAAGCTGCCGAGCAACGAGAAGGGCAGGAGGGAGGGCTTCCAGCCTTCAGCCAGACTGTAGATGGAGAAGTCCTCAGAACTGACCCTCTCAGCCTTTCCAGAGTTTTCTTGGCCTTTGGACTTTTATTCAGAGTTTGAAATGGGTCATTATTTATACTCAGTTTCGCTCCATGCACACTTTGTTTGTATTTATTGGAATCAGTGGAACATTTAAGCAGCTGGTGGCATTGGCGGGGGGGGGGGGGGGGGGGGGGGGGACAGGGGGGACGGTAATTTTTAATGCAAGTTAACATAGTAATCATTCTGTTGGCCATACTTCTAGTAACGACATTGAACCTGAGGTTTATGTGACTTAGAATGAAATATTCTGCTGAGTTTTGTCCTTATTTTTAGAAGTAAGAATAAGGATTTTCCCTCCTTTCTTTGTTCCTTATAGAGGCCTGACCAGCGGGCTGTTATCCAGAGTTAAGTCTTTGCTCCTGCCCTACTCCATTCATCTCCAGCATTCTTTCGCCTTTTTCTCACTATCCTTGAAGGCCACATGCTAACCTCAGTGGCGTCTGCAGCACATGCTGCCCAAGGCTGCCTTGCCCTTTGTGTCTCCTTGGGCCAGTGAATACCATGACTGCTACTCCTCTGCCAGAAAAGTTTCCAGGGCTGGCCCAAAGACAAGGTGGCCCATTTCTCATCCAGAGGACAACCCAGCCAAGGCCAGCCCCACTCAAGTATGCCAGGCTCCTCACCAGCTGGGTACAAGAGGTTGGACGTCCCTCCCCAAGAACATCCCTGAGTTCTTGCAGTAGTGGTCATTAGCAAGTTGGGCCGGCCTGTGTGGCCTTTGTGGGGTCCCTGCTCACAGGTAGCCAACCCTGGAGTTAGGGAGCCAAGACCAACAAATGAAATAAGTGAATAATCAAGTGCTCCTTTGGTGGGATTGCTCACAAGGGCCACAAATGTTCAGAGACAGAGAGATCACTGTGGGTGATTCTTTCTGTGAGGTCAAGCTTCTGTTTCCTTATCAGCAAAGTGAGGAGCTTGGGCAAAGCCATGTCTTCCAGCTCTGAATCTACGATAAATCTTGTTGCGCTGCATTTAAATTCATCTGTTTAACGGAGCTATCAGGAGAGAGGCAAGATCTAGTCATATTTCAAAGGGGAGGAAGGGGAGGAGGGGGATTCATGAAGAGGCCAGGCCTGAAATGGTTCCTGGAAGCAAAGAATCTTTGTGTTGGACAAATAAGTCTAAGCAGTGTGAAGAGGCCAGTGAAGGGTGAGAGGTGAGGGAGGATTTGGAGGTGAGTTTTGGAAATGATGCCCTTCCCACTGGGGACAGGAGGAGCTTCCCTATTTGCTAAGGGCATAAGAAGACAGCATAATTCGTTTTAATTGTTTTTGGGGTTGCTAGGGGGCGCAGAGGATAGACCACCGTTCCTGGGGTCTGAAGGACCCAAGTTTAAGTCTGGCCTCAGACACTTGACACTTACTACCTCTGTGACCCTTGAAGGCAAATCACTTAACCCCGATTGCCTTGAAAAAAAATTGCTTTTTTCAATGAACAAAAATCAGTTTTCTCTCCCACACCACTCCCCATAAAAAGAAAAGCAAAACCCATGTAACAGATAGGCATAATCCAGCCAAACAAACCTTGCATTAATCCACATCCCAAATCCACATCTCATTTTTTTTGTAAGGTGAAGGGAGAGAAGGAGCCAGAAAAGGGGGTTGGAAGGGACACGAGGCCCTCCCCTGAGATGGTTCTTTGGCTAAGTGTCAGTGTGGGTTTCTGGACAGGCATGTGGAACATTGGCAAGGTAAGGGCTAGGCTCTGTCCCTGCTCACTCAGGGCCAGGGTTCTCATGCACCCTGAACAAACTTGGGGGACATTTCCCCCTCCTGCCATTGGTGGTGTTGCCCCCTTTCAGGGGCCCAGTAATTAGCAGCTCAGTTCCATTTAACCATTTAGGGTTGATTGGCATTTACAAAAGGAGATTTACTTTAGAGATGAGCAAGAAAAGATGCACAACATCTCCCCTCAGTGGCCTAACTAAACTTAAAACTTAGCTCTGTTCCTACATAGGCTTGGTCCCGCCACATCCTTTCCAGATGTGGTATAACTGCTGGGCTGGGTTCCCAAAGGTCACCCTCCAAAGTTGCCTCAGCTGCTCATGCTCAGCAGTGTTGTCACAGGCCTCTGATGGGCACAAACATGGCGCCAAGGCCAGCTGCTGCACTGGTGGAAAATTATTGAACCTGAAATGTCTGCACGCCAAGACCGAAAAGGAGAGAGAGCTGTTGGGTGACTTTTTGCTCAGCACAGCCTCTGAAGCCGAGTTGCAACAAAGTGTGGCTCAATACCCTGCTGCTGGTGCTAATTCTGGCCTGACAATTAATACCAAGAAAACACAGGTTCTCCATCAGCCATCACCACACCAGCCCTACGTGGAGCCGTCGGTTACAGCAAATGGAGAAGTGTGGATGAGTTTGCTTACTTTTGTGTTTGTCCTTTGTTCACCATTGTTGTTTGTCCTTCCTTGGACATCAGGGAGGTGATGCCATGACATGCAAGTGGATTGGATTTAAGTGAGGGAGGGCTGTGCAAAGTCGCCAGCCTCACCCTGTCCTCCAGAGCCAGATACAAATCAGGACGCCTGGAGATGGCCCTGGATACAGTGGGAGACCTGGGCCTTTTTAAGCTAAGGTCTTTCCCAGGTCTCAGTTTGACTGAAGCGATGCCCATTCAGTGATTAAGCCTAAATAAGAAATGAGGCAGAGAATGGCCTCTTTTACCTAGTCAAAAAAAAAAAAAATCAATCTGGGAAGGGAAGACCCTCAGGGTTTCTGGCCAAAACAAAACAATTGCTATTTACATTCACTGAACCAATCTTTCTTCCTTCCTTCCTTTCTTCCTTCTTCTTTTCTCTCTTTTTTTCCTTCTGTCTACATAGGGTATCATGCCCTTACCTGCGGGTGCTCTGCCCAAAGGAATGTAAATTTTGATCGCTGAAATCTCGAAAGATATCTTGGGGTTTACTGGCTACATTTCTTTCTTAAGGACCATGCCTTAAACCCACATGTCTCTGATTCTCATTGATTGGCCAGCCCAGGTCCCAGGCCAAGCCCCACTCTTTACTTTCCAGGGAAGTCCATATTGATAATGAGATTGACATGGCACACATTGCCAGAGCTAGCTCAGTGTTTGGGGGGCTCCAAAGGAAAGTATGGGAGAGAAGAAGTATTAAACTGACTACCAAACCAAAGGTCTGCACAGCCCTGGTGCTGACCTCACTGGACAGTTTACCAGCGCCATGCCAGGAAACTGAACAGCTTCCATTTGAATTGTCTGAGGAAGATTCTGAAGATCACCCGGCAGGACGAGATACCAGACACTCAGGTCCTTACTCGAACTATATTGCCAAGCATTCAGACTCCCTGGCATGACCCTGGCCCTGACCCCGCCTTGCTGTGCAGTCTTGTTCTCTGCCAAGTGCTGTGGCCTTAAGCCCTGGCATCCAATCCTCATTTCCATAGTCGATCTCGATTCGCCCTGTCCTCACATTCCGGCTGCAGATATGTGACTGTTCCAGCCCACCTTCAGAGACATCTAATGCTCTGCCCCTGCCTCCCATCCTTATTCTCCCTTGTCTTCAATCTCTCCCTGTCCGCTGGCTGTTCGCCCAGTGCCTACAAACATACCCCATGTTTTCCCCATCCTCAAAAACATTCTCATTTAATGGAAGTATTTCTTACACGGTTTCACAAATATGTGTTTGTGTCAAGTGCTGGTCTTGTATAGGGAGGGCTCACAGAGAGCAGGAGAACTCAAAATGTAGCAAAAATAATGATAAATAATATGTTGATAGTGGACCAAGAGAAAAATAAAAGTCCACCCATCCCTGCCTGCTCTATGTCTCTTCTCTCTTCTGCCGGAATTCCTCAAGAAAGCTACCTACAGTCACTGCTGGTCTGCGCTTCCTCCCATGGGAGATCCCAGGCCCCATCCTTAGCCTGTGTGTGCCCATGATCTCATCTGGAGCTCATGAATGCTCAGGGAGGTGGTAACCACAGGCATGATCATCCCTTTTTTACAGATGAGGAAGCCGAGACTTAATGAGGGATGACTGTCGAGGCTGCACAGCTCACGAGGGTCAGGTGTGAGATTCTGATCCAGTCCTTTCCAACTCCAAGCAGCAGAGTCAATGGTGCTAGAAGGGGAGGGTCCTCAGTTTCATGTCCAGGAGAAGGCAAAGATAAAGCTTTTGTTGATGTTGTGAGGGACCCGTACTGGTGAAATGCCTTCATCGTTCTCGGTGCCCCAGACTTAAGGGATCGAAGTGGCCAAAGCCTGCTTGCTTCCCTTGTTCTGATGCCTTGAGGTTATTCTTGGCTTCTCTACTCCCGCCCCCCCCCCCAGCCCAGTAATTAGTGTGATCAGGATCCTCGACCAGGAGACAAGAGGGGGCTTGAGAAGTCACCTCCCCGTTCCTCATTTCACAGTCAGGACTTGAGCTCAGTTTGTCAGGGTGACTCCAAAGTCAGTCCCCTTTCCCTTGTAGCCATCTTGGGGGCTGGCCTCAACATCGCCCACCTCATCCTCGGTTTTAAGCATGAGCCAAATGCTGCGCCCCTGTGAGGACAGTCAGGAGGTTCCGAAGGCCTGCTACCGGGCACTGGCTGGATACCCCCTCCGCCCACACAAAACACACACAAACTCATTCTCAGCTGGAGGATGTGCTAATACCCAGAGAATCCAAAAAGACGCTGTACTAGAGGGGGCCCCAGAGAGGTGCTTTGTAGCTGGCTGAGGAAAGAGACAGGGGCAGCTGTTGGGGCTAAGAAAGTGCCCGGTGTTTCTGCCAGTTCCAGGGCAGGGTTGGAGAGACTGTAGCCAAGGACTTTGGATCAACCCTTGTATGATACTTCAAACGCAGTAGGAAGTTGTGCCAGGGGAACAGAGGAAGAGTCCGCTGGGACCTGCCAGGCAGGGGGCGTTACCCGCTGAGGGTCTGTGGCTGCACAGGCTTGGCCTTGGGCCTGAGCCCGGTGGACATCATGAAGGCAGGGCCAGCATGTCAGAAGCTGTGTCAAAGGCCAGTGCCTTCTGAGCTCACTCCCAATCTTGGAAGAGTGCTGGTATTAGCTATTAGATGCCTGCTAGGGGATGGGGTCCTTACCTATTGTAACAAGATCATGTGTTTTAACCACATAACCTTAATTTCAAAACTTTTATCCCATCCCACTGATGCTGTGAGTTTTCTTAGAAATAACATAAAGAGGAATATTTCCTTGATGCTTGTCTTAATATTGCTGCCATTCGGTAGCGTTAGCATTGGGATTCCTGTTGTTCACCTGCTGACGTTCCATAATTTCATAATTTAAAAAAATAATGCAGATCAATGGTATAGATTTCTATGAGCATCCCTAGTAGTCGAGATCATTTTAATGTGGAACCAGCCCATAGGCCTTGGTTTAAAATGTTTAGTTATTTAGTATATAATGCCATGTCTTTTCCACCATGAGTGATCATTCATCACTAATTTTTGTTAAGGATTCCACTGAAAAAACCATGTAATTCTAGAAAGAAAAGCTCTTCATTCGAGAACATGTTTCCTGAAATTCCATCCTATGAGATGCCAGTTCAAGCCAAGAAAGATGAAGAAAGACGAGTAGCTGCCCTCAAGGAGCTAAAAGAGAAACATGCCTTAATAGAGCAACGGAAAAGGTAAGACCCTTGATGCAAGAGCATGTGACAAAGGGGTCTGGACAACTTTTCGATGAACTAGATTCCCAATCCTGTTACTGACTGAAGCAGTGTGAGGCTGGGGATGCCGATGATGGTGGCAGTGAGGGTCCTCCAGTGATCTCCATCCTCATCTCTCTACAGTGAGGCCCATAGGGACCTGTCCCTGCCTGCCCATCCCAGGGGACTTTTATCCACAGGTTTATCTCAGGAGGTGTGCCCATTGCTTTGGTGGCTTCCTTCTTTCTTCTGACATCATAAAGGTCCAGTCCTCCCTCATCCTCTCCCCAGGACTGGCTTCTCTTTCTCTCATAATGTCCCTAATGACATCTTTTATTCCTGTGCTTCTAGAAGTTTCTTCAGGGAGTTTCATGTTGCAGCCTGCTTTCCCCAACCCTGTGTCTCCCCATGCTCCTCCATGCTGGGTTGATTTTCCATTCTTTGGAGACTGTTGAGTCCTGTGGCTTGTAGCTAGATAGCAGCTCTAGTGGAAAAGTGTCTTTTAAAAATGGGCCTTCGTTTCCAGGAGAAGCTTAGGGTCTTGGAAGGAGTTGGAAATTTTGGGAAAGGTGGCAGCCTCCAGTGGATTCTCCCCTTCCTGTTCAGTGTTGAGCCGAGATTATGCTGCACCTCAATGCCTGGGCTAGCCTCAGCAGTGAATGTGCCTTGTCCACTTGGGCCTTCCCACATGGGTCATGGACTCTTTCACTGAGAGCTGGAAGGCTCTTGGAGGCCACCTGGTCCACTCTTTTATAGATGAGCACACCAAGGCTCTCATGAAGGTTAGGTATGGATGGGAAAGTAGGGGCATCAGTCATGGGCCATATGCTCAGCAGTTCTCAGCCTTTTTCAGTATAGAGAAGCATCCACTGGGTCAGACAGAGGATTTTCCCATGCCCATCAGATTTCTTGTGAATCAGTCTCATGCTGTCATGATTTTCTCACCTCCAGAAGAGAGAGACCCCCTAGGACAGTCCACCTGCTTTTCCTCTTTTGAGTGTGATATCTACCTTCAATATATCAGAAATCAGGCCTTCTGACTCCTGAGCCAGTGGTCTTTCTGCTATACCACACTGCCTCCAGCTGTCTCCCAAGGGGGTGAGGCTAAACTCTAGGATGGTTAGAGATCTCTTCCAGGAAATTCTGCTGTCTTCTGGGGCTTGATCTGCAGCAAGTTCTGCAGTATTCAGCACAAGGTCATCCGTAAGCAGGCTTCACCACGCACAGGGCAGCCCTCTTCAACATGGGCTTTACATTGGATCTTCTCCATTCGGCTGGTCCATCAGTCAGTCAGTAAGCACTGGGCACCCAAAAAGAAACACCAAAGAGCCTCTGCCTTAGACCTCTCCCTGCTGCGTGCCTTGTCTTGCCTGATGTTTATGATCAGGAATATTCGTGGTGTTCAATCTCTCAGACAATCTTGAATAGTTTTAAGTGTATACAGGAGATACGTTACTGGATGAGAGCCTTTCAGGGTGCCTTCTTCCTCACTGAATCAAATGCTTTCTACAGTCAGTGAACTATAAGCACAAGATTTATGTCTACATCTTCTTTCCATCAACTTAGATGTGACCTATTATAGAGTTTCTAAAGGCCTGCTGCTATGCATTCAGGATGCTCTGGGCTCAAGAGTAGATGGCTCTCATAAAAATTAAGTATGGAAGGGAAAGGAGGGATGTTGTCATGAACCATATCCTCCAGTTGCCTTTTTCAGCAGTGATAAGCATGCGTTGGGAGGTTTTTCCTATGCCCTCAGGGTCTGCCCCCCCATCAGATTCTTTGTGAATCAGTTCCAATATTGTCATAATTTTCTCACCTCCAGAATAAAGAGACATCTTGTATGGTCCAACTGCTTCTTCTATCTTGAGTGTGATTTCTACCTTCTATATAAACACAACCACAACTGTAGGGATCAAGTTTGTTTTTTAAAGCTGATCTTAATCCTCCCCTGCTCTATGCTGAATTCTGTGCTTTTTCCTGAGTTCACTGTCTTCTCACCTTCCCCTAAACTCTTATCTTCCCTACTACTGTCCAGGGCACCACCACCCCATGTGGTGCCAAAGCCTGTCAATTTCACATTCACAGCTTCTCTCATAAGTTTCACCTGTGCAGCATCTCTCACCAATTTCATTTCTGCAGTATCTCTGGTTGATTTCACTTCTGCAACAGCTTTTGTTGATTTCACTTCTGCAGCATCTGTGGTTGATTTCACCTCTGGAGCATCTCTGGTTGATTTCTCTTCAGCAGCATCTCTGGTTGATTTCATCTCTGCAACAGCTTTTGTTGATTTCACTTCTGCAGCATCTCCTCTGACCCTGCCCCCCACCCTGGTGAAGACCCTCATCATCTCACCCCTGGACTACTACAGTAGTTGCTGGTGGTCAGCCTGCCTCAAGTCTCTCCCCACTCTTGTCCATCCTCCAATCAGTCACCAAAGTGATTTTCCTAAAGCATAGGTCTTACTGTGTCATCCCCCTTACTCAGTAAATTCCAGGGGTCCCCTATTGCCTCCAAGTTCAAATACAAAATGCTCTGTTTGGCCTTCAAAGCCCTTCATTATCCATCCCCCCAACCTTTCTCCTGGTGGAAAGGAGTGAGACCTCTACAAGTCTTTGTCCTTTCTCATTCCTTCTTTCTGATCCATGCTTTCCAATTAAAGTCTCATCATCCTCACATATGCATGGAAGTCACTGAGTATCAAAGTAATAAGAAAAGTAATTATCCCCATTTTTTACATGAATGAATTGATGCTGTGAGAGGTTCCGTGAGTTGCCCAGGGTCACACATTGAGGTGTGACTTGAACCCAGATTCTCCATTTAGACCTAAAAGCATGAGGAGCTAAAGGATTCAGTCATTCTCTGACATTTCTTATTATTATGGTGACAAAGTAATTCATGAAGTGTGGAGAAAAAAGATTTTGCTTTCTCTTTTTCGTAAGTTCGTTACCATTTAATTGACCCAACCTTTATTTAATGCCTTCTATGGCACTACTAGGCCCTCATCTTGATACTTCACCATTTTGGCTTTGAGATAAGAAAGACTCTCCATCTCCTCTTACGAGTCACAGATGGTGGGAATCTCTAGGCTTTCTTGCCTAGCATGGCAGAGGCCTGGGCAAGGAACAGAGCCAGTCAGTAAAGGCTCAGGGGCTGATCCAAGGTCAGATCTGAGGACTGAGAGCTCAAATGGGGCACCAAGGTCATCTGCCTCAACTCCTTCATTCTACAGTTAGAAACTAAGGTTCATAGCAAGGAAGGAGTTTATCCTCAAGGTCAGTAGAATGATTTCGGCTTGAAATAACATCAGTAGTAATAATAATATTTATAATAATAAAAAACTAACTAGGTGGTACAGTGGATAGATCTCCAGGCCTGGATTTAGGAGGACTCATCTTCCTGAGTTCCAGTCTGGCCTCAGACACTTACTAGCTGTGTGACCCTGGGCAAGTCACTTCACCCTGTTTATCTCAGAGCTAGAGAAGGAAATGGCAAACCACTTCAGTATCTGTGCTAAGAAAATTCCAAATGGGGTCATGAAGAGTCAAACACGAGTGAAAAATGACTGAACATCGTCAGGCTTTAGACACACCAAAGGAAAACTCTCCCACAGCATTAGTTTAAGGTGCTTTTGACTTGTCATCTGAAATGCCATTTGTTTTTTCCAGAGATAAAAAAGTGCTCCAAAAATGGCGAGAGCAAGCTGAAGTAATGAAGAAAGAGAAGGAGATCCTCATGAATACACAGCATCTGCCAAAGGACATGGTATGTGCCCAGGTCTGAGGAGTGCTGGGGAAGAGCCATTCATAAAGACAGGCCCAGTTAGGGATAGAAGTCAAGAGACCTGGACTGGATCCCCATTCTCTCCAGTGACCCCAAGTCAATCAGCTCATCTACCTAAAACTCAGTGTTCCTATCTGAGGCAGCCAGGTGGCTCAGGGGATAGTGCACTGGACCCAGAATCAGAGCGGCCTGAGTCTTCAGGTTACCCACTGTTACGGTGGGGGGGGGGGAAGAAAAAGAAACGGAGCTTCATCTAGACAAACTATTTTTTTTGGCAATGCATGTGATTGCAAAACAAACGAGGGCCAAGGACCCATAAGTTTGGTTTCTCACAGTTAGCATACAATTTGGAGAGAATTAAAAACAGGATATAAGGATTACAACACCTGGTTTCTCATTGGTTCAAGGGATCAGGAGACATTCAGATGAGGTGGTCTTGTGGCCTGGTGACAGTGGAAAGGGCGAATAAATTGTGCAGTCTCCAAAATCGGGTCACTTACATGGAGTTTGAAACTTAACTTCACAAAAGCAAAAGGGCGTCACGAATGCTAATTTTTAATGTAACGTCCCCCCTTTGATCCTGGGCTTCCCAACCTCCAGGATCGTTTATTGAAATGTTTCATCTGAGATTTCTGGAGGAAATGGTAGCCTGTCATATAGGGCGTCAGTGAGGTAGGATGAGAGGCACACAGAGTACAAGAGTCATCTATATCCCCTAAGGAGACAAACCAATTTGAGAGGGAAGATTTCTATGTCACCAGCATAACCAAGAAAATGCAGCAAACATAAATACCCTGAAACAAAAAGTCCAAGTAATACACTAATGGTCATCAACATTACATAACATCATCTCCTGTAGCCTGGTAACCCACTCCCAGTGTTCCTTTAATCTTGAGTCCCACGTGACCCAGGTAGTTCTCTAGTCCCTGGAAATGCCTTCCCTTGGCCCATCTGGAATAGGGCTCATTCTCAGGGCAGGATAAAGGAAGGGGTTCACCGGTGAGATGTGCTTCTCTGGTTTCGAGTCACTTGGAGAGATTCCTAAGTAATTCTGCTAAAATCTGCCAGTAACACGATTCAACTCTATTTAGTACAACCTCCTAAATTTGGTCCTCCGATAAGTAGTTCATGTGGTGCAAACTAGCTCCAACCTTATGGTTCTGATTCTGTGAACAGCAGAGCTAGAAGAAGAACATCAAATTAGGGATCCATAATTCACCTGAAACTTCAGAGAATTTCCATTTTTACAAACCACTTGCTGTTTCTATCTTGATCTAAATCCTGGTATCTGATCTGGACAGGCTGAAGGAAGACTCTTAAAAAGAATCTGTGAGGGCCTGACTTGGGAAATGAGCCCAGAGATGTTTTAGGTTAGTCTCTTAATTACTAATCTTGCCCCTAAGGTAAGATTGAAATCTTTGATTCTAAGGTCTGTTGGTACTAAGGTGGCTCCAAGATTTAACTTCAATACAAACCATGAACAGATACAATTTCATCATTTTCATAACTGTTGGTCAAATAATCTCAGATAAAAACTTGTTCTTTACTATAAGCAAACTAGTAAGTTTCTCCATTTTGGCTGGGAGTTGCTCAGACTTCAGCATTTTAGAATTTTATCACATGCTGTCAGCAGAGATGATGAAACCTTCTGACCCTTGGCCAAGTAGAAAAGTCTCAAGGAACCTCACGGATGAAGCTCATTTAAGGGGTCTTTGCTTTTTTTCTTTAAACAGTAAATTACTATTATTATTATTAATTACTTTAAAGTAAAACATACCCAATTAAATATTTAATTAAATTGTTTTTGAAGATAGAAGCCCAATTATCAGACTCAAAAATAAAGAGTGAATTTACAATCAACAAAGATGAAATTAAAGCAATTATTAGTAGCTCTTTTGCTCAATTATGTGTCAACAGAACAATCTAAATGAAATGGACACATATTTACAAAAATATAAATTGCATAGATTAACAGAAGAGGAAGTAGAATACTTACATAACCCTATCTTAGAAAAAGCAATTAAACAAGCCAGAAATGAGTTCTCTAAGAAAAAATCCCAGGACCAGATAGATTTACGAATGAATTCCACCGAACATTTAAAGAACACTTAATTGCAATAGTATTTAAACTGTTCGAAATAATTGGTCAAGAAGGAGTCCTACCATATTCTCTCTATGACACAAATATGGCTTTGATACCTAAACCAGGAAAATCTAAAACAGATTTAAAAAAAAACTATAGACCAACTTCCCTAATGAATATTGATGGAAGAATTTTAAATAAAATACCAGGGAGGAGATTGCAGCAGTGTATCACAATGATAATATGATGACCAGGTTAAATTTATACCAGGGATACAGGGCTGGTTCAATATCAGGAGAACTATCAGCATAATTGACCATATCAATAATAAAAACTACAAAGTCATCTGATTATATCAATAGATTTAGAAAAGGCTTTGGGGAAAATACAACACTTATTCCTCTTAAAAATACTAGAAGGCATAAGAATTAATGGAGCTTTTCTTAAAATGATAAATGGTATCTAAAACCATCAACAAGCATTATCTGTAATGGGGATAAACTAGACACCTTCCCAGTAAGGTCAGGAGTAAAGCAAGGATGCCTATTATTACCACTATTATTCAATATTGTACTAGAAATGCTAGCAATAGTAACACAACCCAAAAAAGCAGTCGAAGGAATATGAACAGGCAACAAGAAAACAAAATATGATAGTATGCTTAATAAAACCCTAGAGAATCAACTAAAAAAACTAGTTGAAACAGTTTAAAACTTTGGCAAAGTCGCAGGATATAAAATAAGCACAAATAAATCATCAGCATTTCCATATATTGCCAACAAAGTCTAGCAGGAAGAGAAAAAAGGAGAAAATCCATTTGAAATAACTGTAGACAGTATAAAATACTTGGGAGTTTACCTTCCAAGACATATATAAGCACTATATGAACACAATTACGAAACAGCTCACACAAAGACGGATCTCAACAATTGGAGAAATAGTAATTGCTCATGAGTAGGCCAAGCCAATATAATAAAAATAACAATACTACCTAAGTTAATTTAGTTATTCAGTGACATGGCCATCAAACTACCAAAAATTATTTTATCAAGCTACCAAAAAATAGGAACAAAATCGATCTGGAGGAACAAAAGTTCGAGAATATCAAGAGAATCAGTAGGGGAAAAAGTGAATGAAAGCAGTGTAGCAGTACCAGATCTCAACCTGTATTACAAAGCAGTCGTCTTCAAAATGATCTGGGACTGACTGAGAAATAGAGCAATACATCAGTGGAATAGATTAGATACACAACATGCAGAAACAAGAGACCACAGTAAACTAGTGTTTTCTGTATCCAAAGATCCCAGTGATTGGGGAAAGGACTCACTATTTGACAAAAGTATCTGGGAAACTGGAAGCAGTTTGGCAGAAACTAGGCGTAGATCAACCTCTCACATTGTATACCAAGATAAGCTCAAAATCATAAGCAAATTAGGGTAATGGGGGGGTACCTATCATATTGATGGAAAAGAGAAGAGTTCTTGACCAAACAAGAGATAGAGAGGATTGTGGGAAGTAAAATAGATAATTTTATTTAGATGAAATTTTAAAGCTTTAGCACAAACAAAGTCAACACAGCCAAAATTAGAAGAAAAGCAGTAACTGAGGGGGAGGAGAGGGGTTTACAGCAAGTTTTTCTGATAAAGGTCTCATTTCTTAAGTATATAGGGAATTAGGCCAAATTCATCAAAATAAAAGCCATCCCCAATGGGCAAAGCATATATAAACAGACAGTTTTCAGAAAAAAATGCAAAGCCACCAATCATCACATGACAAAATGCTCTAAATCCCTAATTAGGGAATGCCAATTTCTGTAATGTTAGCCAGCCTGATAGATGCGAGGTGGCAGCTCACAGTTGTTTCAATTGGCATTTGGCTGCATAGAACTGAAGATCTGTCAGAGACCTCAGTGGCCACGTGGTCCACTTAATGCCCAGTGTCACATGAGCAACAAATGATTATGTCGAATACACACACACACACACACACACATACATACACACACACGTACATGCACACACGCACACTCAATAGACTCCAAGGGCTCCCTGTTACCTCCAGGAGCAAATGCAAAGTGCTGCCTTCCCAGGCTTCTCATACCTTACTTTCTTCCACTTTCTTCCACACCAGCCTCCTGCTGTTCCATGGACAAGACCCTCCATCTGTTGACTCTGGGCACTCTTTCTGGCCATCCCCCATGCCTGGAAGGCTCTCCCTCCTCTGCTCCTCCTCATCTTGGCTTCCCTGACTCCCCTCAGGTCTCAGCTCAGATGCCACCTTCTGCAGGGGGACTTTTCCTGGTCGTGTTGCTTGTGTCACTGACAAAGCCTCAGAAAACCAATGTTGAACCTTAATGGACATTGGGCCAATTAACCAGAGAAACATGGACTGACCTACCTTGAGTGTTTTCTTATTGTAGAGCCCATGAATTCCCATGGACTTTTCTTCATGGTTTTCCTAAGTTTGTTATTTATTCAGAGCAGCATCGATGTGTGTTTGTCCCAGACAAGGGGGGTGGGCAACCAGTCTCGAACACTGACTAATGCTTCCTTTTCTAGCTAAAAGAAGTTGTCTGATATCTCTGCTGAGAGGAATTTCTCTTGGAATAGTCAAGGATCTTTGTGGGGTCACCACTGGACAGGATCATGTTATTGTGCCAGAGTTAAAGAAAGCCCTTCAGCAGCCAAACTGACCTGATCTTTTCCCTGCTGCGCTCCATTTTAGCTCAAACCCCATCCCACCCCCACAGGGTAAAGGGTGTGCCAGCAAGCTGGGGGGCTTCAGTCAAAGCCTTCTTTGGGCCTCAGACCCCTGTCATGAAAAGGTTGTAGGTCTATCCTGTGATGAAATCCCATCATCTCTATGCAAAGTGGACATCACTGAAAACGAAAACCTGCAGAAGCCTGGTGATTTCTGAGTTTGCTGGCTTTTGGCTTCATAGCTATATTCCTAACCATGTTTAAAGTTGTACATTAAAAATGCTGAATAACTGAAGTAACAACAGCGATAGCAAAACCCTCCCTGATCTCTCAGGCTCTGGTGCCTTTCTTGTGGAGTTCTCAAGCTGGTGTGGAGGGGTCGTCATTCATAGAGATCCGGCTTGTCATTTGTAGCCATTTTCAACAACACCAGATACAAGTGTTTAATTGCAAAAGCCCATAAATGTTTAATTTGAAAGTTCTTATTTCTTGCTAGCTATAGCAATGAGAAGAAAAAGAAACTAGAATATGCAATGAGGACACAAAGCTATCACACTTTGCAGATGAAATGATGGTATACTTAGAGAGAATCCTAGAGAATCAACTAAAAATCTAGTGGAAATAATTAACAACTTTACCAAAGTTGCAAGATATAAAATAAACCTATATAAATCAGCAGCATTTCTATATATGGCCAACAAAATCCAGCAGAAAGATAGAGAGAGAAGTTCCATTTAAAATAAACATAGACGATATAAAATACTTTGGAATTTACCTGCCAAGACAAACCTAGGAACTATATAACCACAATTACAAAACGCTTTTCACACAAATAAAGTCAGATCTAAAGAATAAGAAAAACATTTATTGTTCGTGGGTAGGCCAAGCCAATAAAATTACACTTCTACTTATTCAGTGCCATACCAATCAAACTACCAAAAAATTATTTTATAGAGCTAAGAAAAAAAATAACAGAATTCATCCGAAAGAACAAAAGTTCCAAAATATCAAAGAAATCAATGAGAAAAAATTATATACGTGTGTGTGTGTGTGTGTGTGTGTGTGTGTGTGTGTGTGTAAAGGATGGCGACCTAGCAGTACCAGATCTCAAACTGTGTTATAGAGCAGCAGTTATCAAAACTATCTGGTACTGGCTAAGAAATAGAATGGTGGATCAGTGGACAAGATTAGGTACACAATACATTGTAGCAAAGGGCCATATTAATTTAATGTCTGATAATCCCGAAGATCCAAGCTTTTGGTGTGAGGACTCATTATTTGACAAAAACTGCTGGGAAAACTGGAAAATGGTATGGCAGAAATGAGGTATAGACTGACATCTCACACTGTATACCAAGATTAGGTCAAAGTGGGTACATGATTTAGACATAAAGATTGATACCATAAGCAAATTATGCGAGCATGGAATGTTTTACCCATCAGATTCCCTTTGGGTAAGGGAAGAATTTAGGACCAAACAAGATAGAGCATTAAAATGTAAAATGAATAATTTCGATTGTATAAAATTTAAAAGTTTTTGCACAATGCAACCAAAATTAGAAGGAAAGCAGAAAACCGGTGGTGAGGGAGAGGAAATTTACAAAAAGTATCTCTGATAAAGGCCTTACTTCTCAAATAAATAGAGAACTGAATCAAATTTATAAGAACATAAGTCATTCCCCAATTTACAAATGGTCAAAGGATATGAACAGGAAGTTTGCAGATGAAGAAATTAAAGCACTCTATAGTCATATGAAAAAAAGGTCTAAATCACTATTGATAAGAGAAATGCAAATTAAAACAACTCTAATGTACCACATCACACCAATCAGATTAGCTAATATGACAGAAAAGGAAAATGATAACTATTGGAGCAGATGTGGGAAAACTGGAACGCTAATGCATTGTTGGTGGAGTTGTGAATTCATCCTACCATTCTGGAGAACAATTTGGAACTATACCCAAAGGGCAATCAAACTGTGCATACCCTTTGATTCAGCAATACCACCACTAGGTCTGTATCCCAAAGAGATCATAAAAAAGGGAAAAGAACCTATTTGTACAAAAATATTTATAGCAGCTCTTTTTGTAGTAGCTAAGAATTGGAAATTGAGGGGATGCCCATCAGTTGGGGAATGGCTGAACAAGTTGTGGTATGTGTATGTTATGGAATACTATTGTGCTATAAGAAATGATGAGCAAGTGGACTTCAGAAAAACCTGGAAAGACTTATGAACTGATGCTGAGTGAAGTGAGCAGAACCAGGAGATCACTGTGTGCAGCAGTCTTATAATAGTAACAATTTCGTGTGATGGATCAACTGTGAATGACTTTCTATTCTCAGCAATACAATGACCCAAGAAAATTCCAAAGGTCTCATGATGAAAAATGCTGTCTGCCTCCAGAAAAGAAATTAATGGCATTTTTACAGACTGAAGCATACTATTTCTTTCTTCTTCCTTCCTTTCCTTCTTTCTTTCCTACTTTCTTTCTCTCCCTTTTTTAGTTCAAGTTTTCTTCCACAAAATGACTAATATGGAAATGTTTCACATGATTGCACATCTATTTGTATAACCTATATTGGATTGCTTTCCATCTCAAGGAGTGAATAGGGGAGGGAGGGAAGGATAGAATTGGAACTCAAAACTAAAACAAAAAAAAAGAATGTTTAAAAAATTTTACACGTCATTGGGGGTAATCAAATATTTTTAAAATGTATTTATTTATTTTTAGTTTTCAGCATTCACTTCCATAGGATTTTGAGTTTCAAATTCTCTCCCCTTCCCCCTTCCTTCTTCTCCCCCCTCCCCAAGACAGCATGCAATCTGATACAGGCTTTACTTATGCATTCATATTAAACATTTTCACACTAGTCATGATGTAAAGAAGAATTAGAACTAATGAGAGGAACCACGAGAAAGAAGAAACAAAATAAAACAACAAAAAGAGAGCAAATAGCATGCTTCCATCTGCTTTCAGACTCCTTAATTCTTTCTCTAGAGGTAGACAGCATTTTCCATCATGAACCTTTTGGAGTTGTCTTAGATTGCATTACTGAGAAGAACTAAGTCAGTCATCGCACACTGTGGCCGTTACTGTGTACAGTGTTCTCCTGGTTCTGCTCGCTTCACTCAGCATCAGTTCATATAAGTCTTTCCAGGTTTTTCCTGAAGTCCCCCTGCTCATCATTTCTTATAGCACAATAATATTCCATGACATTCATACACCACAACTTGTTCGGCCATTCCCCGATGGATGGGCATCCCTTCAATTTCCAGTTCTTGGCCACCACAAAAAGAGCTGCTATAAATATTTTTGTACACGTGGGTCCTTTTCCCATTGTTAGGATCTTTTTGGGATACAGCCCTAGAAGTGGGATTGCTGGGTCAAAGGGTATGCACAGCTTTATAGCCCTTTGGGCATACTTCCAAATTGTTCTCCAGAATGGTTGGATCAGTTCACAACTCCAGCAATGTATTAGTGCTCCCCATTTTCCCACATCTCCAGCATTTATCATTTTCCTGTTTTGTCTGATAGGTGTGATGTGCTGCATCAGAGTTTGCTTTGTGCTGCATTTCTCTAATCAATAGTGGGAATCAAATATTATTAAAAATTAAATTAAATGGAGAAAAAAGAAAATTCCTGCTTCAGGCCAGCTGGGGTTTGTCATTGAATGGCAAGAATTCTCTCTTTAGACGCACTTCTGAATATTACATAGACCATCTTAGATTTCGTAGTGTCATAGGGATTCTAGACTTAACCATAATAATAATAATAATAGCTAACCTTTACAGAATGCTTCCCATGTGCCAGGCACCGTGCTGACTGAGCACATCACCATCATTGTCTCCTTTGATCCTCACAACCACCCCATCTTATAGTTAAGGAGACTGAGGCAAGCGGGGTCACACAGCTAGTTCGAAGTTGGGCGCCCCAGGCACGCCGCCACTAACCTCAGATGCAGAGATCTTGGAGCCCATCAAATCCAGCCCCTCCGTCATTTCTCAGATAAAGAGACTGAGAAGCCCTGAGCTCACTTTGACTCCTCTAGAGGTGACGGTGTCGCTGCTCCTGGGGACGGGCTTTGTTCAGGCAAAGGATTGAAAATACCCAGCACGTCTAGGATGATATCTGTGTCTCTCCTAAGGAGGTGGCTCCGCCCTCTAGACTGATGAAGGCCAGACCAGCCTGTGTTAGCGACGGCTCGTCCACGCCTCGGCTGAGTGACTGATTGTTGAATTTTGCAGATGTTAGAAAAAGCACCGTTTGCAACCAACCCAGTGGATGAGAGCAACGAATTCAACTCCCTCGAAAAAAAGAAACCAACCCAGCTGAAACTGACCCAAGAGCAGGATGAGCTCAGGTCAGTCACTTGTCCGGGGCCGTGTCCAGGGAATTCTCCAGCCTCCTCAAAAGTAAAAGGAAGCAGCAGTTTGGAGGTGCAATTGATGTTTGGGTATTTTTGAATAGAAACTACTTTTCTCACCTGGTCTCCATTCAGTTCAGCACAAATTAAGTACCTACTGTGTGCAAATCGATGCATGGGCTTTAGCCCAGCTTCCTGCCTACCCCAGCACTTAGCACAGGGCACTCTGCAGGTGGTGCTCAATAAATGATCTTGGGTTTGAATAAGAGTCACACATACACACACACACACATAAACACACACACACACACACTATGACGTGGCCTTCTCCAGTATCCAGGCTCTAGAGAGGACCCAAAGAGGAGTCACCATCAGCTTGGAGATGGAATAGAAAGACCAGAATCTGTCTTTGGCACTGTGCTGGGTAACATTTGAGGGGAACATCCACAGTTGTTACTGTTAGGCCAAACAGCTGACCCAAAGGCCTCCTTTCTATCCCAAGAAAAGGAGTCTGGCCTTCCCTGGCAGGACAGGGAGGCTTTTCTGCAGAAGGCCACTTTCCATAGTCACCCAACTGATTGAGAAGCACAAGGGAGACTCTTTTATCTCTGATTAGAAACACAAAGCAAAACTTGGCCAGGTAGAGCTGGACACTGCCTGAATGAGTCTTCCCCTGCCTGGGGAATTGGGATGATCCAAGACGTCTAGACCGAGGCAGTCACAGAGAAAACCTCTCCTCAGGCCAGACTTGAGCCTTGCACAGGGTGCATCATCTTTTGTACAGGTGGTTGGCAGGGACACTGTGCTGGTTGCCCAAAATCCTGGCGTTCTGTCAGGCTGGTGCCTCTCCTTGCTGAGAGATTGGCCTGAGAGAGCACCCAGGAACAAACCCATAAAACTCCCTCGGGTTTATTCAGTCTACAAAGGCGTGGTATGGGCAGTCCGTCCACACAGACAGATGAGGAGCTGGGCCCAGGGTTGGATCTGAAGGAGGGAGCAGAGGGCTCTCTGGTACTACTGCCAATGTCAGGCTGTGCCCTGACCCCTTCCCTGTCCATCCTTAATGTCCCGTGCCCTGCGGCTGTACATTGAGGAACCTGGCCATCAGGTGTAGGATTCGAGAGCTAGTGGTCAGTGTCTCTTCTTTGCCTGGGTCCTGTAACCCCCGTCCAAGGAGGTAGACCATGTGTGCCCAGGGGCCACAGTTCATCAGATCACCCATCCTTGTTACACAGTCAGAAACTGGTGCTTCCCCAAGAGAATGGATGCAGTTAAAGGTGGCGTATACCTTGTGTCTTATCAGAGCCTCCAAAGCCAGAGAGATAGAAGAGCGTATAAAACGTCACATGGAGACCTTTCGTGAAAGAAGGAAAAAAGCCAGAGGGACACCTCAGGAGGAGATCCAGAAAGCGGCCCACGACTTTGAGATTGTGTGTATCTTTGGCCTTGCTGGGAGCTGCCCTGCTCTCTGTGCCTAGGCCCACACTGCCCAGCCTTCTTCCTCCTCAGAGTGACAGTTGGGCACTGTGTCTGCATGGTTCCCCAAACCCTAATGAAGTCCTGTACTGACTCATGAGGCATTGGCCATAGGAAGCCTTTCTAGGTGTGAGGGGAATGAGGTGGGGTGCCATGTAAGTGGTGTGGTCTCCACCACCCTTCCTTCCCAAGGGAGACTTTTTACTCCTTATAGAAGGAAGCAGGAGTTTGGGCCCTGAAGCTGCTCACTCTCCTCTCCTCAGGAAGAGGCTACAATTCTATCTGCTCCCTTAAATATTCTTGTCTAGGGGAGGGAATTCTAGGTGCTCCCAATTCCTGTTCCTTAATGGGAAAGAAGGGGCCCAAGCTATGTATCTGAGCCTCCAGTCTCTGCACCAGATGCCAGTTCCACAATAAATACACATAGTGAATAGCAAATAAACCAAACAGAAATCAGAGAGAGTATAGATATGCCAGTCTTTACTGAACAATGCAGAGTGAAGGGACCTTCCCATTGGGAGGAAAGGAACTCAGCTCACCAAGAGAGGTCATTCTTTGAGGTCCCTGGAATAGCAAATGAGGGGTAGGGGCATGAGAGAGACCTCCTCCATGTCAGCTGCTTCCCATAGAAAGAATAGGCCAAGCAGGTCATGGAGTGCCTGGTAGAGTGGTCAGTGAAATACCCTTTGAGGGTTGGCACATGGGATCTGCCTGGTGAAAGTACCAATTTATGAGAACGAATGTCAGGTTAATGGGGACATGTCACATAGGTTCAAAGAGAGGTGGCCAGAGGCTAGTTCTTAGGGGATAAGACCTGAGCTAGAACAGTGGCAATGGGCATGAAGGGGAAGGGGTACCTTTGAGGAATAGCCATCAGTACCAGACTGAAGGGTGAAGCCAGTGAAGTGAGGACTTGGTCTTTGGGTGACCAAAGAATGAAAACAGGAAAGTCGGGGAAGGGAGCTGGCCTTAGTGAGAAGATGGAAGGCTTAGTTCTAGACTTGTCTAGTTGGAAGGGCTTGTTCTGAACCACCTAGTACAGTCTCTAGAAGCTTGAGGGGCAGCAGAGCAGAGAGGAGGCCAAGGCAGGAGGTGGCAGCAGAAGAGACAAGAGCGGGGAGTAGCGCAGCCTGGGCTGTAGGGAGATGAGAGCAAAGTGATGGGAGAGGGGGCTGTCCCTGAAGCCGGAGGTACGGGACTGCAGAGTGCTGTAGAGGAGCGAAGGGCATGAGAGGGAAGGGACAGGAAGGCCTAACATCGGAGGCCCTGAATCACGCACTTTGGTCAGAGAATTCCATCTGCCTCCTACTCAGAGCCTTTCAGACACCCCCAGCAAACCCTGAACAGTCATTCCCAAGGAGTGCCAGCTGCAGGCTGACTTCTGGGTTTCACACTGTGTGGACACAGCTTTCATTAATGGAAAACTCACGAGCTCAAACACTGCGATTCTTGTCTCTGACCGTGTGACGTGTGAATGCTCTCATCATCTGAAACTTCTTTCTCCAAATCACTTGTTCAGCCGTTTCTCACTCCCCATGACCCCACTTAGGGTTTTCTTGGCAGAGTTGCTAGGGTGATTTGACACTTCCTTCTCCGGCTCCTTTTACGGATGAGGAAACTGAGGCAAACAGGGTGAAGCGATTTGCCCAGGGTCACACAATAAGGGAAAATGCATCTTCCTGATTCCAGGCCCAGCACTCTATCCATGGCACCACCTAGCTGCCCCAAAGTTATTGGTCATATCTTAATTGCCAAATCAAATGACCTTTTCTCGGTCCTCCTCCTTCCTGACACCCATCGATCGCTGTCTTCTCTCTGGCTCCCCTCCCCTCCCTGGTCTTCACTGGGATCCCAGAGGGCTCCTGCCCAGGCTCTCTTCTCTTCTCTCTCAGTACTGTGTGACTTGGTGAGCTCATCAGCTCCCATGGATTCAGTCACCATCTTTATGCCGATGCTTCTCAAATCTCTGTTGGTCTCCACCTGCTTATTAAACACCTGGAACTAGAAATGTCATAGACAACTTAGCAAGTGCAAAACTGAGCTCATCTCTCCACCCAGACGCTCACCGGCTTCTAACTTTCCTCTCACTGTCAAGGGCACCACCCTTGTCCTGTCCTCAACTCCTCCCTATCTCTCACCATCCACTGTGTTCTCAATGCCCATTGGCTTCACCTTTGCACTATCTTCTTTTCTCTACCCCCTCCTTGCCCACTCCAGTGCAGACCCCCAGCCCCTCACACCTGCACCATGGCAGTAGCTGCTGGGGGGTCTCCCCACCCCAGGGCTCTGCCCACTCCATCCATCCTCCACTCAGCTCTCAAGACTGACTACATCACCCCCTTACTCAGTAGATCCTACTGGCTCCCTATCGCTTCCAGGACCAGACATAAAACCCTCTGTATGACATTCAAGGCCTTCCATAACCCAACCCCCTCCTACCTTTCCAGTCTTCTTACACCTTGCTCCTGACCATGTGTCCTTCCATCTAGTGACCCTGACCTCAGCTGTGTCCATCTCTCAGCTCTGAGCACTCTCTCTGGATGCCCATCCCCCATACTTGGTCCGCTCTGACCACTGACCTCCCTGGCTTCTTTTAAGTCCCAATAAAATTCCAGCATTTCCAGGAAGCCCTCCTCAAGTCTTCTCTCTGCTGATCATCTCCAGTTTATCCAGTATACACCTTGTCTGCACATAGGTCATCTCCCCCACCAGAATGGGAGCTCCTTGAGGGCAGGGCCTGTCTTTTGCCCCTTTCTGTATCCTCGGTGCTTAGCTCAGGGCTTGACACATGTTTCCTGGCCAGCTAACATTTGTTTTCCTTCCATCTCACCCCCACAGGCCAAAAAGCTGCATGATGAAGTGCACAAGAGACAACAGGACCGAGAGCTGAGGAAGGAATATCGGTTCACTGCCTTCACTGGAGACGTGAGTCCCCAGGCACCCATGTCACAGCCCCATAATATTTTTTTTAACATGAAATTTTAGGGATCTGGGAGTTTTTAACCAAAACTATTGATGCCGTCGCCTCCCTCGCCGTCACTGGAGCGGCTTTCGATGTGAAACTGTGGAGTTTTTTTTTCTTGGTGGAGAAATACTCAAATAAGAAGTCATTATTTATTGCACAGTCAGCCTGCAGCACATTTTTTTCAATATGTTGCTTTTTCAAAGGCTGTAAAGTGTTTTTCATTAAAATAAATGCATGGGTCATGGGCAGTATTATCATTTATCATTTCCATAAACAAATTTCACAGCAGCCTGATCAGGGTAAAGTATTTTTTAATATCAATAAACATATAAGGTATTAAGAGGTCACCTCCTCTTTTGCATTTAGTTTAAGAGTTTTGTTCCAGATGAATTATGCCCTAGATTCCTGAAACCACTTGAAGATTTGAGTACTGAATGACTTTTGGTGGCCTCTAAAGAATCTTAGAGAATGGGGAAGATGCCCTAGAATTAGGGACTGGCAGACATCCTGATTTTAAAAAGGGGAAGGTAGGTCTTTGCAACTACATTCCAGGTGCTCTTACAAACTTTCCAGAACAGGCTGTTAAATGCATGGCTTTGGAGCCATCGGAGACAAGCCTTAGTGATCCCTTGAAGCCAGCACAGGTTCCCTAAGAATACCTATTTTCATCCCCTTTAGTGACGGAGTAGATGTGATCACCAGACAAGTAGAGGAGAGAAACCCTCTGGCCACAGAATGGGCCTTCATTTCAGCACAAGATGGGAGTGGGAGGTGATAATACACAGCACCACAAGCAATGGCTCCAACCTGCAGCCTCCCAGGGCTCCCTCCAGGCCTGTTTTCTGTTCCACATTTTAAATGGTAGCTTTGATGGGCACACTCAGAACACACTTAGAAAATTCGAGGGTGGCACAAAGTAGGAATGGAGATCTCATAGACTGGGTCAGGGCTATCCAACCTTAGGTTTTTATTGAAACAACAGACAATATAATTTGACTTGCCATTTTAGTGAGAGCTCTGCAGTAACTCAGCTTCATTTACTAAAGCATTTATGTAAATTTCTAAGTTTGTAGGCAGGCCACATAACTTGCACTTCATGCCACGTGCGGGGCCCACCAGCTCCATTTTGGACAGCCCTGGACTGGATGATCCCAAAGACCCTGGCACCCTGTTTCAACAATCAGGCTAGCAGCTGTTGTGGGGGTGAAAGCCCAACAACAAGAACGCTACCAGCACACTGCAAAAGCACAGGTTCTTTTGATCTGCTTAACTAAGGAAAGCAAGGTTAAGGGGTTGACAAGCTTACTTTAATTCAGCATACAAATATCATTCACTTAGTTCAGGGGAAAAAGGCAGCACCCTGAACTTCAGAACAAAGTACAAACACTGACAGACAGACCTTGTCTGATTCAAATCCCAATACATAGTTACTAGAGTTTAACAAAGTCTCAGCATCCAGGTTACAAGCTGGAGGGCCCCTAGCTACAGCTGCCAGGGGTCTCTGCATCAGCACCATCACAAGTGAGAGCCCTGCACAAATGGCCCTGTCCTCTCTTATAGGGCTTCAGATGTCATCAAACATCATCTGAATGACCAGAACTTAGGCTGCTACGATTGGCTTTTGAGTTAGCCCCTCCCCTTAGGACCCTGGGAGGTTCACATCCACATAGGTTAGGTTAACACCTAATAGGGGTTAGAGCCTGGGGCTTAGCACTTAGTAAGACTCAAGAGGGGCATGGCTCTGGAGTTAGCACCTCCCCTTAGCCAGCCCCACCCCTTAGCCAGCCCCACCCCAGTCACCAATCCACATCCACATAGGTTCCACACCTAATAGGGGTTTGGGCCTGGGGCTTACCACCTAGTAAGACTCAATGAAATACACTGAATTACTCAAAGGAAACAAAGGCCAAACTCTTCAAGGGCACTTGGGTGAACTAAGTGCTAAGAGCCCATTTTGCTTACCAACACACTCCCCTGGGAATGCTCCCTCCCCAACACACAGAACAACTCATCTGTGCCTAAGGAAGTTAATGAGTTGATGGAGGTGGGAGGAAGTAAACTGCTTTCCAACATTCCAGTAATGTGGCTGTCTGAACCAGTGTGGTGCTTGGGCTCGTTCCAGCTGCATGGCCTTCAAGGACCAGGGTCACCTCCTTGCCAAGGTGGTGCATTGTAGCAGGAATGTAGTAGAAAAGATGGACTCCCACAGCCTGGCACTGTGTGTAAAATTCTGCACTTAGGTTCAAGAATCTATTGCTAAGGGTGTAGCCAAAGAGACCACCAGTCACATGGAAACGGTATTACATGATCTCAATATGAAGAAAGGTCAGCAGCATTGAGATCAGTGAAAGCCTAAAGCTCTCCCACACTATATTTATGGTGGTGGTGGTGGTGGAATCATGTCTGACTCACCTCATTTGGGGGGTGGGAGGGGGGTTGGCAAAGATACCAGAGCGGTTTGCCATTTCCTTCTCCAGCTCATTTTACAGATGAGGGAACTGAGGCGAACAAGGTTAAGTGACTTGACCAGGGTCACACAGCTAAGAAGTGTCTGAGGTCAAATTTGAACACAGGTCTTCCTGACTCCAGGCCCAGTACTGTTCACTGAACCACCTAGCTGCCGTGTGTTTATATACAAGAGTACGTTATTCAGAAAATAGAAACCCATAGCTTGTTCATTGGGTTGGCCAAACCCCATCCAAAGAACTGCATCCATGTCAGAATGCCACATGTTGGGATCCAGACAAGTTGAAACCTGTCCTGAGGAAAAAAAATAGGTGGGGGACTCAAAACCACAAGATCAGTTGGTCCCCTCAAGTCCTTTGGTGTTTTCTAGCCTTGAGAGGAGGGACTGGGTAAGGAGATAGTACTTGGGTACTATGACGGTTCTGGAACCTAATGCCTGTGGGTACTCCATCCAACCCAAACCAATGCCTTGTTATTGAGCAGCCAGCAGCAGCAGCAGCAGCAGCAACAGTGGTGGTAGTGGTAGAGGTGGTGGTGGTGGTGGTGGTGGTGGTGGCGGTGGTGGTGGTGGTGGCGGTAGTAGTAGTAGTATCCTATGTAATTCCACAAATCCTTCACAGGAATCCCACCTGAACATCCCTAGAGTTTGCATGGATACCAATGGAGTGGTCTGGCTCTCCTTGGTTATCCCTCCTAGCCAATGACCTCCCTGTTAGTATTGTGGTACGACAAGAGAAGGTAGCCAGGTGGAGAGAGGGCACTCAGCCACTCTATGGGAAATCCAAGAAGAGCAGGGAGAAGAAAAGGCTAGATCAAAGTAGGTTTGGAGGAGAGGAGGCTGGACAATCACCCCCTCAGTCCCACTGGAATGTGCACCCCCAACATGGGCTCCTTTCTGTGCCCTGGGTCTGGTCCAGTGGCCCTGTCAGTCCTTGTTTCCGTGGGCCTTATTTCTCTCCTTGGGCAGGACGTTGGCAAATGAATTGGGAGAGCCCAGAAGCGGTGGTTCCATTGCCACTCATGGAAGAATCTTTGTTTCTGGGTTGCCAGGGCCGAGGAATCCATCACCCAGTGGCCAGACCACTAGTAATGAGCCTCTATGTCCGTACCTATCAGGTTGAGAGTTTGTTGCCAACACTATATCAGAAGCTGGCCCCATATGGCAGAACTAACATGGAAGGCTTGTGCTCACTGGCATAACCACTGGGAGCCAAGGACTACTTCCATGCCATAGTAAGGTATGGGAGCAAGACTTGGGGATCCTTATGGGAATAGAGTGTGGAAGAGGAACAGACTTATCTGGCCAGGCTCCTGAGGATAGAGCCGGGAGCAGTGGTAAAAACTTGGCATCTTAGTGTGATGCCAAGAGAGCAAACCTTCCTAAGGATTAGCCCAATACAATTTTTCCACAAAGTGGTCATCTGGCTTTCACTGGAATCCCGAAGCAGGGAACAGGTGCCACCAGCCCAGTCAGGGAGACATTGTGGGATGACTCCTCCCCATCCACCTACTTCAGCCTTCCCAGGAATGAGGATTCCTGTTCTGCTGTCCCTGATAAGCAGCAGCCCAGCCAGTGAGGAGGAGCCCCTTTGGGACAGCTCCGACATGGGCCTCTCAGCTGCTCCTGGCACTAGCCTCAGAGAGGGATCCGAGTGTCACATGCAAGGACTGGACCAAACAACATCGGAGTCCCTGGTCCAAATCCGGACCCAACCACAAAGGGAGAAGAGCCTTCATTTTGTCTTTGGGGCAGGACTATCTCCTGGGTCGTTCCAAAGCACATTTTCTCTTCACAGATGGAGCCTCTGGGTTATGCCTGTGTCTTGGGGTATAACCCAAGGTCTTCCAGGCCTGCTCCGGTTTTCCCTGGTTCCTGAATCACATCCCGGACAGACATTCTGGGTACACTGGTATTTGCTCCTCCCTTGCTGGGGGCTCTTGCCTAAAACCTGAGGGGGCCACCCTGAAACCCAACACGATGTTATTCTCACCTGTCTTTCCTGGTTCTCATGCTGATGTCTAGCAAACCTCGCCCCGGTTCAGGGTGCACTTGGGGAGGGCTTCTGGAGGGTAGGGAAAAGAATGAATCCTTTTCATAGGAATGCGGCTGGTTTTTACCACCTGGATCTGCTCCTTCGTCAGGTGTCTTTAAAGTGATCGTACAACGGACTCCGCTCCCTGATGGCACAGTGGCAGGCACATTCTTCAGGAATCGTCTCCCCTCATCCCTCTCCCCTGACCTGCTGCAGCGGCACCCAAGAGCCTGCCCCAGAGCCAGGGGGCCCACGTCAGGCTACAGCAGGGTCGGGTTCTCTCCTTATGAAGCCTCTGCTCACACTCGGGTCTTTTTCTTACATACAGTAACAACAATTATAATTACATTAATGACAGCTAGTTTGGACAGAGCACCCACTATGCGCCAGGCACATGCTGAGTGCTTTACAAACAGGGTCTCATTATTGACTCAGCTCTGCATCCCACCCAAACCCCGACACTTTTTCACAAAAATTGCTGCTTAGAATTCCTTCTTGTGTTTGTTTGACTGTTTTGGTTTTTTTTTTTTTTTCTCCAAATCCACGCATAGCGAGGGCACTCTGCTCCTGGTAAGATTTGCTCGGACCACATTGACAGGATGAGAAGGGAGAAAAGTAGGAATTTCCTCACCACAAGTCAAACAGACTTACTGTCTGCTGGTTTCCATGCCTGTTTATGGTTTTTTACAGCATGGGTCTAATTCACAAAAGAGCTGAGAGAGCCCCTAAGGTGCCCCCCCACACACACAAGATTACTTCAAATTTTACCGTTTCTACGTGTGGCCTCCCCCATTAGACTGTCAGCCCCTTGAGGACAGGGACTCCTTTTGCTGGTGCTTGGCACATAATCGAATGCTTAATAAAGGCCGATTGACTTGTTGACTTGACTCCTCCAGAATGACAAAGATCCTGCCAGATCCTGGCAGAGAGAAGTCCGGAAGTGGAGGACAGCAGAGGGCAGAAGAGAGCCAGCTAGCACTGAGTGGCCTTGGCCCCTCTCCTCCAGAGGTTTGATGGTCAAGGGGTTTCTTTCTTCCTGGTGGTCTGTGTTCTAGCGCTGAATTCACTGAGGGATGAAGTCACAGGTTCTTGGAATGCCACAAAAGAAGAGACATGTGTATAGGGGGTGGGGGGCAGAGAAGGGGCCCCTCCCCAGGCAGAGCGATATCCCACCTCCAGTGACTTTTTGCTGACTTCTCTGGAAGCAAGAGGAATTCCCCAGTAGAAGACAACATCCTTGTGGGCAAAGGCTTTCCCCACATCCCCTGGAGCTCGGCACAACGCCTGGCACCCAGTGCTTGCTTGCTTAGTCTCACTAGGGCCGGGCCTTGTGGTTCCTCAGTGGCTCGTGTCTCTCTAGGGGACAGCATTGAAGAGTGAAGGTTAAGGGTATGAGGCGCTGCTGGGGCCCGAGTCCAGGTGGGGGAAGCTGGGAATTTCCAATATAAAGAGGGGCAAGAATAATGGAGGCCAGAGAAGTGGAATGGCAGAGAGCCAGACAGAGAAGTCATTGAGATCTCTCAAGGAGGCCCCCAGGAGCCCTGGCGACGGTCCGAGGGAAGCTTGGAAGTCAGGTGAAGGGCAGCTGGTCCCATAGCACACAGAGTCAGGAAAACTCATCTTTCTGACCTCAAATCTGGCCTCAGACACTTCCTAGCCGGATGACCCCAGGTAAACCATGTCACCTCTTTGCCTCAGTTTCCCTATCTGTAAAATGACCTGGAGAAGGAAATGGCCAACCCCTCCAATATATCTGCCAAGAAAACCCCAAATAGGATCACGAGTCAGACATGACTGAAGCCACTGAACAACAACCGAACAAGGGATGTGCCTTGAAGAGAGACTATGGTGCAAGTGTAGACGTTGCGCGCTGGGTACTAGCGATGGCTGTGATGGCATCCCAAAAGGACTATGGGCTTCAGCTCTGATATCTGGAGAATCTCAGCGGCGGCTCTCACGATCACAGGGTCTCCACCCTTGGCCTGGGAGAGCCTGGGAGTTGGAGCCCAGGCCAGGTGTGGCATCCAGCCACCGATGCCCCCAAGGAGCAGGGCTCCTTAGAGAGAACCCGCAGCCGCCCACCAAGGATGCTGAGAAGAGGACTCAGTCAGACAGCCCAGATGCTGTCTTTGGACAAGAACAGGGTGGGAACACCACTATGAGGAACGGAGCTACCCTGGGCTTTCCCGTTGGTCCAGGTGGTGAAGGACAATGTTTGCAGCATGTCCTGGCTGCTAGGCCTTTGAAACAAACATCCTTTTATAAAAGTTACTCACTGTTAGGTGGACAAATGGGGCTGGGGTGCTGGTCATTGACCCCCTAACAAATGGGGGGAACAAAGTCAGTGAGACCACCACCCTGGACCCCTGACAGGAGCCCCAGCAGGCCTGGCCTCCAAGAGCGGGCCGGGACTGTCATGAGGAAGAGACAGAGAAGCCAAAACTGACATTAGCGACAGAGTGTCCCAAGAGAGGAGGGTCCCCAGAGTGGGAGGAGGGTGGGTCCTTCTGGTCTGATTATGGGAAAAGAGCCCAAAGGGGCATGAAGATGCCAAGAGGAGGGGCTGGAGGGGGGGCGGGGAAATTGCTTTCCCAAGGACAGCAAGTGGCATCCAAATGTCAACAGCCAAAAGGCCACTCCCTTTTTTTGTCAACGTCTTTTTCATCCCCCAAATCACCAAATCTCCCAGTTGGAAGGGGCCTCGGGGGCCACCCAACCAACTGCTCCCCCTCCCACCGAGGGAGCACCCAGACAGCGGCCTGCGGCAGAACCTTGCTTCAGGGGTGTACTGGGCTTTGGCCTCAGACAGATCCCCCTCCCTCTTCCTGTCTCCAGCTTGGTTCCTCACCCCCTTCCCTGCTTCCAGGACAAACTCACAAGAATGAGTTTCCCTGGGCGTTTTTGGCCAAGGTTAGTTGTTCACAGATAGAAGGTAAAGGTGGCAGGTCATAGAGAAGATGCTTCCCAGACCTCTCAGCCAGGTCCCTGATTCCCTCCAGAGCTGCACTGGAAACGTGGGATTGGGGATTTCCCAGGTAGAGATGCATGGGGGAGGGAGGCTGCTCTCTGACCCACCCTGAAGCCCTGGACCGGCCACGGACTGCCCTCTTGGACATCATCCAGTCCCATTCCATCATTTGACAGATGTGGAAACTGAGGCCACCCAGAGAGGGCACACAGGTAGGAAGTCCCACCCATATTCTCTTCCTTCAGAAGTCAAATGTCTAGTTTGGACCAGACAACCTAGAAGACCCATCCAACTGAGATATCCTCTGATCCTGAGCCTACCTCCATTCTGTTTCTAGGACCCCCACCCCAAGACAACAGAATCAGAATAGCATAGGGGAGAGACTTGGGGAGTGGGAGCTTCACAAAGGCCACATCCCCAGGGGTTGGGAAGGCTTTAATGATGCTCCTCCCAGGAAAGGAACAGCCCTCCCTCAGCAGTGCCTGGGCTTTGGAGAGCCACATCAGGTGCTCTTCTCCAGCTTTGAGCCTGAGACCCCATGAGGTCCCAGAGCCCGTGAGGAGGCCAGGCAAGTGGCAGGGAGAGACACGAGGAAATAGGGGTTCGGACCCTCAGCATCAGAAAGAGCTACATCTGCCGGGTTCCAGGGCTCCACCCTGGGGTTAGGGGTCTCTTCTCTACTTTCCTCCCATCCCCCACCAGCTGTTTTCTTGCCCTGTTGGGGGACAGCAATTGGTTCCCCACATCTACTTAATATTTGAACATTGATTAACATTTAGTTTAAAAGCAAAGCTGGCACACAGTAGGTGCTTAATAAATTCCCTTCTCCACCCCAATCATCCCACCTGTTAGTTCTCCCTCTGCTCTCTTGGTCTCTCTCTGCTCTCTTGGTCTCTCTCTCTCTCTCTCTCTCTCTCTCTCTCTCTCTCTCTCTCTCTCCCCCCCTCTCTCTCTGTCGCCTTCTTCCTCCTTCCCCCTCCCCCCTCCCCTCTTCCTCCTCTGCCTCCCCCTCCCCTCTCTCCCCTCCCCTTCCTTCCCTCCCCCCTCCCTTCCCCCTCTCCCTCCCCTTCCTTCCTTCCCCCTCTTCTTCCCCTCCTGCCTCCCCCTCCCCTCTCTCCCCTCCCCTTCCTTCCCTCCCCCCTCCCTTCCCCCTCTCCCTCCCCTTCCTTCCTTCCCCCTCTCCTTCCCCTCCTGCCTCCCCCTCCCCCCTCTCCCTCTTTCTCCCCCTCCCCTCCCTCTCCCTCCTTCCCCTCCCCACTCCTGTCCTCCCCCCATGTATATACCAAGTTACCTTGCAGCAGCAGCATCATTCTCTCATGTTATTTCCTGTTGTTGTCCCACAGAATTCCCCGGTTCTTGAGGGCAGGAATGGCTAGGGTTTTTGGTCATAGTGTCCCCAGAACACAGTTCAGGACTTTCCACAAAGCCCTAGTTAGGTATACATGTGTTGAATGCGATTAATGTCTACAATAAAGTCCTATTTCTCCATATTCCATCAATAAACATTCACTAAGCACCTACTATTCTTCAGGCACTGTGTGAAGGGCTGGGGTTACGCAGGAAGGCAAATCATAGCTCCTGCCCTCAGGGAGCTCCTGGTCTAATGGGGGAGACCATGTAGAAACAACTGTGGACTGAAAGGCTAAAGAGGGAAGCCTGGAGGTCATCTCGGGAGGGCCAGCAGCCCAGCCACAGCCTCAAAGGGGAGGCAGAGGCCTCCTGTGGAAGGCAGGACTTTAGCTGGGCCAAGAAGGAAGCCAGAGGCTGAGACTGGAAGGAGACCATCCAAGCTGGGGGGCCAGCCAGGGAAAATGCCCTGAATCTGGAGATGGGGCATCTGATGTAAGCAGCTGCCCAGAGGCCAGTGTCCCTGGACTAGACATAGAAGGCTAGAAGACTGGGAAGGTAGCAGGTTTGGAAAGACCTCGAAGGCCAAACCAAGCATTTGGTATTTGCTCCTGGGGGCCATAGGGAGAGCCATTGAGTGGTGGGAAGGGCCATGATCAGACCTGGCTTTAGGGAGATCCCTGAGCAAAGGTGGGCCCGGCAGCCTGATCCTCAGGAGTGGGGAATTCTCCCTGATTTCATTCAGCAGAAGGGACCACTTGGGATTCCCCCAATGGTATCAGGGGATGTTAGAGCTGGTGACCACTCTCAGAAACCACCTGGTCCAACCTCTCCCTTTTATAGGTGAGGGAACTGAGGAAGAAGAGGGTCAGCAGCCACCATCCAGAGGCAAGATTCCTGGCCTCATGTTGTTAGGCTGTTGGGGCCCAGAGGGGGCAGTGGGCCTGAATCCACAGGAGGCTAAGCATGTTTGACTTTTGTTTTCTTAAAAACAATCCCTGTCCAGGGCCTGGTGTTTCCCTGCCTCTGGTCTCTTCTAAAGGAGCTGGCAGAGTCGAAGGGCTGGCCTATGAGCTTTGGTTTGGCTTCCAGGTCCCTCAGAAGGAGATGAAGGCAGCAGTGTGTGCATGCCTGTGCAAGAGAACACACACACACACACACACACACACACACACACACAACACAGACACATACCACACATATACGCACACTCACATACACACACACCACACACACCACACACACACCCCCCCCACACACACACACACAGACACATACCACACATATACGAACACTCACATACACACACACCACACACACACACTCACACACCGCACACACCGCACACACCACACACACACACACACACACACACACACACACACACACACACAGGCATCAGGAGAAACTGGCTCCACAACCCTGCCAGCCCCTCAGCTGCTGGCACTCTTGCCAGCTCAGGAGCCGGGCCTCCGATGGGGTGTCCTCACTGCTGCAGGTCCCTCCACTGGTCCTAGACCTCTGGTCCAGCAGCCAACATGCCAGGCTTGAGCACCCTGGTGTCCCAGGCACCGCACGTGGAATAGGTAAGTAGGTAGAACTCCACCTGCTCTGCCAAGCTGAAGACTGCCAGCCCTCAAAAAGACAACACAGAATGCCCCTGGCTCCTGCCTCTGTAAAAGGAGGGGGTTCTCCCTGGTCCCTCTGAGCTCAGACATTCTGCATGAAGGCAGACCACAGAATGCTTCTGGCAGACCAGCAGCCGCAGCAGATGTGCGCTCACGACTTCTCCCCAGAACTCCCATTTCTGGAAGGTCTCAGGGCTGGCAAAGAGCTTTCCAAGGGCACCAGCAGAGGGGAGACAGTAGAGAGACAAGCCCTAGCCTATCTATGCACAGCTCTGCCCAGGCTGCAGATGGCTCAGTGAGGCCCTGCCCATTAAGCCCAGAAGAAGTGAAGACAAAGAGAAGGCTGGCATGTGCTATTGGGCCAGGTGAGACCTGGACCCAAGGAGGGGCAGGAAGTTCAAAGTTCAGGGACAGACAAGGCAAGATGATGTTCAAAGCAGATTCTTGCTCATACCTGGCCTGCCCTTACCCACACCTCCCCTCCCCACTAGTGATGGACAAGCTGTAACAATCCGGCTGGCAGCTGCTGTGGGGGTGTAAAACCAACAACAACCAGCTCACAGGACACTGCAAGCCCAGGTTCTTTGGATCTGCTTTACTAAGAAAAGCAGCGTTAAGGGGTTAACAATTTTACTTTAATCCAGCATACAAGTATCATTCACTTAGTTCAGGGGGAAAAGCCAGCACCCCGAACTTCAGAGCAAATACAAAGTACAAACATACATTTATAAACACACCAAATACAATTCATAGTTACCAGCATCTGAGTTCAGTCGGGAGCTCGACAACGGCTGGCTCGGAGCTCCCAAAAAAGGAAGCCAACCTCTGGTTTTATATATCTTGTTCAGGGTCAAAGGTGAGTCACACATACGACTCACCCACGTGACCTAAAATTGTCATGAAAATGCAACTTAAACCCACGTGGTCTAAAAGCCTCTGATGTCACAAACATGTCACTCAAACCCATGTAAACTAGGCTTATCCTTGAGGCAAGGAGGCCATCAAAGACTCCTAATTTAATCAAGGAAACAAAGGCCAAACTCTTCAAGGGCACTTGGTTGAATAAGTGCTAAGGGCCCATCTTGACTCCCAATACAAGCTGATTCTGGAAAGCAGCAGAACTAAAAGCCCCAATCTGGACCCTACCCCCACCCCCTGATGCTGAACACTGGGGCATGGCCATGGTGCAGCTGGGAGCATGCCCGTGGACTGGCAGCCAAACAGTAAATGTTTTATCCTGTGACTGACTGCAAGCAGAAAGGAAAGCACTATATACCCACTCTGGGGTGGGGAGTTGTATTGGTAATTAAGGTGGGACTTTTTTTACTGTTTTAGAATGCTATATTAATTGTCTTTGATTGAGCCTTACTAGGTGCTAAGCTCCAGGCACACACCCTTTTGCTAACTAGGTGTGAATCCTTTGAGCCCGAACAGAGTATAAAAGCCCAAAGGTTGGTGTTTTGTCTGGGGCTCTCATCCAGTGGAAGAATGGTGTGGGACTCTGAGCAGCCACTCTAGGAGCCACCTGGCTTGTCAACCCAGATGTTGATGATTTCCTGGTAACTATGAATTGTGATTTGGTCTGTTTCTAATGTATGTTTGTAATTTGTTTGTATTTGCTCTGAAATTCAGGTTGCTGGCTTTTCCTTCTGAACTCAGTGAATGATATTTGTATGTTGGATTAAGGTAAGATTGTTAACTCCTTAATGTTACTTTCCTTAGTAAATCAGATCAAAAGAACCTGTGCTGGCAGCAGCTCCTGTTGCTGGTCTTTTTGGGGTCTTACACCCCACAACAGCTGCTGGCCGAATTGTTGCAACAGGGGTAGTCCTAGGCCTAGGCTCATGGGAACAGAGTAAGGTCAGGGAACACACAAGGTTTCTGATACATAGGGGCTCAGATCTAATTCTCATGGGGCAGTCCCCACTAACCACAACTCTTAGATTAGCATGAGTGTGAACATCCAGAAAGAAGCCGAGATGGTGACTGGAAGGTCACTCCCTCTTTGAGAACCACAGAGGGGTTGGCCATCTCTCAGAACTCCCTCCAAACTGGGGTCAAGTGCCTAACTACCAGGGTGAGCTGAGGACACCCTGAGGCCAGGGTTTGTAAGGGAAGAGGCTCATGTGGGTGGTTAGCAGCGGCACCTGGTATTTACATTTGGAGGTACACCTGTTAGAATTCTTCATGCCTCTAATAATTCTGCACCACGAAGGGTAGGTGGCTCAGGATTCTGGTCTCTACCACATAAGCACCTTCTGTTACCTTATTTCTAGACTAAGTTTTCCCTTTCATCTTCTTAATCCTTTTCTATTGGGAGAGGGGTCTCTGGCACCCAGTGAATCAATAGTGGATTTAGCTCCATTTGCTGTTGCTGCTGGTGGTGATCTGTCAGCAGCTTCCTCTGGCCTGCTTTTGATAAGAGGGACCATCCCACCAATCATATGCCTTGGTGCAGAATGTCTGAGCTCAGGGAGACCAGAGAGAACCTGGGTCACCTCTGTATCTTAAAGAAGTGTTGGGTGAGAAGTCAGGAGAAACACCCCCATGGATGTCAATTCAATCCCACAAACTTCCATTAAGTACCTATTAGGAAACAGCCCTCTCCAGGATCACTCAAGGTCTCTCCACCTCCTGTTCTGAAAGTCTATAAACCTCTCCTACTGAGCCTCGGGGCCTGAAAGGGGTATTCCTGCACTAGATTGAGTGCAAGCTCACTCACACTCGCGCTCTCTCGCTCTCTCTCTCTCTCTCTCTCTCTCTCCCTGGCAGTTGGATGAGACCAAACAAATTACTGTGGGCTATTTCTCACAGCTTTCCAAAATGGGGGCAGGGTAATCTGGTGCTACGACCATATGAGCAGGATGCATTAGAACTCTGAAGAGACTGCCCAGCCACCCAGGATTGTTAGCTGCCTCCAAAACAGACAGGCATGTTCGTGGGGCCCTTTGAACTGTCTTAGGAAGATTCTGAAGATCACCTGGCAGGATGAGGTACCAGACCATGAGGTTCTGCCAAGCATTCAAACTCTGCTTCAGAGAGCACAACTCCGATGGGCCGGCCACGTTGTTCAAGTGCAAAAGGGACACTTACCTAGTAGAGAACTCACACAGGGTAGGTGCTTGCATGGTGGTCAGAAAAATCGATACAAGGACTCTCTCAAGATCTCTCTTAAGAACTTTGGAGTTAATTGTGAGGTATGGGAGACATTGGCATAGGACCACCAGCATGGTATGACCACATCAGAGAAGGTACTGTGGTCTATGAGCAAAGCAGAATTGAAGCAGCTCAAAGGAAATGCAGGATGAACAAATTTAGGGCATCCACCCTTAATGTTCACATGGACAGTTTGTGCCTGACCTGTGGTAGAGCATTCTGAGCTCATATTGGCCTGATCAGCCACAGTCTGACGCATTACAACTGGACTCTGACATAGTGACATCATTTTAGTCCTCTTTGAGAATGAAAGACAAGAACCAACCAACCAATAGGACCTTTTCCCCCCAATATCCTTCCCTACCAGCGTGTATACACTCAAACCCATGTGACCTTTCACACTGGGATCCTGGGAAGGCCAAAGACATCCCCATGACACTGCCTTTGCTTATGTGTTTGGAGCTATCCAGACCTCCACCTCCCTGATGGTGAAGCACTGAGCCCAAAGGTCTGGTCCTGACAGTCTGTGGCTTCCTGTCCATCAGCCAGTTCACGGAGGCCAGCAAGGAAAGCTGCCTAAGCCACACCTCCTCTCTTCCCAGTGTTGCTCAAGCCTGCTTTACATTTGCAGAGAAGGACACTGAGGCAAAGCAGATACCATTTCCACTGAACATGAGTTTACTAACTACCCTGTGAGTTCCCTGCCCCCAGTTTCCCCTCGGGGAATCAGCATGAATTACTGCTACCTTCAAAGAGCCACATTCATCACCTGCCACCCCCAGGAAAAGCCTTGCTCTCAGTTTGATCCCAGTGGGCAGGTATGACGTCAGCACAGGCCTGAGTTAATTACTTGGCTGTCATTCCCAAGCTCATGTAAGGCCAGGAATGGCTTGCAGAATGACTCAGAATGGTCAGACTCCAGACTGGTGCCTGGAAAACCCAAAGTGAGATGGGTCTTGGCAAAAAGAGAGAGGGGGGGTGGACAGAAAGAGAGAAATAGGGAAAATGAGGAAGAAAAGGAAAAGAAGAAAGTCCTAGGAAGACGAAATAGGGCTTCCTCACTTCTTCCCCCACCCTGCTTACCTCCTAAAAATCAGTTTTATTCCTGCCTTTCATCTTTGCCTCACACACATTTCATCTCCCACAGCCATCTGGACCCTCCCTCAAAACAAGGAAAAACAATGAACCAGAAGGTCAGTTGTGCACACTGTTTTGTCCCAGTGAGCCCTGGCATGATCTGCTTACCTGTCCCCTTGGTTCTGCTTCTTTACAATCACGTCCTGCTTCTCTGAATTCCTTACACTTGTGTCTCAGGGATCCTCTGGCCCTCACCATTGGAGAGCCATCTCTGTTACCAGTCCACCCCTCCCCGTGGACTGGTTCTCTGGTACCCTCGGGCAACTGGGGGCTCTCTTGTCTCTTCCATGGGCTCAAGCCCCTGCCAATTGGCTTCTCTCCAATTTTAGGGACTCCAGTTCCATGTAACAGTCAGATTGGTAAAGAAATCTCAACTAAGGTATAACAGGAGCAAAGATATAAAACATCTACCTTTCCCACCCCCCCAGTGCCTCCGGGGCATAACCCCCACCACCACCACTGTGGTTTTGGAGTAAAGGAAGGTCATTAGATTCACAGTTTAGCTCAGTTCCTACACAGCATTAGTTCCAAGTCCAAAGCCCTGCATGGAGTTTTAACATTTCGAACCCTGACTTCTCAGGGCTTCCTTGCTTGGATGTTACAACATTTATCCTGGAATCCTGGGTTTCAAGGTCCCCATGGCTCAAGTCCTGGGTCAGGGACTCTACTCCCTATATCTAAAACTGAAAATGACAAACAAAAGAGACCCAAATCCCAAGCCCCTTTCTCAAGCCCATGGTCTGAGGGAAAGAGAAGGTGGCCCTTAAGCCCTTCAACATTTACTGCTGCATGGTGTTACTCAGTGACTGTATAAAACCTTCACTCTTAGACAGTGCTGAAAGAGGGGGCAGTCAGATAATTTTAAACATGCAGCCAGTTCCAGCTCTCCAGCTAAAGGAAAGAGGCTGCTCCTAACCACAAGGTAGGTCAGCACACAGTATCCACGCTGTCTCGTAGAAGCAGGGCCCAAGCATTTCTCATATCGGTGCTGCCATGTTAGGTGATTTGGGAATGTACAGAGCCCTCATTAAATTGTCATCTCCTACTGCAAAATAGGATTCCTTTATAATCATTCACCATGATTTTGTCAGCCATTCCCCCGATTAATGGCTGCCTAATTTGTTTCCAGGTCTTTGCTACCACAAGAACTGCTTCTATGAGCGTTTGGACCTTTGTTTCCTTAGGGTAGGCCCTCTTCACCCCTTTTCTTGAATAATTACCTATCAGAAGCCAGAACAGCTGGACCAGCTCCCAACTGTTCAGTAGTGGGTCAGTGTGTCAGTCTTCCCACAGACCCTTTGATATGAATCGGTCTCATTTTTTGTCATCTTTGACAATTCAAATGGTGGGAGGCAAAACCTCAGAACTGCTTTCAGGTTTAGCTCTCTACTTTGCCATTCTTACTTTAAAAACATTTGCATCCTTTGGCCACTCATTTTTTTATTATATTTATTGACGATCACTTACCTTTGAGAATCATGGAGTCTGAGGATAGGGAGAGATGTCTGCGGCTACTGAGTCCAAGCTCACCCATAGAGTGGATGCTCCCAACAGCCCTCCAGGGCTCCACCAGTATCAGTTCTGAGAGTCTCCTGGGAAAGGCAGTACCCGCCGAGGCAGCCGTGCCAATTGTAGGCAGGCTTGAATGTTTGCAAATTCTTCCTTATACTGAGCAGAAGCCTGTATGTCCTGGTAGCCCTGTTGTGGCTTGGGGTGCTGGAAAGCCGGAATGTAAGGGTTCATGCACCCGAACAGTTTATTGGAAGCCAATAGAGGTGGGCTAGATTCTGAGCGAATCTGCAGCTTCATGGGAGTCAGATTGACACTTATATACAAAAAAAGACGAGGAGAACATTTGGACGGGATTAAGGGGTAGTAAATAGCCTGGGGTGGGCCAGGTGTGATAGTGAAAGGAGTATTGAATATCTAGGTGGGCTGGGCTGGGCTGGGCTGGACTGGGCGGAATGCCTAGGGAAGGATGCCAGGGACTGGGTTGTGTGGGAAAACTCAGGGTCCAGGTCCCATCACCCCAACAGCCCCACTAGCAAGCCTTAAGTGTAGAAACAAAGACCATGTTTTAGGCCCAAAGTGAGCAGAAATGTGGCAGAAAGGGCCCAGGCCTCGTTGCCGGTGAGTGGATCCCTGTGCTACAACCCCTCAGAGTAGCCTGGGTTTCCAGCATGTGCCTAGGCAGGACTGGGAGGTTGGAAGCTCTGCCTTTGCATCTGGCCCCACTCAGATCCCTGGGGGCCTGCCCCTGCCTGACTACCTGACTACTTTTCTCTCTGCTCTGCGGCTGGATTCCCCATCACTGCTGCTGACCTCTCCCCCCGGGGGGGGGGGGGGGGGAGGGGGGGGAGAAGAGGGGAGGGGGGTGTGGAAATATCATCCTTTTCTGTTGCAGCCTCCTTCTCTCTCCCCAAACTGCTCTAGGCCCTGGCCAGTGTGCCTCCCTGGGAAAGCGGTCTGCCCATCAGTGCCCATGCCTCGGACCCAGAGCCTCATGGAAAATGCAGCCTCTTCCTACAACTGACACTTTCTGACCCATTCCACATACGTCTTCCTGGTCCTGCTCGACTCCTGTGCAAAAAGACAAGAAAGAAGCCAAAAGAAAAGTGAGTCATCTCCTGCCCACTCTACTATCCTACCTGTGAAAACAAGCAGGATGGGCCAGCGTGGAAAAAGGAAGCTTTGTGGCCTAGACAAGCCTCAGTTCCTCCACCAGGCTAGGTGACCTCCAGCCACTTCTAGCCTCTGGACAGGAACAGTTGAGTCCCTTCCCTCCCTCCCCGACTCTCCAGGCCTCCAATTCTTCCTGCTTCTTTCTCCTCACGGATGGTTTCCTGTTGGTCTCTGCCTTCCAAATGCCAGAAATCTCAGGGCCACAGAAAGAACAAGCCAGACCATGCAGCCCAAGAGAAGCCAAACTCAAGGCCAACACAGCAAAAAGGGAGAGCTCTGGGCTTGAACCCTGCTCCTGTAACTTCCCACCTGGGTTACCCTAGGCACATGACCTTTCCTCTCTAGGCCTACGTTCCCCTTCTGTAGAAAGAAATGTATTATGAATGCATAACATACCCTCTGCGTGCCTTAACCCACATCACCTGAGGATGGCTGCTGCCTCAGCTTCCTGGGCCTACTCTCCTAACACTGGCAAATGAGTCCCCACTGGTATGTTTTGAATTAACATTCAGCCTGTAGACTTATCTCCTAGCAAAAGCATTTACTAAGATATATGTAAAATAAACAAACAAACCAATAGCTACAATCCTCTCTCCCTTTAAACCTTAAGCATACTCTCCCATGTATACACAGTGTCCAAACTTAGATCATGGTGGTAATGAAGTATATGTGCTGGACACATATATGGGAAAGGCAACTCATAATTTCTGGCACTGAAAGATATAGTTGTCTTTTCTCTCCTCGTAGAATCCTCGTACACTTCTCCTTGGTTCACCATATCTTCTGGGTGGCTGGAATACCTGGGTTCCCACAACCTAGTCCATTCCATTCCCTAACTTCTTCCTGCCTCAGATGTCCATCTGGAAGGTGTGTTTCTGCTCTTGCAATTTTGCTTCAAATCTCAAACTGAGAACTGTGGAGCTGCTAGATGGAGTCTCTCATTTTGCTGTTAGATGCCAATCCAGAGGCAGGAGAACATTCCTATCCTCCCCCAGCCTTAGGGGAGTCTTCTCCACAAAGAACTCTTGAACTTGTGCTCACTCCAAACTGGGCTCTCTCTGTGGGCTTAGCCACCTTGGGAGGCTGTGATTCCTTCAGAGAACTTGCCCACATGTCTTTGTAGTTGGTTACCACCATTCCACTCTGGGTCTTGTCAACAGGCAATCACAACTTCAGGAAACTTACAGAAAACTAGGTTTATTACAAGAGAAATGAACATGCGTGTGGAACCCAAAGAATCACAATCCATACAGAAGTTTTCAAGAGTCCTTAACGGTTTTCTGAGCTAGGGGCAGGTCAAAGAAAACCTCCACCAGAAATACAATGGCATGTTCTTGCTCTGCTGGGAAATGAAGAATAAAAGGAATTCAAAATACACAGTGCGTCTTGAGTGAATTTAGTTAATGTATTGGTCATTTAACATTTAGTAAGTGCTAACTGTATGCGTGTCATGGCATCACCTCCCTGTTGTCATCTTCCTTTTCAAGAACAAAGTATGTGGGTGTAGAGTGAAGTAAACAAAATCAAGAAAAGAATGGATGCAATGGCTGCCATAACATAAAAGACGAGATCACTAAAAAAGAAAAGGCAAGACCATAAGGCCCTAGACATGACAGCAGCAAACCCATTTCCCTCCTCTACAAAGGCAGCCTGTCTCATTGGTGATCTGATGGCAATTGTGTAGGTTGGGTTTTCTGATCTCTTCTCTGTTACACAGAAAGGCTTAATGTAATGAGTGGGTCACTGGGTGGGTGTGGAGGGGTGGCTGCATATCTGGAGATAACAGTAAAGTTTTAAAAAAAAAAGGCATTGTTAAAACATTAATTTAAAACAAATAAAATGAGGGCACTAGACCCAAGGGGCCAGTGGATAGAGCAGAGTTCAAATCCAGTCTCAGATACTTACTAGCTGTGTGACCCAGGGCAAGTCACCCAGTTTGCCTCAGTTATATCTGACACATCTATAAAAGGAGCTGGAGAAGGAAATAACAAACCACTCTAGTATTTGTGCCAAGAAAACCCCAAATGTGTGAACTGATTCAACCATTCTGGAGAGCAATTTGGAACTATGTCCAAAGGGCTATAAAACTGTGCATACCCTTTGATCCAGCAATGTCACTGCTAGGTCTGTATCCCAAAGAGAAGGGAAAAGAATGCACATGTACAAAAATATTCATAGCAGCTTTTTTTGTGGTGGCCAAGAATTGGAAATGGAGGGGATGTCCATCAATTGGGGAATGGCTGAACAAGTTGTGGTATATAAATGTAATGGAATACTATTGTTCCATAAGAAATGATAAGCAGGTGGATTTCAGAAAAACCTGGAGAAACTTACACGAACTGATGCTGAGTGAAGTGAGCAGAACCAGGAGAACACTGTACACAGCAACACAGCAACATTTTTCAATGACCAGCTGTGATAGACTTAGCCCTTCTCAGCAACACAATGATATAAGACAATTCCAAGACTCACAGTGGAAAAGGCGGTCCACACCCAGAGAAAGAACCATGGAGTTTGGATGTAGATCTTAGCATACTATTTTCGCAGTTTTTTCTTTCTCGTGGTTTTTCCCTTTTGTTCTGATTCTTCTTTCACAACATGACTAATGTGGAAATGTTTAATATGATTGCATATGTATAACTTATATCAGATTGCTGTCTTTGGGAGTGGGGTGGAGAGGGACGAAGGGAGAAAAAATTTGGAACTCAAAATCTTATAAAAGTGAATATTGAAAGCGATCTGTACATGTAATTGGAAAAAAACAAAATACTACTAAGAAAAAAAAAAAGAAAACCCTCAATGGGATCATAAAGAATGGGACACAACTGAAATGACTGAGCAACAACAGACCCAGTAATCAGATGGGAAGGCCAAGATTAGTATGGGCCAGTTTTGAAGCCTGAGGCCAACTGTCTGGGGTTCTCTCCCTCCTTAAATAACCTTGGATTTAGGCCAAGCTGCTGAGACCTAAGTGATAAGCAGTTCATCCTAGGTAACTTGGAAAAGGAAGATGGAAAGAGGCCCATGGAAACTGGAAAACCAATGAAGGAAGGGAAGATTGTCCCAATCTCCTCTTGGCCAGGGCTTTGTCCAAGGAACAAACATCAATAGAAACTTGATCCCCATTTTCCAAAGCAAAGGATATGTCTGTGTGTGTGTGTGTGTGTGTGTGTATAAGGGGAGGTGTGTGGGCATAGGGACAAGGGGCATCTGTTTCAACAATCCGGCCAGCAGCTGCTGTGGGGAGTGTAAAATCAGCAACAACCAGCTCACAGAATACTGCCAAAGCCCAGGTTCTTTTGATCTGTTTTACTAAGGAAAGCAACGTTAAGGGGTTAACAGGCTTACTTTAATTCAGCATACAAATACCATTCACTTAGTTCAGGGGGAAAAGCCAGCACCCTGAACTACGGAGCAAATACAAACAAATTACAAACATGGACAGACGGACCAAATACAATTCATAATTACCAACACCTAAGTTCAGCCCAGGAGCTCATAACAAGAGCTGGCCCAGAGTCACACACGCCACCACAGCTATGAGTCAGAGCTCCAAAAAAGAGAAAGCCAACCCCTGGTTTTATACCTTTTTCAGGGTCAAGGGTGAGTCACACATGCGACTCACCCACGTGACCTAAAATCGTCACAAAGAGGCAACTTAAACCCACATGGTCTAAAAGCCTCTGATGTCCCAAACATGCCACTGAAACCCATGCAAACTAGGTCCTCCCTTGAGGACTCCCAATCTAATCAAGGAAACAAAGGCCAAACTCTTCAAGGGCACTTGGTTGAACTGAGTGCTAAGAGCCCATTTTGATTGCCAGGACAGCATCTAACAGGTACTTCTAGCCCTGTTTTAATTAGTTGTTGTAATTGGTTGTTGAGGCCTTCTGGGGAGCTGGATCTTTCTCTTCCTCCCCTTTTCCTTTCTCTTTCCGGGCCTGAAGGCTCTTAGAACATCTAGGCAATTCAATTCCATAAACATTTATTAAGCACCTACTGTGTGCCAGTCACCATGTTAGGCACCAGAAATACAAAGACAAAAACAAAGCTCCCTGCCCTCAAGGAGCTGAGGTTCTCTGGGGAATATGGCACATCCTCCAATGTCTCCATACAAGGTAACTTAAGGAAAGTGACAGGACAAATAGGGGAATGAAGACAGGTTCTGCATTCATAGGTGGAGGTTTCCAAACTGGGCATGGATGAAAGCTAGCTGATTTCTACTGGCTGAGGGCTCTCTCCCCAGTAGTACAGAGGAGTGCCCCACCCTGCCCCAAATGAGGAGAGGGTCCCACACCGATGGAAGGGGGCATGAGGGGTGAGAAGGGAGGGCATGCCAGACTTTGAGGCATGGATAAAGGCTTAGAGGTTGGAGAAGACAGAGGGCCCATGTTGGTGCCCGGCTGACTGGCACCGAGAATGGCAGAGGACTGTAATGAAGTGAGTGGAATCAGGCCGGGGTGATGCTCTGTTCTGAGGCAGCTGGGTAGTGTGCTGGGATTTGAGCTATGGCTCCGATAGCTCCCCGATGTATGACTTAACATCTTTGTGCCTCAGTTTCCTCACAGGTAAGATGAGGATAATACTAGCACCACTTCCCTCCCAGGATTATTGTGAGGGTCAACCCAGTGAAATCCAATGAACATTTATTAAGTGCCTACTAGGTGCCAGGCACTGTGCTAAACCCTGGGGATACAAATGAGAATGAGAAAGACAGTCACTGCCCTCAAGCAGCTTGTACTCTAGTGGGGCAAGACAGTATACAAGTAGGAAGAGATGAGGGCATCTTGTTCCAATTTCTCCTCTCCATAAAGAAAGGCAGGGACAATTACATGGCACAACGGCTGGGGTGCTGGGCCTGGAATCAGGAATACCTGAGTTCAAATCCAGCCTCAGACACTTCCTAGATGGGTGACCCTAGGCAAGTCACTTAACGCTGTTTGCCTCAGTTTCCTTATCTGTAAAATGAGCTGGAGAAGGAAATGGCAAAGCCACTCTGGTATCTCTGCCAAGAAAACCCTAAATGGGGCCACAGAGAGTGACTGAACAACAACACTGACATAAAAGAAGGCCTGTACCCTGGGCAGGGCAGCAGGTACAAGGGGGTGGCATGGAGGGGGGAATTCAATGAGATAAGGGATGTAAAGCACTTTCTTTGTGTACACCTGCCAGCTCTTCCCTCTTGTTGGGAGCAGGGGAAGTTTGTGAGCAGGGACTTACTTAGGGAGCCTCTGAGGCAGCTCTGGGTTGAGAGGCTGGGGGTGCAGTGAAGAGGCCAGGAGCCCAAACTAGGGGCTGGCCGGCTGGTGAATGGAGGCGAGAGCGGCCACATGCCAGGGCTAAGCGGTCTTCCAAGCTTGGCAAGACTTGGAAGTGGTTTGGATATGGGGGGGGTGCTCTGTGCTTGTGACATGGGGAATGGGCAGGGAAGGGCACCCCCCCCATTCTAGTAAGCTTTCTCTCATGCTGTAGGCTGGGCTACGGTTCCCACCATAGGAAATGGTGTCCTTATGCTGGCCCCTCTATAAGACTGTAAGTTCCTAGGGAGCAGGACCAGCCATGGGCTCCACCTGAATGGCTCTAGCTCCCTGCATCATGGAGGATGAAATCTTACACTCTTCCCATCCCCTCCCTCCCTGCCCTGGGTCTCGGCTGGACTGGTATGCATCAAACTAGCCACAACAACCTCCTCCTCCTTGTTTCTACCTTCACACCATCTTCAGAATACACTCCCTCCTCTCCTCTGTCCCTGCCCCCACCCCGGGGCAGACCCTCAGACCCTCATCACCTCACCCCTGGACTATGGCAGTAGCTACTGGGGGTGGGGGGAGTGGTCTGCATGCCTCAGTCTCCATCCCCCATCCTCCACTCAGCCACGAAAAACAAAACCCTTATGACAAATACACATAGCCAAGCAAAGCCATTTCCCACGCTGTGTTCCCAAACGCCTATGTCCAGTCGAGTCCATCCCCTCTCTGTCAGGAGGGGGCAGCATCTTCATCATCCATCCTCCGCTTCCTTAGATCAGAGTTTGAATCTTCCAAAGGTCTTTATGTTGTGGTTGTCTCCAACCTGTACCCTTCCCTCTGCATCTATTCACACCAGATTTCCTAGGCTTCTCTTTGTCACTTTTAATAGCCCCATAGTATTCTGTTACCTTCTGTGCCCATCCCTAAGTAAGGGGCACCCTCTTAGTTTCTGGTTCTTTGCCATCACAAAAGCTGATGTAAACATTTTTGTACATACACATCCAATCTCTTTGATCTCTGCACGGCATAGGTCTAGGAGCAGGTCAGAGTAGGAACAGTCCGGGGACTCTGTAGTATAACGCTCAGTTGCCTTCCAGAATGGCCGGACCAGTTCCTAGCATTGCCAACAATGTGTTCATGCGCCTGTTTTCCTGCAGCACCTCCAGCATTTACCATTTTCCCTTTTTGTTGTATTCCCCAATTACCTGAATGTGAATTTCTCCTGTCAGTTTAACCTCTTGACCTTCTCTTGTTGACTTCCCCTCTGGACTGTCTCTTGCTGATTTCACCTCTGCCCCATCTCTGGTAATTTCCCTTCTGCAGCATCTCTCCAGTACCCCCCCTCCTCTCCTCTGATACCACCACCACCACCCTGGATCGCCTCACACCTGGACGACTGCAATAGCTTCTTGGGGGATGTGGGTGTGGCACCCCGTGTCTGCTTGCCTCAAGTCTCTCCCCAAGCCAGTCCATCTTACCATTCAGCCACTAAATTGATTTTCCTAAAGCACAAGTCTGATCATGACAGCCCCCTACTCAATAAACTCCAGAGTCTCCCTACTGCCTCCAGCATCAAATACACAAAATCCTCTGGCTTTTAAAGCCTTCCAAAACCTGGTTTCCTCCTTCCTTTCCAGGCTTCTCACACCTTAGTTCCTGATGCATACTCATCAGTCTAGTGACAGCGGCCTCCTGGCTGTGCCCATCTCTCAGCTCTGGGCACTTTGTCTGGTTGTCTCTCATGCCTAGAAAACTCTCCCACCCCCACCCACATCTGGGTCAGAAGGTGGTAGATGTGATCATTAGAAAATGCTCTCCTATGGGCACTAGGCGGTTGCAGTGCCGCATCCCAATAGGGCCCCCTCCATTCTCTGGGGCTCTTTTGTACGTGGGCAAGCTGCTCAGGCTCTCAATAACTTTACTTGAGTTCGCTTCCCATCAGTTTCTGAACAGCTGAAGACAGTCTTTTCTTTGTCCTTCTCAAACATAGACGGTTCCTCACATCCCCTGTGCAAATACAGGACTGTCTAGCAGACAATCCAGGTCTCTTGAACTGTGGCATAGGGTCCTGGTCCACTGGAGTCTTTTAGTTCAAAGTTCTGCAATCAGTTCACATCGTTATCTTGCCATGTTTTTCAGGCAGCACTACTACAGGTAATGCCTGAGGAGTGCTGGCCTCTGTGATGAAACTGTTAACCAGTATTTCTTTGAGATGGTTCTGATGGGGATGGGATCTGAACTTCTAAAAGGAAAAGACCATGTCTTTGAAAGCAACCCAGCTTCCGAATTTTCCCATATATTTCAGTAGCCCAGATCACAGGTGCCCAAGGCACCTGACCGCCCCTGACCACCTAGATTACTTAATTAGCTTACTTGACACTCCTTAATGCCATTTGGACCCCTCATCTGTTACCCAGGACCTCCCCAGGCTACTTGCCACTCCTTAATCCCGTGCAAATGTCCTCAGTCTTTTCCTTATAAAAGTACCAATCTTACCCCCATCATAATTGTGCAGGTTCTTTGAATCTACCGCTTCTACTGCCAATACAATAAACCTTGTTACTCCACTGAACGGTTTGGGTGGTCGTCTTTCAGGGCAGACCCCCTGAACCCTTGCATTTTGGGCTTCCCAGCACCCCAAACCACCAAAGAAACATGTCCTATTTAAACTCACTCTCAGCCAGAAGATAAACAAATCTAAACTCATCTCACAGTAGGCTTTTTCCCTTCTTGCCTGCACAGGGGGTGGAATCCTTCCTGTCTTCTCTGGACACTGGTGGCCAGAACTCCAAAGACAGACTGAAAAGGTGGGGATCTCTCTTCTCTCCTCGTCGTGCAGACTCCACCTCACTCCTCGTGCAAGCATGAGGTATAGATCTTCACCAGTAAGGAGAGGATGCTGTGCCAAAAGGCTTTGGGGAGCAGATTGTGAACTCCTTGAGGGTGGGCTTTGCCTGCCATTTTTTTTCCAGGGCCTTCATCAATGTGTTAATTGACTCTCTTATTTGATTTCTTTGTTCAGAGGATGGGTGCATTGGGTGGGGGAGGGGTAAGAACCTGTGAACCTGCGATCTCTCCCTCCCCCCACCCTGAGAATCAGAAGGGGGACCACTCTCTCTAGCAGGTGACTCCGTCTCTTCCCAAGGTTTGCAGACATTCCTTTCTGCCTTCTTCATACCTGTCCTGGTCTTCCTTCTCAGGCTTCTAGGCTGGCTCAGGATCAGATCAGCTCTGTGGGCTTGATGGCTATATTCATCTGCTTTTCTTTGCCCTGGGTCTCCTCCACTAGAATATTAGCGCCTGTATCTGTATTCCCAGTACTTAGCACCGAACCTAGAGATCATTCAATCAAATTTTTAAGCAGGGATATCCAGAGAGGCAAAAAAAAAAAAAAAAAACGCAGTCCCTGCCCTCAGGAGTTTGCTATCTATTAGAGAAGAGTACATATAAACATAATGTATAGAAAGCAAAAAGATACAGAATAAATTTTGTTGTTTAGTTATTTCCGGAAGCTTCCTGACTCTTTTAGGGTAGAGGAGCGGGCAGATTCTGGCAAAGATACTAAACTGGTTTGCCATTTCCTTCTCTAGCCCATTTGACAGTAAGGAAACTGAGGCAAACAGGGTGAAATGACTTGTCCAGGGTGTCACATTGGAACTCTGATCTTTCTGGCTTCAAGCCCTAAGCTCTATCCACCATCCTGCCCCAACAACAGCCTTAGAGGCGCTTATAAACAGGAAATGATTAACGGAGAAAAAGCCCTGGGATTGAGAAGAGTTGGGGAAGGCATCCCATAGAAAATGGCACTTTAGTTGGGACTTAAAGGAAGCTGGGGAGGTCAGTGGTCAGTGGAGGTGGAAGAGTTAGAGCTGAGAGGGGGACACAGGCAGGAGGCCGCCATCACAGCACTGGCGAGTTCACAGGACTGGCAGTTCAGGTCAGGAAGTAAGGAATGAGAAGCCTGGAAAGGGAGGAGGGGCAGCTTCTGCAGGACCTCAAATGCCAGAGGGCCTTCGATTTGCTCCAGATAACCCTAACCTCCCCTCAGATTGGAGGGTGGAGTACCACTCCTCCCCATCCCTCCTTTCCAAAGGGCAGAAAATGGTCTCTCCGAGCACTCCATTTGACATCTGCTGCTCCTCCCAGGATAAACTCGTCGCTTCTAATCTTGTCACCCTGGGCTAACTCAAGCCTTGACTGACGCCATCGCCCCCAGGCTCCTCCCCACTCAGATTCAGGGTGGTGGCTGGAGTCCTCCTTCCTAGCCTTTCTTTATAGAGGGCAGAAAGCAGACATTTGGGCTCATTCCATTCTACCTGGTTTTTACTTCATGGGACAAGATTCCACAGCTTCCCCTGCGCCCCCCACCAGGGTGCCCTGGTCCACCACCTCTCCTGCTCCTTTTGTGTATCTCCTCCATTAGGACTGCAGGCTCCTCGAGGGCAGGGACTGCACTTGACACGTTGTTTTTGGTTTTTTTTCATTTGTCCCTCTACTTCGTGACCCCGTTTGGGATTTTCTTGGCAAAGCTACAGGAACGGTTCGCCATTTCCTTCCCCAGCGTATTTTATGGATGAGGGAACTGAGTGACTTGCCCAGGGTCACACAGTAAGGAAGAATCGGATTTAAACTCCAGGGCGAGAACTCTGCCCACTGCACTGTGCCACCTAATTGCCCAAATGTGGCAAACAGTAGGTGCTTAGTAAATGTTTCTTGGATTAGACTGGATCCAACTTGCATCTTAGGAAAATCACTTTAGTGGCTGGAGATGGACATGAGGCAGGTTATTGTAATGCTGAATTCATTCCTTCACCCATTAAAAGCAGGTGCGAACACCTCTTCTGGATCTTTCTTATCTCTAGCTGTTTGGACACTCTTCCCCTTCTTCTCTGACCAGTTGGACTGGTCCTTCTCTCCCTTCTTTCCTGGATGTCCATTCAGGTCATGTCTGCTCACCCTGGGTGTCCTCCAAGGTGGGGTGCTGGGTCCTCCCTCTTCTCTTTCCCTTTTTGCTTAGTGAGTTCACCTCCGGGGGATTCTATGATCCTCTCTACCCTCTTTTGGAGGTGGCTAGGAGGCTGAGAACAATGCTAGGTCTGGAGGGTGTTGGAGGGAAGATCCATATCTATGCTCTAGTCCCCCAGGATGAGTGAGAGCAGCCTTTGAGGAGTCCAAAAAGACATCACCAAGCCTGAAGTCTCTCAGGAAAGAAGGGAGGATCCTGCAGTTGGTAGATAAGAGCTCCTGGCTCTGACTCTGGGTGATACACAGGGATTGCATTAATCTCAAGGGAGGAAAAGATGCTGAGGAGGAAGAACCTGGAAGTGGCTGCCAGGGAGGCTTTGCCAGCAAGAGGATACCAGTGACTCTCCAGCTTCTCCCTCCTTTTCCACATCATCTCTGCCCCTGGTGCCAAGTCTTACATCTGTTGGCCCTGGCCATCCCTGCCTTGGTCCCCCTCCATTCCTCTTGCCCAGGGAGCTTGAACCAAGCCTGGCAGAAGTCACATGACCATGACAAGGCCCTCATTCCTTGTATTTAACCCCTTCATTCCCCTTTGTTTGGGGGGCACTCCCAGCCAGTGGTCATTCCAAACCTCTTCCTAGGGTTCTCACACCAGCCTCTACCCCTCTCTCTTTGTCAGAGGACCTTGCTTCAGACTTCCTGGTGCCCACAAGGAGCCACATATGTGATGGAAGACCTGGATATCCAGTGCTGCTTTACCTCCCTCTCTAGGAAAGCGGAGGCCCTTGTCAGCATCTCTCTGCCTCTCAGATCTTTGTCACCCTCCTCCCCCAGCCACATGCCCATTCTCTCTTTGCTCCTCTCTCAGGGAAGAGATGCCTTTGTGCCAAGGCTGCACCCTCTCCTTGTGCCCTGGTCCCTCCATCTCCAGCCCCTTTGAGCTTTTCTCTGTCTTCATTCCCAATGTCTTCTAAGTGATTGGCTCCTGACTCCTGCCCACTGAGGGCACGTTTGGATCCTGCCCATTCTCCTTGACCTGCCTGTGTCAGCTCCTTTTCAATCAAACTAAAAACTGGCTACACTGTCCCTCTACTTCCTCACCCTCGGCTCCCGTCACAATCCTCCCCAATCTCTGTGCCCCCACCCCATGAAACCGTTCTCTCCAAGGCCACCAATGACCTTGTTCTTGATAAAGCCCCTCTTAGAGACCCTGCTATTGACACTCTCCTTGGGGTTTAATGACCACTTCCTTCTAGGCTGCTTTTGGGGACAGTCATTCAGACCCTCCTCCCATGGGGACACTCAGTCAGGACTTTGTCCTGCCATTTCAAACACATTGCTTTTCCCCTGGGAACCCCACCCTGCTCCCAACCTTAGCCTCGCAGGTCTGTGGAAGGCACTGCCACCCTTCCCGTAGCTCATGGCAGCCCATGACTCATACGCCCAAGGCCTTGCTGCCACCCTCCCCCCCCAGAGCCCGGTGGTTTTTTCCTGACTTGCCCTCACATCTCTTCTCTTTTCCCCCACCTAAACCCTGTGAACCCCGCCAATTTGGTCTTCACTTCCTGCCGGGCTTATTGCGACTGCTTCCTAATTGCCTTCCCCATTCATCCATCACGAGGGTGCCAAGGTGCCTTCCCGAAGATCCCCTAGGCGTGACACGCAAGGCCTCGCCCTGGCTCAAGACAATTCAAATGGCCCCCCGAACATGCCTTGGTTTGGCACAGAGAGTCATCCGCAATCCGGCTTCCGAGATATCCACGGCCCGGCCACCCGTTCAGATACAGACAGGCTTTGCCCCCTCTGTTCTCTGATCTTAACAATATACCCTCCTGCTCCTGCCCCCTCCCCCGTAGACCGCCGGCCCAGGGGCTCTTTGGAGTCTCTCCGCCCCTAGCCAGCCCAGCTGCTGGGCAGGTGCTTACAAAAGCTCGGGGAATGGCTGATTGTCTCTGCTTGAGAAGTCTGGGGGAGTGGACGGAGCCGCCTCGGGAACGAGGAAGGCCTGGGGTCCAGTCCTGCCTCTCAGACATTGTGTGGGACGCTGGGGAGGTGCAGTCGCCTCTCCTGCGCTTTAAGCAGCTCGCTCTCTGTTGCAAAGAAGGTGCCAGCCTGCTTGGGAGGGGCAGGCTCTTAATCCAAGTGGCTCCCTTTATCAGGGAAATCCTGGGGCCGAGCCTGGCCCTGTTCTATGGATCCAGCTAGAAAAGACTGGAAGCTCCCAGAGGGCTGTGAATGATTCCTTTCCGCCCCGGTATCCCCAGCTTCCAACCCCATTTGGGGCATAGTTGGGACTTGGGCTAGTTAAGCTTCGGATGGAAATGCCCGGCTGTTGGATTGCAAATGAGCAGGACAAAAGGCCTCGGGGCACCACCCAGCGGGTGTGAAGCGGGGGGAGGGGAGTGGTGGGAGTGAGGCCGCTCTTCGGGGAGCCGGCAGGGGGCGGGCGTAGCGAGGGGGTTAGGAGAACCTACCCGAGGGGCCAGTTTTGGGTCAGGCGAGCTCCACAGCGAAGCCCCCGGGGAAGGAGACCGCGGAAGGTTCCTCCCTCCAAGAATTTCTAGGCTGGGACAGAGAATTGATTTGCAGCGATCAGGGCTGGGTTCCCGAGTTTCTGCAGTGCCTCACAGCCGGGTTCTTCTGGTCTTCAATAAACATCCATTAATTACCTACTAAATGCCTGGCCCAGTGCTGACAGCCTAAAGAAAGTCGAGGGGGGCGCAATCTGGAAACGGGAGGTTTCCTGGTTGTCGACTCCCCAGGGGGAGTCCTTGCCTGGCACCGCTTTCGATTCTAGCACAATTCAAGGGGCTAGAGAGAGCTCGAGGAACCCCTGAGGGGATGGGACCCTGGGTGGGGGTGGGGCGCTAATGGGAACGCCTCCAGTTCCTGGAGGGCCGGGGCGCCTGGCATTTTTCCTTTCCCCCTCAGCACAGTGCCTGGCACGGGGAGGGGAGGGGGGAGCTTCGTCCACTCTTGTTGGAGGAGTGATTTCCGTGGCACCGGAAGGCTCTCCGCCCCCCACCCCCACCCCACAGGCGGACCGACGTTCGCGTGTTCCCTTCCTTTTCAAATGAGGAAACTGAGGGGAGAAGAGCTAGATTAAGTGCCTACTGTGTGCAGTGCCCTGTTCTGGGTGGTGGGGAGGGAGCCAGAAGGCTGCCTCCAGGAGATCTGACGCTGGCCCAGGGGCAGCTCTCCCCGCTCCCTGAGGACTCCCTCTCCCATCCCGGGCTGGGGTCCGTAGTGCCCAGAGGCAGGCGGGAGGGCGGGGGCACATCTGTCCGGGCCAGCCCCGCGCCGGGCGGGGAGACGCTGCCGGAAGGAGCCAGCCGGGGTGCCTGCCTCCCTCGCCCAACCCAATACCCGCCTCTCCCGGCCCCCGCCCGCGCGCCCCTCACCCCCGCGCCTGGGGCAGCGGCCCCGCTCCCGCCGCTAGGGGGCGTGCCGACACAAGAGCGCTACTATGTAACCCTTCCAACCCCGACACACCCGAAGGCTTTCCCCAGCCCCCTTGCCCCCAAGCCGGGGACTGCCGGGGGCCGCCGGTCGGCCGTGTGACCCGTGGCGCTCAGGTAACGCAGCTCCGCCCCTCCCCACCCCACCCCGCAGCGCTAGGCGCGGCCTTCAGGGCTTGCCTCCCGGCTGGGACTAGCCGCTCGGCGCTCCGGCCTAGAACCTTCCCCCCGCATTGTGCCGCGGCCGCCCCCCACTCTAGGGCCTGCGGAGAGAAGCTGCGGCAGCCGGCGCCCGGTGAGTCTGTCATCTGTCGGCCCAGCTCGGGGGTGGGGGTGCAAGCGACCCTGGCAGGGGTGTCCAGACTGGGCCCGCCCCTGGGCACCGTGGGGGAGCCCCGAGGCCGCCCTCCGGGCTTGGCTGAAAGCCGATCAGAAAGCGGGGACCCCGGCGAGGCGCGGAGATGGGGCTGCGGCTGCATTTCCTGCCCCCGCCCCACGTTCCGGGGCCCGGTGGGGGGAGGGGGCAGAGAAAGGAAAGATGATCCCCATCCCCCTCCCTCCTCCGTGGCCCCGGAGCTGCAGGTAACGCGAGGGCGAGGCTGCCCGAGCCCAGCGCCAGGGCGGGGATGTTTGCCGGGGAGGGAGCGGCGGCCACTGCCCCGACCTTGGCCCTAGCAGCGGGGGGGCGGGGGGGTGACGGGGGGCTGGGCCCGTGGTTGGGGCCTCGGCTCGTGGACGCCCTGGCGGAGCCCCTGGACGGCGGGCCCCCCTCTGCGTCCGCCGGGAGCCTTCGGGTGGGCCCGGCCTGGGGCCCCGGGGGCCTTCCCGAGCGCGCCCAACCCGGGCCCCGACCCGCAGTCTCAGTCCGTAAGGGACAGGCTCCGGGGGCCCTCGCTGAGCGCACCCCCTCACCCCCGCCCCCGTTCCCATCCCCCCCACCCCGGTGCTGCTGGGGGTGGGGCCCGGCGGGAGGCGGGGCCGAGGAGCTGCGGCTGCTGCGTGCTGGGGGCGGAGAGGCTCGGGGCGCCGCGCTGCGGCCCCGCCTCCTCCAGGTCGCGAGCCCGCACCCACCGACCCACCCTCCGTGGGAGCCGGGCCCCCGTGGTCCCCCACCTCCCTTCCCACAGCAACCTGGCCGTGAGCCCGGGTGGCGGCGGTGGCCCCCCACGAGACTCGCAGGTGGCCCCCCTCGGTCCTTTCTTCCAATTAAGCCGGAGGGCCCCCGCCCCGTGCTGCCTCCCCCTCCCTCGCCCCCCTCCCGGACCGGGGGCGCCCCGTTGGCCCGGCGGGGGTCTGGGCTCCCCAACTCTCTACCCCCAGGCATGGGCGGGAGGAGGGGGGGCGCGGCTCGGGTGCCTCCTCCCTTCCCGAGCCTGACCCGGGGCCAATTGTTGCAGAATTCGATCGTGGAACGTTCCCGGGAGCGGAGCATTGTGACGTCAGCGCCCCCAGCCCTCGCCGGGTCCGGCCGGCCGACGGGGAGCCATGGCGTCAGCGCGCCGGCCCCCGCTCTAGCTGAGCCGGGAGAGCGCGGTGGCGGCGGCGGCCCGGCCGGCCGGCATGGAGCCGGGCGCCCCGGAGCTGCGGGTGGGCTGCCGGCTGCCCGTGCGGGTGGAGCAGATCGTGAACGTGGACACGCTCGTGGTCACCCTGAGCTGCGGCGAGCGGAGCTTCACGGGCATCCTGCTGGACTGCACCAAAAAGTAAGGAGGGGGCCCGCTCCCCGGCCGGCCGGGCCCGACAACTTTGTCCGGGCCGGGCCTTCGGGAGACGGCGGCCAGCTGGGCAGGGAGAGGGCGCAGGTCAGCAGCGGGGCGGGGGGGGGGGGGGGGGGGGGGGGAGGGGCACGGCGCGGGTCAGCAGCTGGGCGGGGGCGAGGTGGGAGGACCTCCCCCCAGTTGGATCGTCCTCTGCCGCTTTCGATTTCTCTTTGAGCAGCCCGCTTTAAAGGGAAGCTGGGCCATCGGTGACCTCCCCTCTGGCTGGCAGCCCGGCGGGCAGGCTGGGCACTCGGTGCCTGGGGATCCACGGGCCTGTGCTAGAAACCTCCAGGGTCTGCCGGCTGCAGCCGCTCGGGGGGCCAAGGCACCAGGCCAGGGGCAGCCCCGGGGGCCCCACGCTTCCAGAGGGCCTGCCAAGGCTGGCTCGCTGGCCCTGGGGCTTTGTGGCTCGGTTACCTGCTCAGCCACCACCCCAGGTCAGCGGTGGCTCCCGGAGCTCAGGCCCGGGGGCTAATTCAGACAGCTTTCTTTGTTCCCAAGCCTTCCTAGGAGAAGGGGAGGTTGTTGGGAAAAAATACATGTATGTAGTCCGCTGTTGGAAAAGCAGGGGCCCCCCCAAAGCCGTGACACCCCCCCCTCCCCCACCCCAGGAGCCGCTGAGGCCCTGCCTTCCCAGGCCTGGAGCCCTGCAGGAGCTGGTGAGGGGGCTGGCCGCCTTAAGGAGGTGCCTGAGGAGTTTACAGGAGCCTGCCTGCTGGCCCCAGGGCCTGGCCTGGTCAGCCTGCCTTGGTTGGCAGCCCCAGGGTGGCCTAGATCACCCCTTGCCTTGCTCTAGTGGGCCCCTGCACCTGCCTGTGAGCCAGCCCTGCTCTCATCTGCTACAATGTGTCCTGGGCTCTGGGCTTCAGCCTTACGTGCCCAGTCAATGATTGAGCATTAATCAGATACCCAAGTGTTCTGGCCTGGCTCTGTATCAGGCCATCATTTGGAAACTGCCCAGTCCCTTGGGCCTTGGGCAGGCTAGGCCTCAAGTTTTTCCTTCTTCCTCAAACGTTCCAAACCGGCTGAGCGGAAGCCATGATCTCTGACAGTTCCCATGCTGACGTTCTCTTCTTAATTATCTCGGCTGCAAACCATTAAGACTCCAGGCCCAGGAGGTAACATGGTCTCCCTCCCTGGAATGAGAATTTGACCCCGATTTGGCAATAACTTCTGGGCCGCTTCTGGTCCTGGGTTCAGAAGCAGGCTGGGTGGACAGGAGGGGCTGAGAGGCCACAGGAGCTAGGGAGGCACCCTCCTGTCCCTCCTACAGCCCCCTGGGGGCCAGGGACCTGGGGTGGGCAAGTCCTCCTGGGAGAACCAAAGCTACTGCCCCCCACTTCCTTTAGAGTGGTCAGGCGGGGGAGGGGGGAATGGGGAAGGGGTGGGGGCTGCTCTGCAGCTTAAAAAAAGGGAGCCAGCACTCTGTGTGCTCCCCCTTCCCACTGGGCCCTGGGCCAAGTGCGACAGGCCAGGTTCTGTCGGAGTTGTTGGGGGGCAAGCTGAGGGCTGAGACAGGCCCCTTCTGTGTGGGCAGTGAAGGGCAGGCTGGTAAACTGAGGGCTAGGGGTGTGTGAGGCTCTCTCTGTGCAGGCATGAGGGGCAGGCCTCGGTTTCCATGCTTACATTTGTCTTTCTTGGTTCATTGTGTAAGGCCATGTGCTTGCTGCCCCCCCCCCCCAGGTCAGTGTTTGGGAACTTTCTGGGACTTCCCTGCAGACCAGCAGAGGCTGTGGCACCTGGGTCTAGTTTGGCCAGGAGCCGGCTACCTCTTGGGGGGTCAGGGCAGGAGGCTTCCAGGCGGCTCCCAGAGTTCCTGGACCCTGAAGGTGAACTCGGCTTTGTAGCTCTGGGCAAAGCCTGGCAGACTGAGCCTGAGTCCTGGAAGCTGCTTCTAAGCAGCCAGGCAGGGGAGTCTGATGGAAGCTGTCCCTGTAGAAGCCAGGCTGAGTGACCTTGAATAAGTCATGGTTCTAGGCCTCCAGGAGGATGAAGGTGCTCCTGCTTGTCTCCCAGAGCCCTGAGGAAAGCTCATCGGCCCCTGAAGCTGGGGTCGTCAGCATTGCTCATGAGGGAGCAGATCCCTCTGGCCCCATGCTGGGCAGTGCAGGTGTTGCCAGAGATGGGCAGGCCCCTGCTAGGGGCAGGAGAGTATGGTGGTCTGAGAGGGCTGAGCTGTCAGGGACCTCTGTGTGTGTGTGTAGAGGGCACCCCAGGGACCTCTCCCCCATCTCCTGGGGCCATGCTATGTGTGACTCAGGGGACCCCCCCCCCCTTCCTGGGGGCAGCCCTGACACCTGGCATGGCCCCTACCTCTTGTCCACCAGGGCCCGGCCTCCCTGCCATCCTTGTCTTAAGTCTTTCCTTTAAGAGAGTGGCATATTCATGGTTCTTTGACTCTTGTGCCAGTTGGGTCTACTCAGGGTCAGTAAGAGCCAGGCAGACTCGAATATGGCCCCAGAAAGTGGGGGTTGGTATCCCCTGGGCCACATGGCCTGGGCGCTTTCCTGATGGATGGGCCGGGCATCAGGGAATTGGGGACTCGTGGGCCGCAGTGGGATTTCAAGGGAAAGGATGCCTGGGCTGGCATCCCCAGGCTCGGGGGATGTCAGCTGTTCCTGAAGAGAATGTTTCAGGCCGCCCGCTGGCCAGAGTGGAGAAGCCCACAGCTGGGGTCGGTCACCTGCTTGGCCGTCTTGTGCCTCCCCAGGATACCCTTGGAAGCTATGAGGCCATGGTGCCCCTCGCCGCAGAATGAGGGTCTGGTATGCCCTTGGCCCCAGGACCCTCCCTGAAAGTATGTTGAGTCTCATGCCAGAGGTCTCTGCCCTGGACCCCAAAGCCTGTGAGACCCAGCAGAAACACCTACAGCGGGCATCTTGTACTGTCCAGGAAGTCACAGCATGAGTCATGTGCTGGTCTCCCTGCCTTGGGCCTCCCTCTCCTGACAGCCCCCTGCCTACCTGCTCAAAATGGGGAGAGGGCTTCCTGCACCGTGGCCTAGGCTGCTGGGACGCTCATGAAGGGCTCTGCAGACCTCTCAGAGCCGCCCAGGTGCTGGTGGGTACTGCCTTCCTTCAGGTGTAGGAAGGGGCCAAGACCAACAGGGGGCCAGCAGCATGTGTGAAGGAGGCTGGGAAGCCCCCCGTGGAGAGGAAGAGGAGGGGGGCTGGGGTGTCCTGGGGATACGGGGGTGCAGTCAGAGGCAGGAGGCCTCAGAGGCCAAGCCTTGCGCCTTTATTCCCCAAGAGGCACCAGGGCAAACAGAAACAAAAAGCGTCCTTGTTTTCTATCTCAGTCTAAGCCTGGGCCTGGGTCTGTGACCTCTGAGAAACCTGGCTGCTCCTTTCCCCAGGTCTCCCTGCTCTGGCTAGTGGTTTCTGAGAGCCTCCGACACCTGCCGGCCCCTGATTGGCTGGAGACCCCTCCCTCCGGTGTTGTTCCGTCCTCTTCTGGGGACATGGGACCTTTCTGGGAGGCTGCCTGTCCTCAGCTGGCTGTGCGGGCCCTTGGGCCTGCACCTGGGGCTCTGAGTGACCCTGCAGGGTCCTTTGGAGGAGCTTTTCTCTTGTGCTCTGAGGGGTCTTTTGGGGGGTTGCTCTCTGTTGGTTTGTCTTTGGGGAACAGCTTTGGTCGTTGGGCACCAGTCGCTGTCCTGGCCTCCAGGTGTTTGTACCAGTTACCTTCATATCTTCGGTGTCAGGACCGTTATCCGTGGTATCTGAATTTTTCCCAGGCTGCCGCTTCCCTTCTCTGCCTGGTTGCATTCACTTTGCGCAGAATGGAGATATTCTCCATTTTATCTTTTATAATCTGGAGCCTGTTGGTGGCTTAAGACTTTGCCCCCCTACCCCCTGGCCGTAGCAGGGATGGGCTCTGGGGCCACCTGGGGAAGCCTCAGGGAAGGCAACGAGTAGCAATTGGAGTCTCCGGACGGTTTGAAGCCTGCCACTGACTGTGGGACAGTCAGGCTCTGCTCCTCATTTTCCCCTCTGTAAAGCAGAAGGTCCTGCTGGGGCTCTGTCTCCCAGGAGAAAGAAAGATGGTGAATTTGAGATTCACTTGGGGGCTGGCTCCTGGGGGGATGAACAGCCCCTCTTGAGGTGACCCCTTGGCCTGATGGAGGGAAGGTGGGGAGTCAGGAAGACCTGGGCCTGCATCCCTCAGGCACTCACTAGCTGGGAGTAAGCCTCAGACCCCTCTTCTGTACAGCGGGGCTAATTTCACTGACCTTGCAGGCTTGGAGTGAGGCCTCTGGAGGAAAGGAGCATGTTAACGCCTGCTTTGATGACACTGGGTGCAGGCTTCTCTCACTTCACCCCAGCCCTAGAAGTGTTGCCCGGGAATCATCGGGGGCCTGGCAGGGCACGGAGCAGCCGCCCCAGATAGCACCTCTGCTGGCTGGTCTCCCGCTGCGGGCTCCAGGGCCTTCCACAAAGTGTCCTGGCCCCTTTGCTCAAAGCCAGGAGGAGGCCTCATGTCCAGAGCTCTCAGAGTCAGTCTGGACTGGACCCCACGGAAGCTTCTGGATCCTGTCAGCCGGCCAGCTCATTAACCTTTGGGCACCTGTGCGGTCTAGGCCAAGACGATCCCAGTGGTACCCCAAAACAAATTTGCTTCCACACAGACAGCGTGTTGGCTCTTTGGCTCTGGGTGAGCATCACGGAGCTCCCCCACCCATTGCTGACGCTAAGAGCACCCTCCTCCCGCCTTCTCCCCAGTAACAACATTCTAGACCAAGGTGACCGTCAGCTTCACCTTCCTTTCTAAGGCAAGGGGAAAGCTGCCTTTGGTTCTCCAGAATGTGACTTGCTGGGTTTACAGGTTTCTGCAGAGGGACCCCCACTTTTTGGCCAAGCCTGGATGGGAATTCATCTTCACTAGCAGCTGACAGCCCGGACCATGTGGGCATGATAGGTGGGCAGCACCGAGCAGGGCTTAGCACCGTGGAGAACAGGGTGCAGGGGGCAGGTGGTCCTTGGAGCAGCTTGCCTTCCCTCATCCCCCTTCCCTAATGGAGAGGAAGGAGTCAGGGCACAGGGCTCAGCAGTGGAAACACACCATGGTGTGGTCACAGCCTCCTCCTGTGCGAGACTGCAAGCCTCGGGCTGGTGGGGCTGCTCCCAGGCCCAGAGTGGGCCCTGCTGGCAGCAGCTGCGTGTGTAGGCAGACTGGGAAGAGAAGGCCAGGGTGCGTTGATTGGGCTCTCTGCAGCTGTGGCCTGATGGGTCTAGAGTGGATGCCATCAGCAGCAGACAGATGCACTCACCCTCAGTGAGGGTCAAGGAAGGTTGTACAGATGGGACCAGGCCTGGGACTGGGGGGTCCAAGCCTCCATGTGCCAGGAGCTGGTCTAGGATTCTGTTAATGGCCTTGGAGGGCTGGACCAAGCCTAGGCAGCAGTAAGAAGGGCCCTGGAGGTTAGCAGCTGGGGTGGGAGGAGGGCTCCCGCCAGAGACTTCCAGCCAGGAAGTGTTGGGCATGGCTGGGCGAGGCAGGGCATAAGAGTGCTCCAAATTAGGGGGTCCGTGGGAGAGGAGGTGTGGTCATTGAGGGCTTCAGGGGGAGGCATCTGTGAGCCAGCCTGCAAAGGGGGGGCCTGCCATTGGATGGGACTTAGGGAGCACAATATTAGGGCGGGGTACAGGTGGCCTCATGGTAGGAGCAGAAATGGCCAGGGCCTCATTGAAGCACCAAGGGACCCTACCTGGGTAGGTTTTCTTGGGGCTCTTGGATTTCTCTGCCATTATCATCCAGGTGGAGAGAGGGGGTGTACGTGTGTGTGGGTGTGTGTTGTGGGTCACACATACATGCACATAACAACAGCGAAAGCAACCCCACTGTGGGCCAGGCTGGATGGGTCCCTTCTTGCTGCCTCTGGGATTGTGGGTCTTGGTGTGGCACTGGCCTGGCCCGGTGTTTAAACCAAAGTGCTTTGCTGGCTGTGCTGTGGGATCCCTGTTTCTCAGGAGCCTCAGGCTGGTGGGTTGCCCGTGCTTGGTTTGGGGCAACGGCTGCAGCTTGGCTAAAGGTGATTGGTGCCTCCCCAAAGCTTGGCACAGCAACGGTGACTCCAAGGCTGGGGGCACCAGGCTGTCCAGGGAGTGCCAACCTGACCCTGTCAGAAAGGGAGCAGGTCAGAGGTCCCATGTTGAGGAGCTGGGGATCGGTCCTCCAGGGGCCTCCGCTCTGCTGGATGAGGTCTTGGCGTTTGGAGGGCTGCTTGTTGGGAGTGTCTGGGTTTCCTCTCCACTCACCTGGGAGCCCCTGCAGGCTGTTCTGCTCAGGGCTGATTCTGTGGCTCTGGAGATGACACTTCAGGGACGTCTTTCTCCAAGTCTGGGGCCGTGGTTGTAGTCAGTTTTCTCGTGTTTGTTGCTGGTTTGGCTCTTCTGCCAGGAATGAGACTGAGCTTGGTCTGGGGCACATGAATCTTTGCCCCCATAGCTCCTGTTATGACGTATGACAGAGCTTGGGAGGGCCAGGCCTCCTTCCTGAAGTGGCAGGCTGCTCGTGGGCCGCCACAGGCATTGGCGAAGGGCTCAGCTTGAGCTGCGGCTTCGGATGGTCAGAGGAATTTCTCTCAGGGTTGAGTGATTGTACAGAGGGAATTGTTGGAGAAACTGGAAGGGGGAATGAAAACCCAGTTAGACATGGAACCCCAGGGCTGGAGGCCCCCTTGAGGACAGGCCTAGAAGGATGCTTCGTGTTTACTTTATGCTCAAAGCAGTTTGAGAATACATGGATCTTTTAAACGTATTTGTTGGAGAGATCTAGAGTCAGTCATGGCCGCTGGATGCCAAGGAGAAAGAAGGAGGTGTCTGACAGCATGGCGTCCTTGCCTCAGTTTCCTTGGGTGACACAGCAGTGATTGGGGTGGAATCATCGGCAATCTTGTTGGGATTGCTCAAAAAAGAAACCGTCCCTGCCTTCGGTGGGGTATAGCTCCTTGCCTGTTGTGGTCACGGAGAATTTAACTTGTACAGGCAAGACCAGCAGTGGCTCGTGGGTTTGTTAAATGACTTTAATAGATATTAACGTGCAGATAATAACGTCCCACCACAGTCCTGAGAGTCCTGGCTACAAAAGCCAAGTGTGTCCCTGCCTTCTGGGAGCTTCTGTTTTGGTAAGGGACCGAGGTGGAGTCTTTCTTGGTGCAGTGCCAGTATCGATTTGATGATCAGTCTCGGTGTTCCGTCTGTCCATCTGTCCAGAGAGAACCACGGCAGAGTGATTGGCTGAGACAGACGGCCAAGTTTTGGGTGATTGGATGGGCAGTGAAGCATGGTTCATGGTTGGGGCTGGCCCACGTAGTGGCCTCAGGGCTTTGGTTCCAAAGCCAGGGAGTTGTCACCTAAGCCAATATTAATTGAGGCAGATAGGGGCTAATAGTTGGGTTTAGGGTGAATTCTGCACGTAAAGCCCCAAGAACAAAGAGTATGGCCAATGATCTGTGTTTCCCCTCTGGGCCCCGAGGCTGGGGACCCTCCTGTGCTGCAGACTTCCTGTTGGTCTCCCCACCCAGCTCTTGTCTAGTCACAGTATTTTAGCATTTTCTGCAGCACCCGGAGCCGTGGGTAACCTGCCATTGGGTGGATGTTATAGGGGTCCCTTTTCTTGGCAGTTACAGATTAAACAGCTGCGAATGTTTGTACAGGTGGGACTTTCCTCCTTACCCCCAGCTCCCATCCTGTTTACACGTCTTTGGTTAATATTCAGCACTGCATTGGGTGGGTCAAGGAGCATGATTTACTTCGGGGGGCCCTTTACTGTGGATTGCTGACTGTACCAAGTTTGTACCAGGCTGCAATCTCACCAACAATGTATGAGTGCCCATCTCCCCATAGTCTTGCCGGTGATGTGCGTTAACGGAGCATCCTTTTCTTCTTTGGTCCTCACATCGGCTTGCGTTCATTAGGGTTTTGAACTTTTGTCCTTGGATTCTGGACCAGACACCAACATCAAACCCTAACTGACCCGTTCCCGTTGTTCTGGCGTTTGGATGGACGCTGGAGGGGGAAGGGAATGAATGATCTGTGATACCTCCTACGTGCAGGGCCTCATGCCAAGCGCTTTACGATCCCTACGACACCTGGGAGGCAGGTGCAGTCCTGAGCCCCATTTTCCCCTTGGGGAAACTGAGGCAGGCAGTGGTTTAGTGACGTGCCCGGTGTCACTGAGATAGTCGGTGTCTGAGGCTAAGTTTGAACTCCAGGTCAGGTGCTGGGAACGTTGCCCACGTGAGGGATCCTGGCCAGCTCCCCGGTGTCATGTTTCCCTCGTCCTCTGCCTCGTTCCCCCGACGCCTCCTTGGTTGCCAGCTCCCACACGGTCCTGTCTTGGCGGCCTCCTGCCCGCCGGTGTCCCTCTTTCTTGGGTCCTCCATCTGCACGGTCGCCTGAATGACCCTGTGTTGTTTTTCACTTGGAACCTCCAGAGGCTCCCTTTGGGGACCTCAGGCAGGTGGGCCGGGCCCTGGTGCCAGGAGGAGACGGGGCAGTCAGGGCTTGGGCCTCTCTAAGGACATGTGGGAGGTCACCACAGAGAGGGGAAGACAGAAGGGCCGGAAGAGCATGCGGGTACGTAGACCCAGGAAGGCCACGGTCAGGAGGCTGGTCGGGAGGCTGGCAGAGACGTGTCAGTTCGCTGGTGTCAGAAGCCACACCAGGCTCCCTGGCCTCGGGGAGTCAGAGTTGGCCTTTCCCCCAGGCTCTCCCTGTGTGACAGGGCTTTCCCCAGGCTCTCCCTGTCCTTCCCCCAGACCTGCAGTCAAAGCTCCATCTCTGGGCTTCCCTGCCCAGACCCAGGAAGGACCAGGACCACCCCTATCCTGAGTCCAGACTGGGCCCGGGGTGCTGTAGACCTGGTTCCCCCCTGCCCCCCCCCCCACCTTGCACCAGTCTGAGGGGCCGGGGCCTGGCGGGAGGTAGGAAGAGGTCCGTCTGTTCGGCACCCTGTCCCCCACCCGATTCTGATCTCTCTCCTGTCCCTCTCTCACTTCTGCAGGTCTGGGCTCTTTGGTCTTCCCTTGTCTTTGCCGAAGCGAGATGCTCCCCTATCAGATAGCTGCTCAAGTTGGGACCCGTGTGAAGAAAAAGGAGATGCCCAGGCCCCCGAGACCGTCCTGCCGCCTTCAGAGAAGCCCGCCGCGGCGGCTGAGGGTCCGGACCCTGCTCCGCCCCTGGTGCCCCCCTTGCCCGCAGGGAGCGCTCCTCCTTTCCCTCCCTATTTTGAAGGCGCCCCCTTCCCCCACCCGCTGTGGCTCAGACACACGTACAACCAGTGGGTTCCCCAGCCTCCCCCGCGGACGATCAAGCGCACCAAGAGAAGGCTGTCCCGCAACCGGGACCCTGGCCGCCTGATCATGAGCACTATACGGCTGCGGCCGCGGCGCGTGCTTTGTGAGAAATGCAAGAACACCCTGAACCCCGAGGAGAGCTCGACCAGTCAGCCCAGCACCAAGCCGCGGCGGCGGCTGAGCGCGCCGGACAAGGAGCCCAAGAAAGCGGAGGAGCTGGACTACGAGATGCGCAAGAGCAAGCGGGAGAAGAGTGCGGGCGAGCCAGTGCCCCGCAGCCCCGTCATCAAGATCTCCTACAGCACACCCCAGGGCAAGGGGGAGGTGGTGAAGATCCCCTCCCGCGTGCATGGCTCCCTCAAGCCCTTCTGTCCCCAGCAGGGCCTGCAGAATGGCAGCCAGGACCCGGAGGTGCGAGATGCGGGCTCCGGGGACCGGCTGGCCGGGGGTGGCCCGCCGGCCTCCATCCCCAAGCTGAAGCTGACCCGGCCGGTGCCTTCTGGGGACGCACCCCCTCCCAAGATCCGCCTGAAGCCCCACCGTCTCCCCCGGGCCGGCGGCAGCCCCGGAGGCGGCCAGAACGTCTCCATCTACAAGGCGGAGTTGATCGACCAGCTCGGAGACCTTCAGGGCAGCCGCGAGTCCCATGCATCTTCTGCCTTTTACGAGGACGAGTCCTCGCAGCGGAGGCGGCGGCGCCAGCTTGCTGAGCTGTCCTCCGGAAGCTCGGGGGAAGAGGACGACTTTGGCGGCTTTTCCCAGGCCAAGGATGGCCATGACAACCTGGCTTTTCTCATGAATTACAAGAGGAAGGCTGACTCATCCAGCCTGTCCGTGTGTAGCAACGACAGCCTGGACGAGTCCAGCTCGGACGCTGCGTCCCCCGACGGCTGCGACTTCCTGCCCGGGGACGATGCCTCCGTGTCGTCCTCCTCCCGAGAGGAGCGCAAGACGGTGCCCCCGCTGACAGTGCGGCTGCACACGCAGAGCGTGGCCCGCTGTGTGACCGAGGACGGCCGGACGGTGTCCGTGGGCGACATCGTGTGGGGCAAGATCCCCGGCTGCCCGTGGTGGCCGGCCCGCGTGCTGGACCTCAGCCTGAGCCAGAAGGACGACGGCGCGCCCTCCTGGAGGGAGGCGCGCGTCTCCTGGTTCGGCTCGCCCACCACGTCCTCCCTGTCCATCTCCAAACTGTCCCCTTTCTCAGAATTTTTCAAACTGAGGTTTAACCGAAAGAAGAAAGGCGTGTATCGGAAAGCTATTACAGAAGCCGCCAAGGCGGCCGAACACCTGAGCCCAGAAATCCGGGAGCTCTTAAGCCAGTTTGAAACGTAACTTTGACTCAAGGATCAGGTGAGTGATTGCAGGATCTTGGCTGAGGGATGGGGCCACTACAGGGTTCGAGGCCCCCCATGAGTGGAAGGGAGGGCCGCCACAGGGCTCTGGGCCCTCCATGAGGGAAAGGGAGGGCCGCCGCAGGGTTCTGGACCCCCCCCTCTTCCCATAAGGGAATGGGCAGGGGGAGAGTTGGTCCTTTTGGCTTGGGCTGGCCCAGGCCAGAGACGTTGTCTTACTGCTGGAGAGGAGGGAAGATCTTCTTAGGAGTCAGGCAGCTCGGCTTCTCTGGTTTAGAAAGTTTGGACCCCAGGAGGTCTCTCTGTTCCAGAAAGTTCCTGGGGAATCTTGGGGGGGGGGGGTGCGGCTCAGAGCAATAAGTCATTTAGGGAGAAAGGGATGCTTGTGGCTACCTCTCAGCCAACATTCCCAGTATCCCACAGTTCAGGGTTTGACCTTGGGGGAGCCTCTGGCAGAGGGGGCCCCTTTAGGGGTCTGGGGTTCTGTCCTCAGGCTAAAGGGCACCTCTCACTCTCCAGTAAAGAGGCTGCCAGCCAGTGAGGGGGTGGTCTCTGTCCCTCTACCCTTTGTCCTTGACCTGCTGGTGTGCTTCTGGTCTGTTGGGAATGGAGAACAGTAGTGGACAAAGACTCTTCCCTTCCTGTGAACTCAGAGCATCTGGGCTTGAAGCCTGTCCCTGCCTCACTGCTGGTGTGACCTTGGACAGGTCACTTCACAGGTGTGGGTCTGCCTCAGTTTCCTTACCTGTGAAGTTGGACTAGATGATCTACTGTGGGTTTTGGATCTTTGGCCTAGAGGCCAGGGGCCGCCGTTGAGACTGCATTTATTAATCACCTGCTGATGACACCGGGGACCACCACAGAACAGCCTTTGCTCCCAGGAAATGCTCATCCTGCTGGGAGAAGCAGAGTGTGCATACAAGAAAGTGGGGAGGGTCTCCTGAAGGAGGAGGGCGGGAGATGGGCTGTCCTGCAGGACAAACGGCCAGTTTGGCCAGACCATGACCCCTGCCAGATGTTAGGCTTGGGCACTTCTGAGGGGCTTCAGAAGCCAGTGTTCCTATGTTCCTGGAGGCCAGAGGGAGCTGCTTGGAAAGAGTGACCTGGGGAATCTCCTTGGCAGCAGTGTGGAGGCTGGAATGGAAAGGCCAGTGGGCCATTGTAATCATCCTGGTGTGTTGGGCGGAGCAGTGCAACAAGAGAGGACAGGGTCCCCGTGTAGCATGGACAGTCCCTGGCACCATATTGGATCTGGGGAGGAGTGTGGGCTAGGGGGAATGTCCACTGGGCAGTTGGAGGTGAGACTGGGGGTCAGCAGAGAGGTTAGGCTGAGGCTTTGGGGGAAATCAGCTTACTCCATTTTGAACAGGTTAAGTTGAGGATGTCCGTGGTTGAGTCTGCAGTGTTGAGAGGGCATGAGGGCAGCAGATGAGGGGAGTCATCCAAAGCCACGGCTTGGGGCACCATTGGCTTCAAGAGGGCGGCAGAGCCCTGGGCTGGTCCACCAAGGGGTCAAGACGGGCAGGGAAGGAGAACCAGGCACCAGGCAGTGCCCGCAAAAGGCTCACGGGGTGGAGGGGTTGGTTAGGGTGGCTAGAGGGACATAGGGGACCTGCCAGACCAAGGGATGTTGGGGATCCCCAATGGCAGAGTAGAGCCTGTGGAGGGAGGGAAAGATAGAGGATGTGCCCGTGCCTGGGTGTGGCTGTACTGGGGCCCAGGGAATGGGCAGGTCAGGTGTCTGAGGGACTCAGTCCTTATAGCGTGAGAGGGCAGGGGGCTGGCAAGAGACCTCAGATGGGAAGGGGAGGGGTGTAGACCAAAGCTGCCAGACCCTTAGACAGAGAGCTTGGAAGTGGGTGAGGTCTGTGAGGCAGAAGGGTGGATGCTGCTCAGAAGACCAGGGCCCAGACAGCGGCAGCAGTGATGTCCCCGGCTGGGAGCGACCCATATTTGGGAGGAAGGGGGGTCCTCCCGGGCACCCTGGATCCTGGGGGTGAGGCTAGGCAGGAAGTGAGGGCTTTGGAGAGCCAAGAAGTGCCCTTCCAGCAGGGGAGGATGTTCAGAGAGGGTTGCCCAGCCAGTGTAGAGGCCCCCCAAAGGAGAAGGAAGAGGCAGCTGCTCCTGGGAGAAGCTGCAGCACCCTTCAGTAAGGGCCAGCTCCTGGAGCTGCTGCCGCCCAAGGGAAGACCAGGCCCCCTGGCCTTCCTGGGCTGCACTTTTCCCAGCCAAGGACAGAGCTGGGTGCCTGGAAGAGGCAGACCGGTGAGGAGAAGCTTCCCATGGTGCTGGCTCGGGGACAGCCCCCACCCCGTCCTGCCTGGTGAGCATCTGCTCTGCCCAGCCGTGGGGTCTCCCAGGGCGTGAGCATCTTAGTCACTTCTCCAGACCCCTGCTCCTTGCCTTCGGGATCGATGGGGTGGACTCCCCGCGTGCTTTTCAGATGACTCCTCTGCCTGGCCCATACCCGGCAGACAGATGCCAGAGGAGGCACTGTCCCTGCCCCCACAAGTCCCTCTCATTTCTTCTCTGCTTTTGGGGGAGGCCAGTGATTTCCTAGCTTGGGGAGCTCTGCTGCAACAGAGTACATATCTGGTTCCCGGGGTCCGGGAACACAGCCAGTGTGGACATGTCGGGCAGGGCTCAAACCCAGCTTTCGTTCAGACCCTTCCGCCCTCAGAGAGGATATGAGATGACCAGGAAAGGGGGTTTGGGTATGCAGAGCCCAAATGCCCCTTCCTTTCAAGGGACTGTAGGTGCCTCTCTGATCATCCTCTGTGGGAGGGAGAGTCAGGTGCTGGGAATGTCCCAGGAGGACCCGATGATCCTGGGGAGCTCCACGTTGAGGGTCCTGAGGGTCTGGGGCTGGGAGGGGCAGCTCATGTGGCGATGACTCTCAGGCCAGGCAAGACAAGGGCATCCCCTGGCCAGGTCCAGGGCACACCCCCCACCTTTTCTGCCAGTCTTCTTGGTCCCGAACGAACCATGGTGGGTGGGGTCGTCATCCAGAAAGCAAAGGAGATGGTGCATTGGGCTCCTGAGCCAAGTGTGGTCTCACAGGTCCTAGTCACTCACTAGTCGGGGTCCCTGTGGAGATGAAGGAACCCGAAATCCTTTGGAAATGATTCATGGGAGGTGAGCAGACCCCAGGCATCACAACCCGTGTCAGAAGGCATTTGAATCTTGAGGGCTTTGGGGGCACACTCATGGCCTTGTCGTCCACACATTCCCGTGGCTGTCTGCACATCTGGGCATCCAGGCCCTCAGGCCGACGGGCCCGCCTCAGTCCAGGTCAATCTGGGCTCTGATGTAACAAGTGCAGGTGCGAGCAGTGGCCAGCTCAGGTGACCTCAGGCATCTGAGCTAGTGGTGACCATCTTTCCCTGGTCTGGGGAAGAGTCTAGCGTTTGGTCTGAGTGTGGCTGAGAAAGATGTCCAGGGTGATGCCATGGCTCCGGGGAGGGTCAGCTGGAGGAATGGGGAAGAGAAGCGGGGGGTGGCTGTGGAGGCAATTAACATTCTCAGGCATCGGGGAGGGGGGGTAGGTAGGGTCAGAGCGCTTCCAGTGCAGGTCCTTGACAAGAATGGGGGGGCGCCTACAAAGACCCTCCTGTGGGAGAAGGCTGGCCTTGTCTTCTATGCCCCCAAGGAATGTTTTGGGCTGGGCTCTAGCCAGGCCTCTTGTCAGAGGCCATGATGTCTGCTGCTTGGGGCTGGGGCTGCCAGGGCCTGGGGACAAATGGTCCTTGGTTGGGACAGGCTGCGCAGAAGGGCGTCTTTGTGGAAATTGAGCAGGTTACAGCTGCCCCTCCAGTGGGAGTGGTGGGGGTCAGGGAGGGGCCCTCTTAGGCCTAGTTCTGAGAGGGACAGATTTGTTTTCAGAGATAGGTTTATGACAATCTTCAGAATGAAGGTCCTTGTCTGAAAACTGACCCTGGGATTGAGTTCCTGAGAAATTAGTTAGGCAGCACATAAAGCACTGCCCTCCCGGCCCTTGAGGGGCTCTGTGGTGCTGGTGTGGACATGCCCAGGCGCCCAGACCGCCCCAGACATCCACTGTGTTCTCTTGTGGCCCATCCTGGGTCTCCAGACACTCGACCCTCACTTCCCTTGCCCCTGCTCTTCCCATCACCCTTTCCTCTTGAGTGTGTGTATGTAGGGTCCAGCCAGGTCCCTTTGGATCCCCTCTCCCTGGTGATGGGTCACAAGCCCAGGTGCTCTGGCCAGCATCCCCAGGGGGCCTGCCTGGTATGAAGAGGCTGAGCTTGTTTGGGGGTGTGGGGCATGGTTCCTCCTTCCTAGCCTTTTTCTCTTGCAGCACCCCCCACAGGGCTGGCCTTTCCTTGGACCTCCTGCTGCTTCCAAAGATGGAGGTGGATGCTTTGGGTCTGATGCCTCTTGCCACAGACTCATGTGTGAGGGGGTGCCCGGGCCCCGCTCCCTGGAGAATGTGGGAGAGAGCCAGAGGGACGGAAAGGCACTCCTGTCCAGCACCTTGATGTGCTCCAGAAGGCTGTCCTGAGGCCCAGCTGGAAGGGTCAGTCAGCTGAAGTGAGGGCCCGAGGCCACAGGCATTCTTAAGTTTAGATAGCAAGGAGAAGAAAAGAGGAGAGGGAGAAGGTGGGGGGGGGCTGGGCAGGCTGCAAGGGGTGGGCGGGGACCGAGGGGCTTCCCCAGGAGCAGGTGGGCCCAAGATTGCTCCCTCACCAGCCCCTCCTTTGTTTTGGGGGACAGTTGTGCGTGGTGGATTCCTGGAGGTCTCTGCCAGCACGCGGGGGGGGCCGGTGCCTGCCAAGGAGGCGGGTGGGGCGCTGCCCAGTGTCCGAGTCTGCCCCCGAGTGTCCTTCCCACCTCCATTTGGGAGCATGGAGAACGCCATGGTGCCGCTGTGGAGACGTTGGAAGCGTCCGTCAGGGAGCATTTATTAAGCAGTTCTGGACGACCCACTGGAGTTGGGCCTGGCGCGGTCGTGGCACTTAGCACTTAGGAGGGTGACGTGGGGGACACTGCAGGCAGGGAGACCTTGGGAGCAGGGGAGGCTGAATCGGGGTGTGCGTGTGAGGCTGGCAACGTAGACACAAGCCAAGGCATCCGGGGGCACGGGGGTGTGGGCTCTGGGGCACTGGTCACTGGAAGACAGCACAGACCTGGACAGTACTGAGACAGGCTGGGAGAGGAGGGGTTTCTGATTTGGGTTCAGGTTTGGACGGGTCCTAACTGGAGATGTCTAGGGTGGAACTCGGGGGAGGGTGGAATCCCCTGGAACCTGATGGGGTCACAGAGAGGGGGTCCCAGGGGTGGAGGGGCGGGAGCCTGGGGCGGGGGGTAGCTGGCCGGGGGACCCACGGGAGGAAGTGTCAGCAGGTTAGAGGCTGCCGTGGGGCCTGGCGTTGGAGGCCAGGTCAGGGGGAGCCTTGACTCAAGTGGAAGCCGCAGCAGTGACTGGCTGGTCAGCCCCCCAGGGCTCGGGGTGCTGAGACTCTTCTTGGATCCCTGGAAGGTGTATCCTGGGGAAGAGCAGAGAGGGCCAGGCAGGGCCCAGTGGAGGCTTGGCGCAGGGGCTGCCCTTTCCATGTTGGGGATGAACAACAGGCGGGAGGCGGATTCCCCCACCTGCCCTTTTTACAGACTGAGAAACTGAGGCCCAAGGTCGTGGTCATTCAGCTGCGTCCAGCTCTCTGTGGCCTCCTCGGAGGTTTTCTTGGCAGAGACGCTGCTGTGATTAGCCATTCTCTTCTCTAGCTTGTCTTACAGGTGAGAAAACTGGGGCAAATAGGGCGGAGTGACTTGCCCCAGGGTCAGGCAGCTAATAGTGTCTGAGGCCAGATTTGAACTCCTGACTCCCAGCCCTGCGCTGTATGCACTATGGTGCCACCTAGCTGCGGCCTCCCCCCAGGTCATAGTGTAGTCAGAATTCGAACCCAGGTCCAGGTTGTCTCCCTGAGGATTGTGGGTTGATTTTCCGGCTGCTCACTTATGACCCAAGGCACAAAGGCCCGCAGGATCAGACTGCTCCTGTTCTTGTGGAGTTGGGGACCAAGGCTTGCTGTCCTGTGCCAGACTGGACGGGCATGAGTGACCGCACCCGCCATTACAGTGATGCTCTGGACCTGTGCAGCCTTGTCCTTCCCGCCATGGGCCGAGGTGGGATTGGTGTCTGGGGCTTGGGGCTTCTGGGCGAGTGGTTTGAGTTTTCCAGGGAGATTCTCCCTTTGCCGTGGATGCGAATGGAGCCTCCGTCCCTCCACGTTCTGGCCATCCATGGGGGGCAGGGGCAGCGCTGGTCACTGGCCTCCTAATCGCCCGCTGGCCAGTCCTGTTGGAAAAACAATGCTTCTCCCATGGCCCAGATGGCCCAGGCTGAGTCCGGAGAGCTGAGTGAAGCACTGAGCATACAGTCGGTGCTCCATAAATGCTAGGTGCTGTTTATCACTGCTATCGTGATTCAGATGCTTGTGTGGGCTCTGGTGACCCGGTGACCCATGAGAAGGAAGGAGGAGGGGGAGGGGTAAGCCAGCTTCCTTTGGTGTCATCACCAGGGAGCCCCTAGTGCAGAGATCCAGGATGGGTGAGAAAGGGGGGTGTCCATACAAGGGGGAGGGCTTGATGCCTGGCCATGCCCACACGCTTGGCAGGGATCAGGGATGGGGGTGCAGGGGTGCAGGTAGGGGAGGGCTTAGTGCCTGGCTGTGCCCATGTGCTTGGAGGGGACAGGGGGAGGGGTACAGACAGGGGAGGCCTTGACGCCTGGCCGTGCCCACGTGCTTGGAGGGGCAGGGGTGCAGATGGGGGAGGACTTGATGCCCGGCTGTGCCCATGCACTTGGAGGAGATGGGGAGGGGTACAGACAGGGGAGGCCTTGATGCCTGGCTGTGCCCATGTGCTTGGAGGGGCAGGGGTGCAGATGGGGGAGGGCTTGATGCCCGGCTGTGCCCATGCATTTGGAGGGGACAGGGGGAGGGGTACAGACAGGGGAGGGCTTGACACCTGGCCGTGCCCACGTGCTTGGAGGTGCAGGGGTGCAGATGGGGGAGGACTTGATGCCCGGCTGTGCCCATGCACTTGGAGGAGATGGGGAGGGGTACAGACAGGGGAGGCCTTGATGCCTGGCTGTGCCCATGCACTTGGAGGGGCAGGGGTATAGACGGGGGAGGGCTTGACTCCCAGCTGTGCCCACGTTCTTGGAGGGGCAGGGGTGCCAGTCTGACTTTTTTCCCCTTTCCCTTCTCCCCAGGTAACTGAAGATGGGCACCCAGTTGTTTATGACTCCTGCCAGCATCCTGCCACGCTCCCCACAACAGCATCGAGGATGCCCCTGCCTGGGTGGGCATCGGGGTGGGCTTATATCTGACTGCAGGAAAGGGAAGTGAGTGACCCCCGGCTTGGACCAGGGGAGATGGTGCGGGGAGAGCGCGATGCCTGGCGGGGAGGGCTGCACTCACCCACTCTGAATGTATTTATTCCTGATTCAAAATACCAAGTTAGCTTAGATCCAGGGGCCGGAAGGGGACCTGCTTGAACACGTTGCTGCTGCTGCTTTGAAGAGGACGCCCCCTCCCCTGTTTGCGGGCCCCTCCCCCTTGCTCACAGGCCGTGGCCTTGGCCCTCCTGGCCGCCGGCCACCCCCCCCCCCCAGCCTCCCTGCCATCCGAGTTGAGGCGAGAGCCCCCCTGCCCCGCCCGCATGATCCGGTCTTCCACTCCAGCCCGTGCCCATCGGGATCTCCTCTGCGCCGGGCGCTCAGATCGGCTTGGCACTCTGCGGTGTCATGGCCAAGTAAAGAGAACAGACGTGGGGTGTGGGGGTTTGAGGTTTTTTTCTTCCTTTTGTCACTTTAAAGACCAAAAATGTGTGCTTGGAGCCAGGCGACTCTCACTGGTTTAAATGTACAAAGATCCCAAATAAATCTGTGTGTGTCAGTCGCATCCTGCGACTCTGGGCTCCCGTGTCTGTGGAGGGCTGTGGGGAGACTGAGCCGGGAGCCATGGGGGGCTTCCCATTTGAGGATGTGGGTTCAAATCTTGGCTCCTCCCTGAGGAACCCTCTAGGCTTTAGGGAAAACCAGATCCTGGAGCTGAGAGGCCCTCGGCTCTCCACACATCCCTGGGGAGCAGAGGGGGCAGGTGTGATTATCTCCCTTGTACAGATCAGAACGCTGAGGCCAGGCCATGCAACTTTTCGTGACAGACTCGAGTTTAATCTTGGAGGTTCTGGACTCTACCCATTGGGAGATGGGGCCACAGGGCCAGCCCAGGGGTCCCTGTCCCAGCCGCCTCCCCCAGGTCAGGCAGCTTCTCGGAAAGGCCCCGGAGGACCACCGTGCCCTCCCTGCAGTGGCAGCCTCTGGAGAGTGCTTGGCATGCCGACTGGCCTGGGCCTTTCCTCTCCTGTCCAGGAGCAGGGGAGGGGGCAGGCAGCCCCTTAACCAGGATCCCTCCTGGCGGGGCAGCGAGGCCAGTGAAGGCTGACAGGCTGGGGAAGCAGAAGGGGCCAGGGCCAGGGCATAGGGGGTGGCTGTTGCCAGAGGGAGACACTGTGAGGAGAGCAGAGTGTAAGGTCATGGAGTTGTGGGCTTGGGTGAGTCCATCTATATCTGCTGTGGGCGGGTGAGGCTGGAGGCGTGAGCCATGGGAACCGGGAGGCCCAGGGCATCTCCTGGGCTGGAGAGGTGGTCTGAGCCAGGAGCTGACCCCCTGGGCAAGGCTGGCCTGTTCTGGGGGAGACTGATCGGGGGCAGCATCTGTACTCATCATCCTTCCCTACCCAGAAAAGCAGCTGGGCTGGCATTGGGTGTAGCCCTGCAAGTTCATGGGGTGCCCTGGGGGTCTGCCCTGGAAGCCCCTGGTGGGGAGGGATGCGGGGTGGGGTTCACCCCGCCCCAGAGGCTCAGTCTCCATCTGGATCTGTGGGCAAGCATTCATTTCCAAGACCCCCAGCCGGGCCCTGGTACCTGGTGCCGTCTAGCCTGGCTCCAGTGAAGCAGCCCCTGCAGGCAGGTACCCTGTGCTCCCTGCCCCGAGGGGCAGGTGCTCCATGTGGGTGTCAGCGCTGAAGAGGGTCCCGCTGTGGGCCTCTGAGCAGGCCTCTTCTGGAAGAGGACAGCTGCACCCCATGCTGTCCAGCCCCATTTACTTACTCACTTATATATTTGTTCTTGAATATGCTGCAGTCACTTCTGCCATCTGCTGCATTCGAAGCCCTGGGGGTCCGGGCGCTGACCTGGGTAGGGTGGGGGGCTCCAACAGGAAGTGTTTGGGGGTGATGGAATTCTAACAGGGGTTGGGGAGACCTGGGAAGGCCTCTGGTGGAGGTGGCCAGGCCAGGCTTTGGGGGGACCAGGCCCCTGAGGGCATGGGGGTCACTGGCAGGCACTTCACCTCCATCTTTGCTGGCTGGTCCCATTTTACAGATGGTGGAGGGAGTCGGGGTACCTGTGGCCCTTCCCTCCCAGGACTGACAGGTTCCTCCTCATTTGGAGGAGGACCCTCAGGCCAGGGGGGCCGTGGCTTCCTCCCTTCCTCCTGACTGTCCACCCAGAAGTCCTCGCCAACGCCCAGGCACCTACTGGCGCCTTCACCTGCTTCCTCCCCTCATTAGAGCAGAAGCTCCCTGAAGCTGGGCACTGTTTCTGTTCACTTGTGTCCCCAGCACAAGGCACAGGCTTGGGCACGTAGGGAGCCCAGCCTTGTAGACTCAGTTTGACTTGGAGCTGATGCCTAAGAGTGGGAGGGTCTGAGCATGGGCTGAACCCCTATCCCCTGAGAGAGGCCAGAAGGAAGGGGGTCTCCTTTGGAGCAGCTTGGGACCCCAGAAGCATGCTTCAAGTGTCCGCCCAATACCTGCTGCTCATGTGGGAGTCCCCAGTGGCCCTGGAATTCCTGAGGGGACACCGATGGGGCAGGTTGATGTCCTTGCTGCTTCGGCCAACAAGGGCCCCTCTCTGAGCTTAGTCTGGGGTGGGGGGTCCGCAGGACACTGACAGCCCCAGCACCAGGCAAAAGGAGCAGCTTCCCCTCTGGAGTGGGGGGGGGGGGACTAATGGGGAGGCGCCTTGGAGGTCTGGTGTAAGTGCTACTCCCTGTGCCAGGTGGAGCCCTCGTTTGGGGGCCATGCCCGTGTCTTGGCTGGCACAGGCCACACGCCTGGGTGCCCTGCCTCAGCCTGCTTCTGCTCCAGCTGCTTATAGCCTAGGAGGGAGCAGAGAGGAGCAGCCATGGTCCCCATGAACCCCCACCAGGGGGGTCTCCAGCTTGGCCTCAACCAGGCAAAATCCTCAGGCTCCCAGCCTTATGCCTCCCCTCTCCAGTCCATCCCCACTCAGCAACCAAAGGACATTCTGCTGCTCCCTCTTTACTGCAGGACAGACTCTAAGCTCCTCAGGGCCCCCCACAACCTGGTCCCCTTCCCCTTCCGGTTTCTTTCCTTCCTGTGCTTCTCACGCCAGTCAGACCAGCCAGCTGGTTGCACCCCACTACATCTGCGCCTGGTGGGCACCAGGGCAGGCATGCCCCCTCCTAGAAGTGACGGACTTTATACCTCCCAGGAGAAAGTTAGCTGTTTGAGGGCACGGACCGAGACTGACCCACTCTGGTCATTGAGTCCCCAACCCCAAAGGCGTCCCCAGGGGGTCTCCCCTCAGGGTATGTCAGATTGGGCCGCCGGGGCAGGAGTTTGGAGGTGCTGACAGAGACCCCAGGCAAGAAGGAAGGTTATCATTTAGACATCTGTGCTGTGGTTAATCACAACAGGCTCTGAAAGGGCCCCCAAAAAGTCCTAGAAAGGGGTCTTAACTTCCAGCCCCCCCAGCAGAGGAAGCCCCAGGGCCCCACCTGAGGAAGGGAATCTGGCACCAACACCCACTTTTAATAGCTTGTGAGTTCTTACCCTGCCCTGGTGGCTGGAGGTGGGGCTGGGAGGGTCAGTGAAAGCAGGGAGGGTGAGGCTGGGGGAGCAGAGGGGCGTGGGGGGGCAGTGAGGGCAGAGGGGGGTGGGGCTGGAAGGAAGCAGGATGAGATGAGCCAGGTTCATCTTCTAGAACTTTTCCACTTGCCGTACAGCCCCAGAGGCCCTTGGGAAATGAAGCTGCTGCCCCAGGTTAAGGGAAACTCAGGTGGTGTTGCTGACCCGAGGTGCGTTGTTTTGGGCCAGGGGGCCTTTGGAGGTCCCCAAATTCGGCTGTATTTATCCTAGAGGATATCGGAATTTAGAGGTAGGAAGGGCCTTAAAGATCCTCGATTTTTATTAATGAGGAAACTTGAGTCCAAAGAGCACAAGTGATTTGAGCTCAGTCACTGAGGATTTGAATCCAGGCCTTCTGACTCCCAGAGTGGATGGCTGCCCTGAGAGGAGACCAGCCCCCCATCTCTGCAGGTCTTCAAGCACAGGCCAGATAGCACTTGTCAGGCATGTTATAGCAGGGTAGCATGTGGCAGTGGGGTCCATGGAGTAACAAGGTCCTTGTCCTTATAGAAGCGGGGTCCCTATAGTAGCGGGGTCCTTGTTCCCATGGCTGTAGGTAGAACTGTATGGTCCGCTCTAGCTGAGATACTGAGACTCTGGGACTCCAGACTGGAGCCCCCTGCCCTACCTCCCCTGATATAGGGCAGATCCTTGAAGGCCCCTGGTTGGCTCCAGCCTTCTCGGTCCTCCACATGGCCAGTGCCGTCGATCCCCGGGCCCTGCCTCCTGTTTCCGTTGGGCAGCCATGCCCCAGAGGCGCCATCCCGGCTTGGGTTGGCTCAGCCCCTGACTCGCACTGAGGGCAATGAGATGCAGTCCTGACTCTGCTGCCAATTCCAGTCCAACAGAGAGATTTCCTCCCCATCTTCCCCAGAAGGAGCAGATGAATCCTCCCGCCTCAGCACACAGCCCGGATGCGTCCTGCGCCTCTCTTCTTTCAGGGCCCTGGCCTGACATCCCCTCCTGGGTTCAGCCCTCTGCCCCAGACTTCCTCACTGCTCCCACCTGGGACACCCCTCCCCAGACTGGCCTGCCTTCCACCAATTTTCAAAGGAAGAAAGCTGGCTTCAGAGGAATCTGGGCTGTCCACAACCACAGTAGAAGAGGAATGAATCACATGAAAGCAGTTTCAAGGTTGTACCACCCGCTCCTCAGACTGGCGAAGGTGGCAGAGGAAGCCCAGGCTCAGGTGCGCTGTGGCCGTCAATGGTGTCTCTGCCCTTTGCACCAGCTCTGCACCCAGAGAGACCAAAGAAACAGGCAAAGGGCCCATCGGGACAGAGGTTCCTGGACACTGGTCATGGCGGCCCTCCAGGAAGGGAATGTGTGTGCTGGGAAGACTGCTGGTCTACAGGATGTCCAACGTCAGGGTGAAAGGAGCTCACCCCCACCTCCTGCCACAGAAAGGGAGGGAGAGGAAACAGGCATTGACTAAGGGAGCATCTAGGGAGCGAGTGTGTGTGTGTGTGTGTAGGGGGGTGATTGTAGCTAGGTGTGTGTGTGTGACTGGGTATGTGTGTGATTGTGTGGCATGTGTAACCATGTGTGGCTGCGATCGTGTGTATGTGTGTGGGGTGATTGTAACTGTGCACATATGGCTCTGTGGGAGTATGTGTGTGATTGTGTGCTGGGTGTGGTGAGTGGTTGTGTGTGTGTGCGTGCGCTGTGTGTGGGGGGGTGATTGTAACTGAGTGTGTGCATGTGGCTATGTGGGTGTATGTATGTAGTGAGAGTGGCTGTGTGTGAAACTACTGGTGTGGGGGTGTGATTCTGTGCTGTGTGTGACTGGTTGTGTGGTTGTACTCGGTGTGTATGTGGCTCCAGGTATAACCGTGATTGCGTGTGGCGCCTGTGCGGGATGTGTGGGTAGGTGTATGATTACCTGTGTGGCTCTGTGTGAGGGCAGAGCTGGAGCAGGGGCTCCTTGGGAGACATGGTGTGTGTGTTGGGGGGCGGGGCTTAGGAAGGGGGCAGGATTCAAACCCAGGTCCCTGAACTCCAAGCCCTCCGACCTTCCCGGCACCACGTGCTCTAGGAGCCTTGTGCTCTCCCTTAGACTCCAGTTGGGCCGGGACCAGGGGTGGGGTATCCTTTGCACAGAACAGCTAATGTTTATTACATTTTCTAATTAAAAATTGATTGAAATTCTTCGGAAGGAAGGAAAGAGCCGGGGCTGGACCTGGAGTGAGAAGACCTGAGTGTGAATCCTGCCCGCGCCTCTTCCTAGCTGTGTGACCTTGGCCATGCCTCGGTTTCCTCCGCCGTAAAATGAGTCTGAAGACCCCTGGACCCCTCGCCTGAGTCTTGTGCGGGCCGGCTCCGGTCCCTCGGCCGGAGGACTGTCCCAGGAGGCCCGCTCCCCGAGACCAGCAGACCCGCCCGAGGGGCGTCCGTTCCCTTTCCCAGAGCCACCCTGGCTCCGAGGCCGCCCCTTCTGTGCGCCACCGCCTCCGGGAGCACGCCGGGCTCTCTTGCCCGAGGCCACCCCAGCCAGTGAGTGCGCCCTCGGCAGCCTGCCTCGGGGGAGCTCGGATGGGGAAGGGGCTCCTGATCGGCAGATGAGAGGGAGCACATCGATGCCTCGGACCGCCCTGGGGTGGGGGGGGGCGGGGACTGCCTGCTTTAACTAGAAAGTGTCTTAATAGCAGCCGCCTCTGCCCTCCTCCGGGAAAGCCCCCCCCACCCCGCCCCTCCCCCCTCCATCCCCTCCCCACCCAGGTCTTCATCCCCGCCCCTCCCCCAAGGCCTCCATCCCCTCCCCACCCAGGTCTTCATCCCTGCCCCTCCCCCAAGGCCTCCATCCCCGCGCCTCCACCCTCCATCCCCTCCCCATCCAGGCCTCCATCCCCGCCCCTCCCCCAAGGTCTCCACCCCCGCCCCTCCCCCCTCCATCCCCTCCCCGCCCCTCCCCCCTCCATCCCCTCCCCACCCAGGTCTTCATCCCTGCCCCTCCCTCAAGGCCTCCATCCCCTCCCCACCCAGGTCTTCATCCCTGCCCCTTCCCCAAGGCCTCCATCCCCTCCCCACCCAGGTCTTCATCCCCGCCCCTCCCCCAAGGCCGGCCAGCACACTCATTAATCTTCAGCTGTAACGAATGGTCGGTCGGTCTTCTCTACCTCCCACGCAGAATCCCCAGGATCGGCCGTAATTGGCCTCTGCTCCCGGCCGTGCCTCGGCCGGTCCAGCCTGCTTTGTTCAATCCCGCCCTCAGCTCCGGTGCCCTGGTCAGTTTTCTGGCCGGGGGCACGTGTGTCCAGCAGTGTGACCGTGGACCAGTCGCTGCATCCGCGCCTCTTTGCATCTCTGCAGAGTGGGGGGCTCGGTCCCCCAGCCTCCGAGGTCCCTTTCAGGCCTCCATGGAGCCTCGGCGTTTCCCCAGCGGGCGGCCCCTCCCCTGAAGCTGGCATGGTTCAGCCTGCGCCACTGGCTCCCCCGGTCCCCAGGCCTCGGCCCAGCACTGACGAGGCTTCCAAGGCCCGGAGATCACAGCTGTGCCTCGAGCAGGTCCAGGGAAGACCCCGGCCCTGAGTGCCCGCTGCTGGGCATGTTTGCTCTGGGTGGGACGCCGGGCTTTCAGCGGCTCCTCCAGGGACCCGGCCGGTCCGTTTGGCTCTTCTCCTCAGAGGGTCAGTCTCCCCAAAACTGCAGCCACAGAGGGACTAAGAGCAGGGCCAGGGACAGGGCGTCCTCGCAGGCTGCCAGGCACCGAGGACCAGAAAGGAGGGGGCCAGCCCCCCAACACCGCAGCGGGGGGAGTGGGCTGGAAAGAAGGGCCGGCCTGGACAGAGGCACAAGGCGTGAGCTCAAATGCTGAGCTTACCGGCCCTGAGATAGTGGGCAAGCCACCTCTCCCTGGAGCCTCAGTTTCTCCATCCTTCCCGGGCCAGTATGAGGAGAACTTTAAGACATTAAACCCGATGGGTGTGGTCCATGCTGCTGCCCTCCAAGGGCAGCTTGCTGGGCTGGGGAGGACAGTGAGGGTTTCCTGCTTGTTTAGGCACAGGGCCTTTGGAGGCACCCAGGATTTGGAAGAAATCTTCTGGGCAAAAGAAAAGTGTTTGATTCTGGCCAAACCTGTTCAGGCTGTGGTTACCAGGCTCACAAGGAAGCCAGTATCCTCCTCCCCCTCCTCCTCTCTTCCCCCCTTCTCTCCCTCCTCCCTTCCCCTTCTCCCCTCTCCCCCTTCTCCCCCTCCCCCTCCTCACCCCTTCTGTTTGTTTTTCCTGTGTCCACTGGGCCCAGTTTGGCCTGAGCACAAAGAGCCTGTGGCTTCAGCTCTGGCTCTGGTCCCAGGGAAGGGCTGGGCAGCTTCAGGGGGAGGGTGATTTTGCGCCTGCCATGGGGGGAGGTGGAATCTGCTTTTCTCTGCCGGAACAGTCAACCCCCAAGAATTTATCAAGCACCAGGAGCTGGGCTGGGCTCTGGGCTCTGTCCTCTGTCCTGGAGGAGTTTCCATTGCATGAGGGAGCACCAGCAGTGTAAAGGAGAGGTGGGGTAGGGAGGACTCTCGTAGCTGAGCAGGGGTCAGGAGAGGGACCTGCCTGGAGGAGGGGACTTCAGCAGGGTTTGGAAGGCAGGACAGAGAGAAGGGCCATGGGGAAGGGCAGCCTTGACCCTGTTGGCTCTAGCCTGGGCCTTTGAGGGATTCCAGGTTGGTCCAACCCAAAGCCCCCAGGCTTGTGAGACACCTTTCCTGCCCTACCCCCTTCATCCTCCTGGAAGATAAGGAAGGCTGTTTTTGGAGGCTCAGGCTCAGCCTCCAGCCTTGGATCTGCCCAGAGCTGGACACCAGCCCCAAAAGGAGGGGCGGTATGGAGGCCACTCAGCTCTGCTGAGAAGCTCCTCACCTCCAGTGTCCAGCTGTCCGATGACAGAGGAAGGGAACCCCCAGAACCTGCATTGTACTAGCCTCCTGCTGCCATGGACAAGCCTGCAAAGACCTTGAGGCCAGCATGGAGGCCCGTTCCTACAGAGTGTCTACAGGAAAGGAGGCTGAGGCTGGGATGAACCAGTGTGGAAGCTCTAGGTCTCCCTTGGGTCGGATGGAACTTTGTTCCCACTCTGTTCTTTCTCAGAAATCGGAATCCACTCCAGGCCCAGAGTCTCCATCCAGAAGAGACTGTGGGGGATGCATAGACAGGTGGGGAATTCTTCCAGGAGCAGCCATCTCCAACTGGCCTCAATCTCTGTGCTGGAGCAAAAGGAAGCCTCAGAGGGGCAGGAACTGAGTGTTCTCTGGACAATGTGCCCCCTGTGAACCATGCTGGCTAGGGCGTGGCAGCCCAGTGAAGGTGCCTGGGCAGCAAGGTCAGGGGAGCAGGACCAGGACAGAGGGCACAGCCCAAGGCGAGGTGCAGCCTGCCCAGACCCACTGCTACTTCTCAAGAAAAGAAAGAGGAAAAGGGACACAGATTCTGAATTCTTTTTGTGTGTACATGAATTGAGAAGCAGCCTGACATGTCTATGAGTGGATGTGGAGTGGGGTCATGAGGCGGGGGGGGGGGGGGGGGGGGGGGGGGGGGGGCGGATTTTAAAAAGACCGCAGCGAGACTCTGTTCTGATGCACCAAGGTTAGCAGGACCTGGAGGAGGTGTTCTCCCAAAGCAGCGGCGACTGGAGGGTCCTGTGGGCAGCTGGCACATGTCTGTGTGGTCTGTCTAGGCACAGCTCCCAGGGAGGGCAGGACAGATGCTCTGAGCTGGACACCAGCCCCACAAGGAGGGGCTGTACCCCCTTCTCTAAGGGAGGCTTTGAGTCCTGCTGGGAGGGGAAGCCAGAAAGGGGCCAGAGCTGGCTGCAGCTTCGTCCTCTTCAGAGAGTGTCCCTGGCCCTAGTGAGACCTGTCAGCCACTCTCACTTCTTGAGTCTGGGCCAGTCACTTGAGGTTGAAGCTGTGCTCGTGACAGCTGTCCACTAATGAGGAAAGAGGTCCCAGGCATCATCTCCAGGGCTTGGGTCCCTCCCCCAGATGCCAGTTTCACAGTCAACACAATGAATTACAAAGTCATGTATCCAAATCAATAGCCAAATAGAGGGAGGAGATGCAGGCCAGACTGTACAGAGTGGATGGGGTCTCCCATCGGGAGAGAGAGAGAGAGCTCAGCTCCACACAGAGACAGAGAGTCTGGGTCTCAGCCAAGGGGAAAGTCCTCTCACTCTCCAGCCAAGCCAGGTGGGAAGGCCGTGCTCCAGGCTGCTGGTCGTCACCTTTTCCACCTTCAGGGATCTGAGGGAGCCTGGAGCTGATCCGATCTCTACCCCTTCTCAGGCTCTCCCAGCTGCTCCCCTTAGGCTGGAGCATAGAGCTGTCAGTCACCAATGAGGAGGGTCCCAAGCAACTAGCCCTTTGGGCCAAGGGTTACACTAGCATTTACAAAACACCTTATACTGCTCTGTCCTCAGACCCACCTGGGGAGGTAGGTGCTGTTAATGATCCCCATATTACAAGCCGCTTGCCAGCTGCAGCTGGATTTGAACTCTGGTCTTCCTGACTCCAGGTCCAGCACTCTGTCTGCTGTGCAGCCAGCTGTAAGAGGCCAGCTGAAAGTCACTGACCTTGGTCAGTGACAGGACCAGGGCTAGAACCCAGGCCATAGAATCCCAGAAGGGTGGATCTGGACAGAACCTGGAGCTCGTAGGAGGAGCGTGCCCTCTGGCCTCCCTACCCAGTGTGCCCACCCAGGGCACTGTGCTGACCCCTCACACAGCTCCTGGGCAGCAGGAGCTTCCATGCCTCTCTAGGGCTGGGGGATGTACCTGAAAAGGCACAGTTTGCTGTGTGGGCAGGGCGCAGCAGGAGGTGGGACAGCCCTCTCCCAGAGGAAGAGGTCTGGCTGGCCTCCAGGCAGCCAGAGGGGGCATCCTCCCAAGGGGGCAGCCCCCAGAGGTGGAGATCCCCCGAGGGGGTGGAGCAGAACGGTGCTTTCTGGCCCTGGCTAAATGGATTTGACATGAGCCATCCAGTTGTATTTCCCCTCGTCTCAGGCTAGCTGGCCACCCTTGCTGACCAATACTGACCCATGATGAAAATCTGGTTTTAATGGAAACAAATTTGATGCCTGTGTTTTTCTCTGGAAATAACCACCAAAGTACTGGAGAAAGGGGTTTGGACAGGGAGCTAGGAAGACCTGGATTTGAATCTTGCCTAAACTTGGTACATGTGACCCTGGCCAAGTCACCTACCTCATGGACCTCAGCCTGTTTTCCCAACCAGAAAATGGAGATGATACCAGCCCCTTCCTCACAGGGTCGTTGTGACAATCAGACCAAGTGAGGTGGTCTAGACAAAGCGCTTTACAAACTTGGTAGTACCACGTGCATGTCAACTCTGATCATCACTGAGAAACCACGCTGGGTCTCAGTTTCCCCGTCTTTACTCTGCTGTCCTTCCTCACCACCCTCGGGGCTTGGTGTCCACTCAGACCCCCTCCTCCATGTCCTCTCCAGCCATTTCTCTGGTGCCACTTCCATTCCATTTGGGTTTTTTTTTTGGCAGGGATCCTGGAGTGGCTTTGCCATTTCCTTCTACAGCTCATTTAAGGAAACTGAGGCCAACAGGGTTAAGTGACTTGCCCAGTGTCACACAGCTAGGAAATGTCAAACTCAAGGAGATGAGTCTCTATCCACTTCCCCACCTAGCTGCCCCAAAGTCAGGAAGACCTAGCTGTGTGACCTTGGCCAAGTCACTTAACATCTTTCTACTTCTGCCTCATTTTTCCCAGTTGTAAAATGGGGTTGATGATAGTCCCTCCCTCCCAGGGTTGTTGTAAGGATCAGACAACATTATTTGTAAAGTACCTAGTGCAGGGCCTTGCCCCTAGTAGGCGATCTATAAATGCTGCTTATCAGTGCCAGTCTGCTCCCCGAGGGCCCTTGTGAACTGCGGGGGCATTTCCTTTTGCTTGTGCAGTCCTCCAGTTTAACAAATACCTTTCCAGTCATTTATTCACTCATTCTTCTAAGATGAGGTAGATTGGCCTAGTTCCCAAGGGCCCTTCCAGCCCCAGGCTCTAGTCTAATGACCTAAAGTCCATCTCTGGAGAATCTCCTGCCCCTGGAGGGGTTAGGCCAACAAGCAAGGCTTCCTGCTGGGAGGTGGCCAGGCAGGCAGGGCCCAGGCCCAGGTCCTGGCCCCGCATTGCTGGTGCCTCTGAGCAGACCGTGATTCCGGCATCCCCCTCTTCCCCACGTGGCTCGTCGAAGAACGTCTGTGGCTTCTCCGGTGTAGGGAGCAAGGCCTTCCCTTCCACGCACGGCACTTCTCTAGAGTCGGCATCCCCAGGCTCCGGGGCAGCACATCAGCCCAGCCCCAGGATGGCCCATGACAGCCAGCACGTAGACCCTCAACCACAGCAGCAGAGGTTGGAGCCTTAAGGGGCCCCATCTGACGGCTAGTGATTAATGGCCAGTGTGGCTTCAGAAGGGGCCGACAGCGGGCGCCCAGGGATCTGTCCTCGTGTTCCTTTGTCATCAGTGACCAATAAAGGCAGAGATGAGCCCAAGCTCATGTGATCATCAAGGTAGGGCCCCAGTGGGGCTTGACAGGGCACATGGTCTGTGGGCTTAGTCTAAGAAGATGGGATTCCAGGGGCTGCTGAGTGGCACTGTGAGTAAAGCACGGCCCTGGAGTCAGGAGGACCTGAGTTCAAATCCAGCCTCAGACACTTGATGCACTTACTAGCTGTGTGACCTTGGACAAGTCACTTAAACCCAATTGCCCTGCCTTCCCCCCTCAAATAAAAAAAAAAAAGATGGGATTCCAGAGGGACAAGCAGAAGTTCTTCCACATGGGTTAAGAAGTCAGCTGCCATGTAGAGGCAGTGTTCGCAGCTTGCTGGACAATAACTCGCAGGACCAAGTCTGAGTGGGCAGCCAGTGCCAAGCCAACAGGGTGATGGGACAGCCAGGAGAGGCAGAGGGCCTGATTGGCTTTGACATAAGATGGGGGAGGTGTGGTGGTCCTCAGCTTGTGCACAGAGGACAGGAATGTCATGGAGCAAGGCCAGAGGAGGGCATCTGGGGATGCTGGGGAAGGGCCTTGGGAGCCTCAGGAAGGGTCCTGTGGAAATTAGTCCAAAGAGCTGGGAGGGTTAGCCCAGAGGAGAGAAGTCTCGGGATCTAGGGGTAGGGTAAGACCGGCCTGGCCAGGGCTGGGAGCAGTGGCCTCAGAGGGCAGAGCCTGGAGCCTGGGAAGGCAGGGACGGACGTCCTATGCCGATGTCGAGATGGATCCTGAGTGGAAGGATGGCCCTGCCTCAGCCCCTTGGAAGGCTTCGCCCACTTGTCAGGGTGGGTCTACCGGGGGTTTGTGATTCTGAGATCTGGCCGAGAAAGATCATTCAGTTTGCTTTCGTTGCTCCGACCGAGGATGGAAAAAGCTGCCAGGAAGGTTTGTCATTTCCAGACAACATGGCTGATGCCCGACGAGTAGTCCGGCCATGCCAGAATTTGGCTTAGCTCCTGTTTATTCCATGAGGGCGGTGATCTCTGAGCAAAGCCTGAAGCCCACTCGGAATCGTCCGTCCTCCCCTAAAAATGAAGCTGGTAGGAGCCCAAAGCTCACGTGTCTCCAAGGGCTGTTTGCACAGAGCTTCTGAAAGTGGTGCAGTGTGTGTCTTCTCCATTGTATGGAGGAGAAAACCAAGGTGCCCAGGGACCACGGACCCACTCACAGGGGTCCCCCAACTCTACCTGGAGGCCTCCAGTGACCAATTCACCACCAAGTTCCATAGAAATGTATCCAAGCTCCTGAGGTCCCAGATTGTCAGAGCAGTAAGGAACAATGGGGAGGTCAGCCAGTCCAACCCCCTCTTTGCAGATATAGTCTCATGGGACCCTGGCTCCAGAGTCAGAAGGGACTTTAGAGGCCCAGCCACTTCAATTTACAGATGAGGAAACTGAGGCAGAGAGAAGGGAAAAGATCAGGGCTGTAGGGCTGGGAGGGAACTCAGAGGCTGCCCAGTCTAGTTCCTTAACTTTACAGATGAGGACAGTGACCCTGAGAGGTTCTGAAGCCACATGGCACTCAGTACTGAAGCCAAAGTTTGAACCCAGGCCTCTGATCCCATTCAGGACTCTCCCCCTCTTCCTGGGATGCTTCTGTGGGCTTCAGTGGCAGGCCTTGTAGGAGGCATTCCCCCACCCCTCATGGGCTGACAGCCACAAGGACAATTGGGTCTCAAAAAGACCTTGACAGGCTAAGGCACTGGACTAGGACCACAGGGATGATGGGTAAATGCAAAGTCTTACACCTGGGGTCAAGAAATCAATGACACCATCACACACACGAGCCTGGTATCGAGTGGCTCTAGAAATGATTGCACAGGGAGATCCTGGCGTGAAGCTTTGCCTCCTGAGGATGGTGGTCCTTTGCTCAGACCTCCCTGGGGTCTCATGGGCATGTCTGGGCACCATGGCTTAAGAATTCACAGATCTCCTGGGGAGTGTCCAGGACCACGAAGGGCTTTGAGTCAGTGGCAGAGAAGGGTCAGCCAGAGGAGCTGGAGAGAAGGCTGGGATGCGCAGAGCTGACTTGGAGCACTTGGAAGCCTGTCCAGTGGAGGAGAGCTCAGGCCCGGTAGGGGCGGCCCCTGAGAGAAGCTTATTTTGGCTCACCTCCCTCAGCATGGGCCCTGCCCTTGCCTTGTCTCCTGACAGCCTCTTACTCTTTCTGCTCCCCCATCTCCCTCCTGGCCTGCCCTGTCCTGTTTACTGCACCGACTGTTTGGGCATTCCTGTGCTCGATGAGTGCCAACCCCCCCTCCCTTGCTCCACCCCCATGGGGCCACCCAGGGTGAAGCCTGTTCTCCAGCTGCCCCTCCCCTCTGCCTTGGGGCCTGGGACCTGCCCCAGTCTGGGTTGGGATAGCAAAAAGAAGCTAGGCAGACCCCTCTGCTGCTCCTGCACCAAGGAGTCACTGGTTGCCTGGTCATTTCTTTTCCTTTATCAGTGTGATCTGATGCTCCCTACGGGACAGCAAGGGAACCTTTCCAAAACTGAGGAGGAGGAAGCCGCAGGAATCTGGAGTTGGTGGGACGGATCATAGGCTCAATGACTGAGAGATACAAGGGGCCTGGATTGCCTCTGCCACCGGTCCAGAGAGGGCCGGAGTGGGGAGGGGAGGTCGCCTGGCTGGGGCTGGGCAGATCCCAGTGAGCAGGGCTCCTTCCATCAAGGGGCTTCTTTAGAGGGCTCAAATGAAGCCGGGATAGAGAAACTCTCATTCTCTTGTTCATGCACTCGTTAGCCATTTATGAGCTGTTAAAAACCGGAACTGTTTAGAGGTGGTGGGGCTGGACCTCGAGGGACCCAGAGACCACCATTTACAGATGAGAAAGTGGAGGTTCAGGGAGTGAGTGAATGCGCATTGACCCAAATGATTGTGCCGGGTAGTGAGCTGGGTGCCCGGGGACACAAGTACGAAAGTCGGGCCGTCCCTGCCCTCCAGAAGCTTACACTCTAACAGGAGACAGTATTCGAGGCAGAGTGCTGGCTGGGGAAGTTACAGGGAGGGCTGGGGGAGTGGAGGAGCCCTTTCCAGGAGCAGAGGTTCGATTGATTGATTGATTGTTCCCTGAGCCAGAGGAGGAAGGTGGTGGCCTGGGCAGCAGAGCCGAGGCTGCCCAGGGAGGCCCCTGGGGTCGATGTTGGCTGGGTGAAGCTCTAATGAGTCACTCACCTCTACTCAGGCTGGGGGTGGAAGGTGGCATGTGGGAGGGGAGGGGTGGAATGGGGGGCAGTAGTTAGGGGGTGGAATAGGGGGGTGGCTGGGATAAGGGGGAGGGTGGATGGGGGGCAGTAGTTAGGGGGTAGGATGGGGGGTGGCTGGGATAGGGGGGAGGTGGGATGGGGGGGGCAGTAGTTAGGGGGTAGGATGGGGGGGTGGCTGGGATAAGGGGGAGGGTGGATGGGGGGCAGTAGTTAGGGGGTAGGATGGGGGTGGCTGGGATAGGGGGGCAGTAGTTAGGGGGTGGAATGGGGAGGTGGCTGGGATGGGGGGAGGTGGGATGGGGGGCAGTAGTTAGGGGGTAGGATGGGGAGGTGGCTGGGATGGGGGGAGGTGGGATGGGGGGCAGTAGTTAGGGGGTAGGATGGGGAGGTGGCTGGGATAGGGGGGAGGTGGGATTGGGGGCAGTAGTTAGGGGGTAGGATGGGGAGGTGGCTGGGATGGGGGCAGTAGTTAGGGGGTAGGATGGGGGGGTGGTTGGGATAGGGGGGAGGTGGGATGGGGGGGCAGTAGTTAGGGGGTGGAATGGGGGGGTGGCTGGGATAGGGGGGAGGTGGGATGGGGGGGCAGTAGTTAGGGGGTGGAATGGGGGGTGGCTGGGATAGGGGGGAGGTGGGATGGGGGGGCAGTAGTTAGGGGGTAGGATGGGGGGGTGGCTGGGATAAGGGGGAGGGTGGATGGGGGGCAGTAGTTAGGGGATAGGATGAGGAGAGGTGGGATGGGGGCAGTAGTTGGGGGTGGAATGGGGGGGTGGGATGGGGAGGGGCTAGATGGCTTGATTAAGATCAGGCAGCTGCCAGTCCTTGCCTTTCTTTTCAGCACTTGGCAAACACGCCACCAAATGAACATTTCCGTATACAAAGTAGGCCAGAAAGAAAAAGTCTGGGTGCCCAAACCATTAGCTTTAGCACAGAGTGAGTCTGGTTTTCTTTTGAAGTCTGTCAGAAATCAGCTGTCCCTCTCCGAGCTGTCCTGCTAGTCAGGGTTTCTTCCCTCCCTCTTCCTCCTCCCCACCCCTTATCTCTTCCCTTTTTTCTCCTCCTCCCCCTCCCCGTTATCCCTTCCCCCTTCTCCCTCTCCTCTTCCTCTCCCCCTTCCCTCTCCCCCTCCCTCTTCCTTCTCCATCTCCCCCTTTCCCCTCTTCTGGTCATTTGTAAAGACTTCAGTGACCCACTTTGCTTTTCCTCCTTGTTGGCGATCCTGGTAAGGAAAGGCTGGAGTGAAGCCAAGCAAAGTCTCACATTGGCCATGTCTGCAGAGCGCTGTCTCCTTTGGCACCTGGGGTCCAGTCAGGCAGTAAGCATGTATTAAACACCTGCTGCATGCCCTGCACTGTGACAGGCCCTGCTCTCAAAGAGCTCCCAATCTAGCAGACCCCTGTACGAGCAGGCCAGGCTGGATATGACCCACAGGGAAGGCACTAGCACTGAAGGCTCTGGGGATGCATCCCGGAAAGAGGCAGGAGCTGGGGTCACTCGTGGGGTCGACGGGAGCCGCCTCTATACTGTCCTTGTCTTATTGGCCCCTGGATCCCGCTCCCTCCGTCCAGGGCTTCCCAGGTGCCTCCCGGGTCCTCCTCCTAGGCTCTGGGAATGGGAACAGCGATCAGCCTGGAGAAGGGGCTCCCAGAGGGGACCTAGCAGCAGCGGAGGGAGCCTAGGGGAGGGTATTTCTCCCTTGGGGGTGTTTTCCATTCTCTGTGTGTTGTGGTCCCCCCTGCCCCAGGCAGGATGGGCAGAGGCTTCAGCTCAGCCAGGCTTCCCCCCACCTGCTGGAGGGGCTGAGAGCAGGGACGGGAAGTCCTCCCGGACTTCATCTTGGAAAAGGCTGAGCCACCTTTAAGTGGGTCATTCTTTTTCTGAGAGCCTCCCAGAGGGCAGGGTCTACAGCAAGTCCCACTCATGACCCCCTGCAGTGGCTGCCTCAGGCCATGAGATGCTGCACATCAGGCCAGGTCAACTCAGAAGCCCTGCTTAAGCTGGTACCACTCTGGGTAGGGGTATGGCAGAGGAAGGTCCACAGTCAGGGGACTAACCACAGCCTGGCCACCCTCCAGCAGGAAGCAGCCAATCCCAGGGAGAGGCTTCGGGGCCAAGGGGGGCTGGGGTGGGGGCACTCCTGGGGTGAGAAGGCCATGGGGAAAGCTGAGACCTCTCTACCCTGTGGGCACAGGACCTGGCATCTCCTGTCACAGTGGGCTTGTGCTTACTGAAGGGATGAGTGAATGGTCACATCCCCGGGAGGAAGGACTACCAAATCCAGGGGAGCTTAGTTTTCTCACTCCATGATTCCCAAGAGCCAGAGAGGCTTTGTTGTTTGTCTAAGGACACACAGCACACCAGTGACTAGAACCTAGGACTTAGGAAGGGAAGCGCTTCCCATACCGCCATCACTCCTAGCCAGGTGGGGGCTGGAATAATTAGCCCTGGGGAGGGAGGGCAGCCCAGGCCTTGTGACTCCAGGTAGGCCAGGGATCTGACCAGTGGGTGGCGCCTGCTGCCTCCTTCAGGGCAAAACTCAAGCTGGGCCTTTCCGCAGCAAAAGTGTGGTTTGTCTCCCTGTGGAGTAATTAAAAATTAACTCAGCTCCGTGGCTTGGAGGGGCAGCCAGGAGAGACAAAACCAGGCTGGGTGCATCTGGGGAGAGGAGGGCCCGGCAGCTCTGTTTTCCTTGGCACGCATTGCCCACAGTTCTGCAGCTACTGGGGTTTCATCCATCCCAGGGGCTCAGACTCTGCCGGCCTTAGCAGATGCTCTTTGGGCTTTGCTTCTCCTGGGGAAGGGGGATGGGGGGTGGGGCGGGCTTTCTGGCTGTGGGCTTCTGGCCCCCGAAAGACAGACAAACAGACCCAACCCAATCCGACAGATAGTAATTGAGTGCCCACTATGTGCCAGGCACTGTGCTGAGCCCCGAGAAATCAATTAAGAGACAATCCCTGCACTGAAGGAGATCACAACCCAGTGGGGAGGGGCAGACACCAGGCATGCCTTGTTCCCTGGACCCTTGCCAGGCAGCACCAAGGCCTTCACAGCTTGGGAAAGGTCGTTCCCGAGCTCGACCCCCAGGGTCCTGACCTTCAAGACTTACCCAGCATAGAGAGGCTTAAACGGGGCTTCCTTCCGGTGTCTGGGATAGGGGGCACCTGGGGCTGACTGGGGAGGCTGCTCTCCCACTGTGGTTGGTTCAGGTGGCCTGGTGGCTAGCTAGTCAGGGGCTTCCTGGGGAGCTCAGCCCAGGGTACAGGGTGCCCTCCCACAAGGAATATTGTTACCTAGGAGACACCCCTGTGCCCCACCTGACCCCTCTGATGCTACCCCTGACACGGCTCTCTCTGGGCTGGAAGGGGACAGTCGTGCTGTCCCCCATCACCCAGGGGTGCCCCTGATATGCCTTGTCACCTGGGGGTCCCCCTGCCATGCTCCATCACCTGGGGGTCCCCTCAACCCACCTCATCAGCTGGGGGTCCCTTGACATACCTTATCACCTGGGGGTCCCCCCACCATGCCTCATCACTCAGGGGTCACCTCAACCTACCCCATCAGCTGGGGGTCCCCCTGCTGCGCCTCATCACCCAGGGGTCTGGTGCCATGGCTTTTGCACGCAGTTGGAGGCTCTGGACAACTTCATACCCCCAGCTCTGGCCAGTGGGCTTTGTTCCCTCCTCACGGTGTGGGTGAGAGCCCCCGTCTTGTGCTGCAGTGGTGGGTGGACTCCCTTGTTTCCTGACAGACATGCTCACACGTACATACACACAATCACTCATCTACACACTTGCACCCACTCACAATGCAGGAGACAGCAGTTTAATGGACAGCACCCAAGGGACTTGGCGAGAGAAGACCTGGGTTTAAATTCTGACTCCTTTCCTTCTTGGGTCCCAGTTTCTTCCTCTGTGAAATGGAGTGGTAGTTCATGGGTTACCCTGTTCCGAGCTGCTCCTTGCCCACTGTGTCAACAGCAGAGGTGGCTGTCTGCAGGCAGGGCCCATCCGGCCCATCAATAAATATTTGTCAGAGGCATGAACGAAACGCAAACATTCATGGATAGACTTTCCTGCCAAGTCTCTGCTCCTGCTACCAAATAAACTCCCTCTGACCCGCAAACATCAAAAGTCAGTGAGGGGCCCTGGAGCCCTGAGGTTGCTGAGGGGTACAGCAGAGAGCTGGGGAAGCCACAGCAGCTTTGGAAGGGCGAGTATGCCCTCAGGTAGGGATAGGCCGGTTGAACCCAGCCTCAACTATGCACACGTGAGCGAACATATACACACTGTTACACACACTTATACTCCTATGCATTTACACTCACACTCATGCACATTTAGGCATACTTACACACTCATGCTCACATACACACCTCACTTTTACACACACGTATACATTCATGAGCTTACACAACACTCGTACACATTTACACACTCATGCTCACTTACACACCTCACTTTTACACACACATACATTCATGAGCTTACACAACACTATACACATTTACACACTCATACACACTCGTGCCCATATACATACCTCACTTTTATACACACACGTATACATTCATGAGCTTACACAACACTCGCACACATTTACACACTCATGCTCACTTACACACCTCACTTTTACACACACATACATTCATGAGCTTACACAACACTATACACATTTACACACTCATACACACTCGTGCCCATATACATACCTCACTTTTACACACACACGTATACATTCATGAGCTTACACAACACTCGTACACATTTACACACTCATGCTCACATAACACCTCACTCTTACATGCTTACACACTTATGAGCTTGCTCACGCCTCACCCCTGGCCTCTCCTCACTCCCCATCCCCTCAAGGTCTTTGGGCACAGCCAACATTTCCTGGTTGTCTGAAGCCTTTTAAGGTCTTTAAGATTCTTGGTCCTCAGAAGAAACTTAGGAGGTAGGGACAACCTTAACTCCATTTTACAGATGAGAAAGCTGAGGCTCAGAGACCTTAGTTGACATGCCCAGGGTCATACAGAGTGGCCTCCTCGGAAGCAGAACTGGAACGCCAGCTTTCTTAGGGCAGCCAGATAGTGAAATGGATAGGCCTGGAGTCAGGAAATCTGAGTTCAAATCTAGCCTCAGATACTTCCTAGCTGGGTGACCCTGGGCAAGTCATTTAACTCTATGTGCCTCAGTTTCCTCATTTATAAAATGGGCTGGAGAAGGAAGCCCCTCCAGTATCTCTGCCAAGAAAACCCTAAATGGGGTCAGGAAGAGTTGAACTGAACAAGGACAGTAACTTCCTGACTCCAGGTCTGGTGTTCTACCCACTGAACCACCTGGCCAGGCTGGTGGCACCCCTTGTCTTTCACTCCTTTCCACTGGCCTCCACATCTCTTCTGCTGCCCCTAAATTCAGACTCTGGCCTTTAGAGGCTCCAACCCTCCCTCACTTCTTTCCCCTTGATTCACTCTTGCTCTCCCCAAGTGGGCCTGGGATTTGTGCGGGGCATGAGTCCCCCTTCCTCTCTCCACATGATGGCAGCCAGACTGGCAGCTCCCACTCAGGGTTGTTAGAGGGCCAGGTAAGGGTGTCCGGTGATTAGCACAGTGCCTGGCACTCTGGGGTGCTCAGTCCTTGGCTGGCTCCCTGTCCCAACCTTGGCCACTTCCCCTGGGTCCCCTCTCCGGCTCCGCCAGGGTTAATGATGCTCCACTATTCGTCTCTGTCCTGAGCTGCAGCCCTACCTCACCAACTATTTCTAGGACATCTCAGACTGGGGAGCCCCATCAACCCCCTGGCTCACACTGAGAGGGTTTTCTCTGCCTTCCCTGTGCTTCCAGGGACATGTCCTCTTCCCTCTTGGCTTAGCCAGCTGCCCCCCTCCTCCCAGTCCCCCATCCCTCCTCACCTAGGCTCCTTTGCTTGGGGGGGGAGTGTCCCACTGCTCCCAGGGCTCCCTCTGACCTCCAGGATCAACTCCAAATGGCCCATTTGTTATTTCAAGCCCCTTCCTCCCATTTACACTTAGTGGTGGTCCTTCTGGCCTCCCTTCTTCTAGTGCTTTGCCTCAGAGATGACCAATCCATGTACAGTGAATGTATCCTGGAGGTCCCTGGCTCTTTACGCATGTCTCCCCCAGAAGATCATGAGTTCCCTGGGGGCAGGACTGTGTTTAGTCTTCTGGGTATCTCAGCTCTCAGCATAGACCCTGGCCCATGGGAGTGGCTACTTAATAAATGCTGACAAGCATTTAATCTCCCTGACAGATTGTCTGGAGAGATTGGGCTCTTAGGGTCTCTAGGCTTATCTAGGCTCCAGTGTGGGAGGAGCTGCCTGGGATGGGGCTCAGAGGCTCTTCCCCCTCCCCACCCCCCACAAGGGGCAGCACATCTGAGGCTGTGATGGTCCCAGGAGGGAATCTATGAATTTTGAATGTTTTGTTTTGCAGACGGAAACGCCCATCCTTTGGTAGATAAAGGGTAGGAAGCAAACATCTGGCATGGTTTCCACCCTAACCCTGAGAGAAAAAGATGGCCCCTCTCCCCTCCCTGAGACTCAGAGCCCGCTGGCACCCCAAGATCAGCCGAGTCTAGAACAAGTCCCCAAGTCCCTGCTCTGGGCTCTCCCAGAAGTTTCGTGGAAGGAGCTAAACCTGAAACAGAAAGCATGTGGTGAATGATTAGGGCACGCCTGGGCTCACTTCTCATGGATGTCCGGCCGCTGGGTGGCTGGCCAGGTGCTGCTACCAGGTACTCTGGTTTGGGAGGAGCTGCTGCCACAGGCATCTTTGGCTACGAGAGCAGCCGGTCTGACTGAAGCGTGGGGCCTGGATAGGAGTCCCAGAGTCCCTGAGGACCTTTCCTCGGTGTCAAGGGACACAACCCATAAAAATGGGGTTCTCCACAGGCTGCTAGGGCAGCCAGGCTGGGAGCTAGCCAAAGGGGCTTGCAGGTATAATTTCAGGGGAGGGGGCAGCACTGGCCATTCTGAGCACCCCAGAAACACCAGGCTCTTTCCTTGGGGCAGGGCACAACCCTATTTCTCTGGGTCATTCACAGTGATGTTTGAAAACAAGGATGTTTTAACGACCTTCCTGACGTGTGGCCCCCTGTGGGAGCCGAGCCTTTGGGAACACGGCAGATGGGCAGAGAGCCATGCATTGATCAGCCCCAATTTTCTATTGATTTCCAGTCAGCCTGCCGGCATTTAGGGCTTCCTGGAAAATGCTGATAATGCCCTTCCTTTCTGCCCTGCCCTCCTGCTGCCGAGGCTCGGCCACCACTTAGTTACTGGGGGACAGCAGGGGCAGGGGCCTCCCTGAGGACACTCCTTCACAGTGCCTGGCACATGGGGTTGTCCATCCATTGTTCACTATGTGACCAGTCCACTTCCTTTGCCAGGTTTCTTTTGTAGGTCTCGGCTGCAGGCCCCCGTTGGCAGCCTGTCCCTGCCTATGGGTCTCTCCTTTGTGCTCTGGCAGCCCGCAGTTTGGGATCTTCTCAGAATCCACGCTCCAGGATGCTCAGCTAGGCAGAATCACGAGGGAATATTGGTATTAAGGAGGTGGGTTTGGGGCCAGTCAGTAAAACCTCACACAATTTCCCAAATGCCAACTGATGTCCTTTTCGCCTATCATTTGTGGGCCCAAGTTACTGCCCATCTGCAGCCTCTGGTGGTTTAAATCACGGGGCTGCCCATCCCACTGTGGAGCTGGGCAATGCCCGTAATCTAGAGACTGATCTGGATGCTCCTGAGCCATTGATTTGGCGGGGGGGTGTGTGTGTGTGCGTGTATACGTGTGTGTGTGTGTGTGTGTATGTGGGTGTGTGCATGTTTGAGTGTGTATGTAAGTGTGTGTGTATGTGTATTTATGTGTAAGTGTGTGCAGGACCTAGAGCAAGGTCCCACAGTCCCCCTCCCCCCCATTCCCCAGGACCAAGATCAGTCACCCAGGCTTCAAGGTCACAAATCTGGGATCCAAAGCCCAGGCCTCTGTGTCCCATGAAGCATTGTTCAGAGATGAGACAAGCATGGCCCCACTAAGTGCTGGTGATGGGATCACCCCCAAATAACCATTTGGACTCTGCCCATGTTCCTTTTTGTAGGCTGAACAAGGACAAGGAGGAGCCGGGCTGGGCTAGCCTGAGCCCCACCAGCTGTCTTTCAAGTTTGTCCACTCTTGCTCTACCTCTCAGCTGACCCCAAAGAACAAACAGGGTGCTGTAGAACAGAGTGGCTGCTATTGGCCAGAGAGGAGAGTAGTGTTGGTTTAGCCTGTCAGACCCAGGGCAGTGCCCTGCTCAGGAGAAATGCCTTTGCCCTGGATAAGAGGAAGAGCTGCCGGGGGTTGGCCCAGGGTGCAGATGTGAGGGGGGCTGGGGGGGCTGAAAAGCTGTGAGGCTGGGAAGCTGGGGAATCCAGGAAGCTGGGGGGCTGGGAAGCTAGGGGGCTGGGAAGCTGGGGGGCTGGGAGGCTGGGGAGCCTCCCTTCCTGGGGGGCCTTCAGAGGCTGGCTGATGCCTTCTCAGAAATGTTGTGCTTGGTGGGGCTCCCTCTGAACCTGGGTGTTGAGCCTGGAGGTCCCTCCCCACTCCGGGATGCTCTCATAATCATGTTCTCCCTCCAAGACAGGAGCATGTATGGGGCACAGCAGGAAATGAACCCAACTGGTTCTCAGGGCAGACTCTGGGACCCCCTAGATTTGCAGCTGTGGGCATCACTCCCCCATCTGTGCTTCAGTTGCACCATTTGTCAGATGAGGATAGTGATCTTCAGGGGAGCACGGAGGTGTGTCTAGACTGTCCAACTGCCCTCCTCTCTGCCCTCAGGCTGCAGAGGAGCTGAGGTCAGCATGGTGCCTTTGGCCTCTGGCTACAGGCTAACTTCCTGGGTCTTTGGCCTGCTCCAGAGATTCACACAATGACTAGCCCATGGTAGGTGCTTAATAAATGTTTATTGACCAACTGTTCTGGAAACGCCCCCAAGGACCCCAGCTGCTGGTCCTCAGAAGGGCCTTTTCATGGCACCTGAGCCCCCCAGAGCCTACTGAGCTAGCAAAGGGAGGGAAGAAAGCCGGGCATCCTCTCATCGTCTGTGTGTACCCTTATGCATGGCGGAGTCGGCCTCTCTAGTCCCTGAGTGTTGTTTGAAGGAGCCAGTGCTCCAGGGCTGGCCAGTGCTACCTCCTTACAGATGGGATAAGCATCAGAGGGACCTCTGTCCCCAAAGGGCCCAACTCCCCCAATTCTGCTGCCTCTGCCCTGCCTCTGTTTCCACAAATGCCTTGGCACCTCTGCCATCAGTGGCAAATGCATCGGTGACAAGGATGGCTTTGCCCTGTGGGTTGCTACCCACTTGGCTGCACCACCCCTGAAGCCCTAGAGGATATCATCCCGGGGAATATCAGGCTTCCGGCCCCCACCCTGGATTCTAGAGCCAGCCGGGGCATGAAGCCAGCCTCGCCTGTCATTCACATGTGGGTTTCACCCACATGGAGCCCAGAGGAAAGAATCGGACTCTCCTTCCTCCCCAGAGGCGCCATTTACAGGGGGCCGAAGGGCCCTGGATTTCCCAGTCAGAGGGAAGAACGAGGTTGCCCACCCTGGACCCCGATTTCTCCCCATGTTGGACTTCTGGCAAAGGTCAAAGAAGGTGGAGGGAGCCCTGGCTTCCCGCATCCGCTCCTAGGGCATCCCTGGTGAGACCTGGGTGTGGCCTGCAGGGGATGGCAGACAAATGGGGGGTAGGGGGCGGCTGGGGGGAAGAGAAGGAGCCGGGCAGCCCCGCCCCTGGAGGGGGAGCTTGTTATAAACGTCCGGGCCTCCTCCCTGAGGCCCCCAAAGAATCCCCCTCAGCTGAGGATCAGATGCCCGGGGCATGATGCCATATCATCTCTCCTCATGCCAGGCCTGGCAAAGGGCAGCTGAGGAATGACCCGTAAGAAGTCAGGAAGCGCTGGAGCTGGCAGCATGCGTTTTTAAATCCCAGGCTACCGAAAGCGAACCTCAGGTGTCAGGTCCGGACTCAGCTGTATCCTATGATTCATCAGCTCCTGGGCCGGGTGGCCGGTGATTCCGGAGCTGTTTTCGGCAGCCCAGGAATGCGCAGCCCCTAAAGTGGGGGGGGGGGGCGGGAGGCAGGGGATGTGGGGGTAGGGGGTGTCCTGACAGCCCGCTGCGGAGGGGCAGCCTCCCTGGAGACCTTGGATCATCGCCCTGCAGTCTGAAGGCACCTCAGAATCCACTGAATGTCCAGTCTCTCATTTGACAAGGGAGGAAACTGAGTATCTGTGAGAGGCAGGACTCTCCCAGAGTCACAGGCAGGATTTGAACCCAGGTATTGCTGACTCCATGTCCAGAGCTCTACCCCCTTCTTCGAAGCCTCCCTCTATGGCTCACTATGCTTCTGCTTCATTCCACAGCGGCTCTCTGTTACAGCCCTCCACCTTGTGTTGGGTGCAGAAGAAGCCCCGAGGGGCTGCTAATGAACAGCAGCTGTGCCCCATTCCCCGCACCACCCCCCGCCCCCCCCCAGCTATGAACAACGGGAAGCCAACATGGGGCAGCTGGATTCTCCACCACAGCCCGCAGTGACTGACCATGGGTGCCCCAGAGTCTGGGGTGGGGGCAATGGTGCCCTTGGGGAGGGGTCACTCACTTGTCTGGCAGCCCACGGGGAGCAGATGAGGCCCTGGCCATGTCTAGTACAAGGCAGACTGGCTTCCCAATGGCTTTGGGGAAAGCGCTGATCTGATGGGAAGAATCTCATGGAAGGTAGTAGCCCCCATGTCCATTGTGAGGAGCGACTACCCTGTGGTCTGGTCCAAAGCATGACTCTGCTGGCCTGGCCTTCAGCCTTGGCCGTGACTCATGAGCCTGCTTTTCCTAGCAATGGTACACCAGGTGTAGACGGCACTCCTGGTGTAGATGGGACACCTGGGAGCTTGGGTTCCACTCCCAGCTTGGCCACAGCCTAGTTGGACCGGTTTAGACAAGTCTCCAGACCCACCAAGCTCAGGTTTCTTCTTCCATAATATGGGGCTGATGGTTCTTCTAGACCTCCTCAGGTTGGTATGAAGATGGGGAAGACAAGACACTCAAGGCTCAGAGTGAAGCCAGTGAGGGATGAGAAGGGAAGCGATCACACTCCAGCTGGGGTGGGGGAGGCACCCCAAGGCTGCTCACAGGCACCGGCTTCGCTCTTTGAGGCCCAATTCGGGCCATCTTGCGCTGGGACCATTGCTGCCCCCAAATCAGGAGGAGCCTGGCCAGTGGGGCTGGCAGGAAAGCTGCCCATGGGGCATTTCTAGGGTGGAGCACATGAATGAGACCACCCCTCCTGTGAGCTAAAGGGATGCTGTGGCCCAGGCTGTGGGAGAACCCCCGTCTGAGCGGAAGGTCTCCCCCAGTACTTTGGAGCCCGAAAACCACAGCTCTGGGCTCAGCGGTGCCGAGGGTAGTGATATCAGAAAACCCAATGAGCTGGAGTCTGTCAACGCACTGCTAAATTCCAAGGAGCTACACCAAAGTGGGTGTGGTGTCTATGGATTCCAGAGTGGGACTGACCGCTATCTGAGAGGCTGGGGGCACCACCAAAGGTGCTGGCTAGACTGCACATTCAGAAATCAGTCAGCAAGCTTGCAGGGAGGACTGTGGTTGGGGGGATGGGGGGGGGCTGTGGAGACCTCCCTGGTCCAGGGTGGTGCTCACAGAGCTGAGCTGATGCTGAGTCAGGGGCCCAGAGGGGCCTCAAACACCTATGGCGCCAGGGCCCAGACTGGTTCTGGAAGCTGCAGGGGAAGAGGGGGGAAGGGAGAGAGAGGGAGGAAGGAAGAGGGGAGGAGGAGGAAGGAAGGGGGAAGGAGGGAAAGGAGAGAGAGGGAAGGGAGAGGTGGGGAGGGGGGAAGGAAGTGGGGGAGAAGGCAGTGATTTTTTTCCTTCCCCAGTAGTCCCTGTGCCTAGAGGCTCCTACCTGCATATGCTGGCCAGGAAGCCCTTCCTGATCCCCGGTGATGCTGGGCCTTGCCCCTGTGGGTCATCTCTCATTTGTCCCCCACACACAGTTATCTGCCCTCTGTCTCACTGTTAGACTGGAAGCTTCTTGAGGGCAGGGACTGTCTTTGCTTTCTATCCCCAAGGCTTAGAGCAGTGGCTGGTGCACAGTGGGTGCTTAATAAATGCTCAAGGTCTGCACCAGGTGCCAGCTTTGAGCTTGGCCTAGGCCAGGCCCTGAGAGAGATGTCCCAGCTGCCACCCCCCTGCCCACAGAGATCTCTTGTGGGAGGGAGCATTTGATCTGGGCCTTGGAGGCAGACGTGAGGAGGGACAGCATGTGGTGCATGAGGCACAGCCTGTGCAAAGATGTGCAGATAGAAAAGGGAACCTTGAGGATGAGGAAGCACAAGCGGAACATGTGCTTTTCAGCAAAGGCCGATCCTCTTGGCTGCTCATGGTCACTATCCAGTCTGGGATTCTCAAGTCTGTTCGGGTCGCCAAGCTTTGCGAATGGATCCCAACTCAGAGCCCACACCGCTTGTTCTCAGGCAGTAAGGACATGAGGGCCGGACCATGAACACAGATGGGGGACGTCAGGGAGAGGGGAACAGGGACCAAGGGGAAATCCAGACAAAGAGGACCCTTCCTTGTGGAGGATCAGGGCAGGCAGCCCCGGAGCAAGCACCAGATGTTGGTCCGAGTGGTTTGTGTGGCTGGTTCTGCTCAAAGGGAGGAGGTTTCTGGGGGACATGCCCTTATGATCGAGTGGCCCCTGGGAGGGGGCAGATAACCGGCAGGCCTGGGCTCCCGCTGGCTCCATCAGCCTCCTCCCCATCCTGACAGAAAGCCGAGATCCAGTCTCTCACAAAGTCTTCGCTGCTTCTGAGGAATCCTTGTGGCCTGGCTCTTTGTTCGGACTGAGGCCTGCCATCTGAGAAGTGGCGCTGATGGCCCCCACCCCACCCCCACATTTTACAGGCTGGTCTGGGGCCCTGAAACCCGCTCTTCACTGGGAAAGGGGGAGTGGTTTTTTCCTGTCAAACCTCCCTTCCCCTGCTGGAAGCTCACTTGTATAGTCCCCGACTAGACAGTCTTTTGTTCCCACAGTAGGACGGGCAGGGACCTTAGAAGACTATCAGCCTGAGGCAGAGCCCCCAGGACCATGAGGGAGCCACCTGATGGAGGCCCAGGCCCCAGGCAGGGCATCCTCTGCTGTGTAGGCCCAGCCTGGAGAAGCCAGAACGCCCTTGGTCCCACAAGTCCACGCCGCCGCTGATTTTCTGTCCAGAGAAAGGCTTCTCCTCGGCCTGCACTGGAAGGGTGACTGGGCGGCTGCAGCTGGGAAGAGAAGGAAGGGGCTGGGGCTGGCTGGGGCTGGCTGGGGTGGGGCTGGCTGGCGCTGGAAGGTAGCTTTCCCTCTTCCCAGCATCAGTGAGATTAATAATAATGGTAGGAAGTGCAACAAATCACCACAGCGTTCCTGGAGCGAGCTGAGGTTTCCAAGGTACTTCACATACGCAATCCTATTTAATGCTTTCTACAGCCTTGCGAGGTCTCCATTTTACAGATGAGAAAGCTGAGGCCTAAAATGGACAATGGTCACATGGTCAGGAAATGTCCCAGGCAGGATTTGAATCCAGGTCCCAGTGATTAAAAGGAAGGCTGGCTCCAGGCCATATGCTGTGATGGCTACCCTGTCTGTGCAGCATTCCTCGGCATGTCTAGCCAGGACTCTCCCAGGGGTCGTGGGGAGGCTTTGGGGCAAGGTCTCTAGAACCATCTCATAGAGGCTGACTCTGATCCAGATCATCGGTCTAGCGCTTCTCGCTGGGCTCGGGAGTCTGAAGGCTCTGGTTCCGGCCCATGCTTCACTTTAGCCAGCTGGGCCGCCTTGGGCAAAGCTCTTCTGCTCTCTGGGCCTGTTTCCCCATCTGTAGGATGGGGGACTCAAGCCCCAATACCTCAGGTTGTGTGTCTCTGGTTTGGGCCAAGGGGCCAGGCGAGACCATGACCAGGCTGGGACCAGGAGACCGGCACTCCCTGAATTTCAGAGGGGCCGGGTCCACCCAGTATCGACCCCCAACACCCAGTGGAGGTTGTCCTTCTTCTGCCTGGAGACCCTCCAGGCAGCTCAGCCAACTTTGGGCTGGCTCTCACTGTCAGATGCCTTTCCCTCTTCACCTACACGGCTGGCTGACAGTGTCTGTCTCTCCTGTCAGCTCAGTCCTAGGGCATGGAGTGGAGGAGAACAGGGTTCTCCCCTGTTGGTCACCCCCAGGTCCTAGGAGAGGCCTGGCCAGGGCTGGAGGGCTCCTGGCCATTTATCACCCACACAAGTCTTCCTGTAGCATGACTGACGAGCCTCAGTTTCTGTTCTTTCAAATGGGGAAGGAGCTGGCTGACCTCCCAGATCAGGGTATGCTTAAAGTACAACCCAAATGGATTTGTCTGCAGGTGGCTGCCCAGGACTCCCCTGCCTGCCCCTTGGAAGGAGAGGGGGCTGCCCCAGAGAAGGAACAGAGGGAAGGGCTCCCCTCCAGCTGATCCCTGTGGCCCAAAAGCTTGGCGGGGCTGGGTGGGCTGGGACCTCACACGTGGGCTTCTTAACGTGGAAGTACACCGTTGGTCTTAAATGGGTGATCTGGGGGAATTGGGAAGGAAGACCAGGCTTGTCTAGGATAATTTCCAAACATCTTACAAATAATAATAATGATGACTCCCCATGACCCTCCCCTTCCTGCCTTCAACCCGGCAGCGGCGTCCCTGCCGCAGTGTCCCTGCCACAGCATCCCTGCCAGAGTCTCGGGGAAGGGAATCTTTTCTTCTGTCCCATCTAAAATCCTTCACTCACACCCAGCCCATTTCCTCTAGATGAGAGAAACCAGCCCAAGCCCTTAAAAAAAAAGTCTGAACCCTTACTTCTAAGGGCTTTCTCCTCAGAGAGCCGTGGCTCTAACACTGGGAGGTCATCACTTCCAGCGGATCTTGGCAGTCACCCTTCCAACCTCCTAGTTTTACAGAGGAAGAGATTGAGTCCCAGAGAAGGGAAATCAACCTTGTGTCAAGGTCCCTCTAGTCTGTCAGTAGCCCAGCCAGGATTTGAATTCAGGCCTGATTTCAAATGCAGGGTGCATCCCACAGGACCATGTGTCTAGTTCTGTCCCTTGTCCTGCCTGTGTATGATCCTTTCTCCCTCCCTCCTTCCATGAGGCATTCACTGAGGCCCTCCACATGTGCCCTTTTGACTCCTTCACACCTATCGGAGCTTCATGGGTGGCTCCAGTTCTGTAGCTTGGACCCAGGAACCGAATGCCAGCCCATTGGCTTCACTTGTCAGTGCTTGGGCAGCCAGGCCCAAGCCCTGCATGGATGGAGGCTGCTTCCCCAGAGGTGGGGTTCATGGGGCCAATGAGGCTCACCCACCCCTGGCAGGGACCCCAGTAAAGGCCTCAGTAGGCACCTTTCTGGTATCTGCAGACCTGGTAGGAGTGGTCTGGGTTTCTGTAGGGCCCTCGGAACCTGGCTCAGCCCTATGGGGTCTGGCTCGGTGCTATGCTAGGGGTCTTTGTTTGGGGCTGTTCCCCTGGGTTTCCAGCTTGGCTCTGAGAAAGCCTTCCATAATCTTTCTTTCCAAAGTATTCCTGGGAGCCTTTTTGTCACTTTGGTCACAGGGAGGAAAAACAAAGGCTTCCAGCCCCTCTGTCCTTTTCCCTCACAAAGGAGCTCCTTGGCCAAGGCCCCCTGTGCCAACAATAGAAACTTCCTCAAATATGGTGCCTGGAAGCAACTCTGGGTCTCTTGGGAGAAAACAGGGCTCTCCATCCTGCTGTGTGATCTGGGGTGTGCCCCTGTCCAGCACCCCCATCCAGCATCTCTGAGCTGCCTCCTCTAAAGTGCTTGGATGCCCTGGGGCTCTGGACAGCTCATCCCCAGGCAGTCAGGTTCAGGGGTCCCAAGTGGCCCAGTGGCCTGTCAACTCCACTCTGTCCTGGAGCATCTTCTTCCCCCTCCTAGGTCTGAAAATTTTATCCAGGGATGCTGCTGAGGGCTGGGGGCTTTATCGGGAGGGGGCTGCATCTTCTAGCTTGGAGCGTTCCAAACCCAGATGATTTCAGGAAGGGAAAGAAAAGGGGCTAGATGGGGGTGGGACAAGTCTAGAATGGGCCTAGGCCAGAGAGCCCAGTCTCTCACTGGTGGGGCCTCGCTCTTCCTTCTGCCATTGTCCAGATGCCTAAATGAAGGAACAAGAGAAGTTCTTATTAAGCTCTTACTGTGTGCAAAGCACTGGGGATACACATAGACACTTGAGGGCCTTGCTCCAAGTGGGGGCTCCATTCTAATGGCAGAGACAACCTATGGCAACAGTTTCAGTTTCAGGTCCCATGGAAGGGTCTCAGTGTCCTGGCGGGAAGTGGCAAAGAGGAAAAGATAGGTGGGCCAGGCTGGGGGTGGTATGGAATGGACAGGGCACTTTAATCTCTCCAAAGGACACTGGCTCCTGGACCAGCCTCATCCAAATGCTGTTTGGGATCAGTCCCACAAACATTTGTTCACCACATACCATGACTGACCTTCCTTCCTAATTCAACTCAGGAGACTGAGGGAAGTCAGCCTGCATCCTCGGCTCAATCTCATGGGGAGGGCCAGGCCATGGCCACAGGCCCTTGATGTGTCTCCATTTATTATTTCTGGCCAAAGGTAGAATTCTGTCACATTTGGCTGGAGGGCTAAGCCTTCCTCTTGACATCTGTGTGAGTGTGTGTGTGTGTGTGTGTGTGTGTGAGAGAGAGAGAGAGAGAGAGTGTGTGTGTATGTGTGTGAGAGAGTATGTGAATGTGTGTATGAATATGTGTATGAGTGTGTGTGTATGTATGTGAGAGAAAATGAGCGTGTGTGAGAGTATGTGTGAGTGTGTGTATGTGTGTATGTGTACGAGTGTTGTGAGAGTGTGTGCAAGTGTGAGAGTATGTGAGTGTGTATGTATGAGTGTGTGTGTGCGTACGAGTGAGTGTGTATGTGTGTGAGAGTATGTGTGTGTGAGAGTATGTGAGTGTGTGTGAGTGTGTGTGAGAGTGTGTGAGTATGTGAGTGTGTGACAGAGTGTGTGTATATGTGTGTGTGAGTGTGCGAGTGTGTATGTGTGTGAGAGTATGTGAGTGTGTATGTGTATGAGTGTGTGTGAGAGTGTCTGTATGTGTGTGAGAGAGTGAGTGTGTGAGTGTGTGTGTGTGCAAGAGAGAGTGTATGTGTGAGTGTGTGTGAGAGTGTGAGTGTGTATGAGTATGTGAGTCTGTGTGTGTGAGAGTGTGTGTATGTGTATGAGAGTATGTGAGTGTGTGTATGAGTGAGTGTGTGTGTATGTGTGTTAGAGCGTGTGTGTAGGAGTGTGTGTGAGTGTGTATGTGTGTGAGAGAGTGTATGTGTGCGAGAGTATGTGAGTGTGTATGTGTATGAGTGTGTGTGTGTGACAGTGTGTATGTGTGTGTGGTGTGTGTGAGAGAGAGAGAGAGAGAGAGAGAGAGAGAGAGAGACAGAGACAGAGAGAGAGTGTATGTGTGTGTACATGTGTGTACATGGCTAGAGCCTGGGAGAGCCCTGCTCAGCTTCCTGGATCTCCTCCTGTCATTTACCATGGAAAGACAATGGTAGAGTGATGATGGAGGAGGGCGGGGGAGGGGTAGATATTCTCATAGAAATGGGGGCTTTGGTGGCCTGGGAGGTGGGCTCTGTCAGTTCGGCAGAGCCTCTGGGTATGGTGGGTAATACAGAGCGCTCCTCCCCATGCGGTCTCTCCCATGAAGGCGTGTGGTCACTTCTGAGGGAGAGAAAGCACAAGATGCCCAGGAGGAGCCTGGGAGTCATGTCACAAAGCCTGGCTCCAAGGAGGATGGCATTAGGACCAGGTCCTTGGGATCAGGAGGCTTCTGGGTTGGAGAGGATCCATTTAAATCTGGTCCACAATCCACATTAATTAAACACCTACTATGTGCTAGGCACTGGACTAAGTTCTGGGGATACAAAAGGAGACCAAAGATGGTCCCTGCCCCCCAGGAGCTTCCACTCGAAAGGCTGCTGGTGATGAAAGGATAGAGGACAAGCAGAAGTGGGGCTGGGACAGGGCTCCAGGGGGTCTGCTCCCAGGTCGGCCATGGTCATTTCTCTTCGGGTGAGTCTCTCTTAGCTGTGGGACAGAGGCGTAGTGTCCACTGAAAGAGTCAGCTGCAGACTGAGGGGTGGTGACCTGTGCTCCAGTGAACATGTGCGTGTATGTATATGTGTGTGTATGTGTGTGTGCATGCACATGTATGCATGTGTATGTGTGTGTATGTGTGTGAGAGTATGTGTGTGTGAGTGTGTGTGTGAGAGTGTGTGTGTATGAGAGAGTATGTAAGTGTGTGTATGAGTGAGTGTGTGAGTGTGTGTATGAGTGTGTGAGTGTGTATGTGTGTAAGTGTGTGTTTATGGGTGTGTGTGCATAGGTGCATGTATGCAAATGTATGCATGTGTATCTGTGTGTGTGTGTATGTGTGTGAGAGTGTGTGTATGTTTGTGTGAGTGTGTGTGAGTGTATGTGAGTGTATGTATGAGTGAGTGTGTGTGTGTATGTGTGTGTGAGTGTGAGTGTGTGTATATGGGTGTGTGTGCATAGGTGCATGTATGCAAATGTATGCATGTGTATCTGTGTGTGTGTGAGTGTATGAGAGAGTATGTGAGTGTATGTATGAGTGTGTGTGAGCGTATGTGTGTGAGAGTGTGTGTGTATGAGTGTGTGTGTATGTATGAGTGTGTATGTGTATGAATGTGTGTGAGAGTGTGTGTGTGTGAAAGTGTGTATAAGTGCTTGCAGAATAGAATGGAAGCTCCAGCGCAGCCCAAAGGCCCTAGGCACAGGCCTCTGTGCCCAAGCAGGTTAAGATGCCCAGCTGAGCTCCTCTCTAGGGTGGTGTGTGAGTAGGGGGTGGGGATTGGGGCAGTCTGCGTCAGACACCCAGAAATGAGCCGTCTACGCAAAAGAGGAGCATGAAGGTGATTGGCCATCTTCCTGGACCTGGGTGTCAGGTGCTTAGTCAGTCTCTGGCCCAGAGGATCCTAGTTCCAAAGACCACTCCTTTGGGGGAGAGCCTGTTAAAGCCAGCATGGGGTTATTTTATTTTATTTTATTTTTAAAATAATACTTTCCCCAGTTACACATAAAAACAATTTTTAGCATCTTAAAAGAAATTTTGAGTTCCAAATTGTATCCCTTCCTCCCCTCCCCCGTCTGAGACAGTGAGCTATCAGATATAGGTTATATATGTACAATTTTGTAAAACATTTCCGTATGAGTCACTTTGTGGAAGAAAACTCGAATGAAAAAAAGAAAGAAAGTGAAAACCAGTCTGCTTCTGCCTGTGTTCAGACGCCATCCTTTCTTTCTCTGGATGTGAGTAGCATTTTTTATCATGAATTCTCTGCAGTTGTCTTGGATCATTGCGTTACTGAGAAGAGCTAAGTCTAGCAAAGTCAGTCTTCGAACACCACGGCTGTTACTGTGTACAGGGTTCTGGTTCTGCTCCCTCCATTCAGTGTCACTTCATGTAAGTCTTTCCAGGTTTTTCTGAAACCCGCCTGTTCCAACATTTCTTATCGCACAATAGTATTCCATTATATTCAGATACCACAACGTGTTCAGCCATTCCCCAATTGATGGGCATCCCCTTGATTTTCAATTCTTTGCCACCACCAAAAGAGCTGCTATAAATACTTTTGTACATATGGGTTCTTTGGGATGCAGACCTAGAAGTGTTACCTCACTTTAAAGATGAGAAAACTGAGGATCTGATATATGAAACCCTGGGTCATAAAGCGTGTCAGAGGCAGGATGTAAAGCTAGGTCTTCCTGACTCTAAGCTGAGGACTCTGCTCACTGCTTTACACAGCTCCTCAGGACGAGATCTGGGCTCTGGAACCATGAGCACACGTGCCAGTCCCAATGGGAGCTAAGTGAGAATCTGACCTGATGAAGGGCTGCAGGCCGGCCAGCCAGGAGAGGTCTGGGGTCCTGGGCTCACTGACCAAGAGAGACGGGGAAGGCAGCCTTTGGGCAAAGGCCCCAGATCCCTGCTGCCCAGAGGTCCTACGTTCGCCTCTATCTGAATCTGTCCACCCACATGTTGGCAGGAGACACGGAGAGGAGGGGCAAGCTTTCTCTTTAAGGGGAAGGAGCTGGGCTGGTGACCTCACCTTTGGGTCTAGGGCAGGGGTTCCCAGGCTCTTGGGTCCAGCAGTGCCTCTTTGCTGTTTAATGAGCAGCTATGTGGGAGCAGCCACCATGATGCCAGGATGGAGCAGGTCAAGCTTTCCCATCCTTCCCCGGAAGTCTCAGAGTCACATGAGGCCACTGGAGGGTTGAAGGAAGAAGGCCCCAGGGGCCTAGTGACTCCTTTTTTAAAGGCCCACTGAGTCACTGGCTCTTACTGCTCAGCAGCCAAGCTGCTTGGGCCCTAGAGTGCTGAGTCACACATGTCTGTAACAGCCAGTACAGTTTGCACATGGCCTGTTAAAGCCCCAGGGACCTGTGAGAACCCCTGACCCCTCTGAGCAGGGCAATATTGTCATTAAAGCCCTTCTGTATAGACTACTCTTAGTATAAGCTGGAATCTGGCCACTGAGGTCCCCCCTCCCCCAACTCTGAGACTGTGGTTCTGGGACTGAGGAGGAGGGGGTTCCATGGTGCTGTCCATAGAGCAGTCGTGCAGGAAGTATGAGAGGAAAAGGTGGGGAATGTTGGCAATTGGAGGGGTAAGGGTAGGGGTGGGGACAGCAGCGATTTGTCACCTTGATAACAGCAATAGAGGAATCTGCTGCCTTCCCAGGGCATGTGCCCAGCACGAGATGGAAAACCCTTCCAAACTTGTCAGACCCAAAGCCAACCACTCATTTCTGGTGCTTCATGTGGGCACAAGTATGGTTCCCAGCCAGGCCCCAGAAGGCATGGCAGAGACACTGAAGAACTGAGGGTCACAGAAGGAGTTTCCATCACAGCTCTTAACTGAAGGCACCAATGGATATGGGGAAGTGAGTACCCGCTCAAGACATGGTATTGCAAAGGGGTTTAGATTCCTGGACCATGACTTCCAGTAGAAGCATGGTGGGCTTCCAGCCAGGGATGGAGTCATCTAGTAATCACACCAAAGGAATGTGACTGAAAATTGTATAGCTAGCCACTGAGCAGCTCTGCCAGAGAGGAGCCATGTGGAGGAAGAAACCCAGCAACTCACCAAATCCAAGAACCTCTGTTCTCCCCCGTCTAGATGCTGATATCTAAGTATAGGTCAGAAGGAAGGTGGCATGGAGTTCCTCAAACAAAGAGACAAGTTGGTGCTTGTAGGTTTCATTGAGACTTGGTGGAATGGGACACGGGCCTGGAATCTGGGGCTAGCAGGATGGTATAGTTTATTCCAAAGGAACAGGATTGGGGACTGGGGACAGGGAGCAGAGCAGCATATAGTAAGAAGATATGACCAAGATGGTGGAGTGATAGGAACCACTGTGGGGAGCTCCCCTCCACAAAATCCCTCAGACAGGTCTGGGAAATGCACCAGACAGAATCCTGATGGGGAAAGCCAGAAAAAGTCACAGTGAGTCATTTTTCCAGCCCAGGCTGGTCTAGGGAGACTGATAAAGAGGTCTTCAAACACTGAGGAGGGGGTGGGATAGGGATCAGGAAGAGAACACATCCAGCTCCTGGTGCATTCCAGTGCCCAAGGAGAGGCTGGCTGCTAGGGCAAGAAGGGCCACCATGATGGGGACAGGTGCCAATGACAGGTCACAGATTCAAGCGAGACTGAGAAGTGGCCTGTGCAGGGGAGTTTTTCCAGAGCAGGGAGGCCCTGGACAGAGGAAGCACCTGCTGTGACTCAGAGCCCAGCAGCAAGGCAAGGTCTTCCTTCAAGCCTGTAGCCCCACCAGCAAAGTGATCTCCCGGGCAGGAACTCCAGACCAAAGGGGAGCCTACCATTCTGTGACTCCGAGCCAGCAGAGCTTCCCAGCTGGCTGAGAGGGGCAGAGTCCCTCAGCTCCTCCTCTTGTTCAGACCCCAACCCAGGTTAGGAACTTACAGAGCTCAGACCAGGAGGGCAGCAATCAGTTTGTACCCTGGGCCAAAGTACTCTGGGATCACTGGAAGATTGCAGGGCCCAGCCCAGCCCTGAGACCCCGAATAACACAACACTGTCTATACCAAGAGAGCAGTGATGGGGCCAGCCCAGACCTTCCCTCCAGAAGTGCAGCAGAACTCAGCCCTAACCTCAAGTCTGAAGTCAGGAAGCAGGGTGGGAGAAGGGGAATGAGGGGGAGGGAAGAGTAAGGGAGAGGCTAATCTGAAACAAAAGCTGGACAGAAATACAACTTTCTGAGGTGGCAGAGTATGGGAATCTGGGGGGATACCCAGAGATTGGGAAGTGGGTGAACAAGACCTGGCCCATGAATGGGCTAGAGTCCTCTGCAGTGGGCTGGCCAGCCAGGATTCTGGAGGCCCAATGAGGAAAGTCAGCACCCGCCTCTTTATGGGGATATGGAGGACTCGGAGGGACAGAGAGTTTGGGGACGTGGCCAATTGACTAGATAGACTTGCAACTGGGTTTGCTTTTCTCATGTTCTCAATTATGTTGGGGGGGAAGTAGGAGGTGAAGGATTTGAAAACAAATAAATAATTTTAAAAATATGGCAAAGATCACATGCTCATGAGGCATGGATGGATGGCGATCTGCACCAGTGGAGGGATTCATGTGGGTGGGACAATGAATCCATCAAAGAAGTGGGTTTTGTTTTTTTTTTAACAGAAATTCTCCAGGGCTATGTGGTCAAGTAAGTTTAGATTCAGAAGAATCTGGCTCCTCCACTTTCTAACTTGACTGTACCTTCCTCGCTGGGTGTCAGGTCTTGATGGCCTCTTTCAGCTTCATGATTGATATAAGGGCATATGCTTGTAACTCTAGCTTAAACAGCCTCTCTCGCAGAAACTTTGGACAGTGCTACTGTATCTTTAAGAGGGAAGGAATGAAATCCTGGGCCGTGACACTTTACCTGTATTTGGAAGTGAGACAGCTGTCATGGCTGAGAGAAAACAGGCGGGGTGCCAACAGATAAGATGAGGAGAAATTCTTTCCTGAGCGACTGAGTGTTAACTATTATGGGAGAAAGTCTGAAGAGACATTTTGTTATCGCCAATGTCAGCTCTCCTCCCTCAGAGAGATTGACCTGAAGAGGAGGCTTTGCCGTCCCAAGAGATCGGTAGTGGGGTTCTGCTCCTAGTGTCTGTGGTGGAGTCGTCAGCTGCCGATTCCATCACTGAAAGATTGAAATACCCCTGTATTCTTTGTTCCACTAGAAACAAAGTGTTTAGCCAATCCTTCTGATGTGCATTTAGCTATGAGACTGGAGAGAGAAGACACACAGACACACGTAGTCACAGAGGCAGAGAGACAGCAGTGTCTGAGAGAGAGAGGGAAAGAGACTGAGACAGAGAAAGAGAGAGAGAGAAAGCTTGTGGGGAAAGAGGTTTCTCCAATTTTTTGCTGGATTGGGTACTTGGATTGACTAATGAGACAGACGGTATTTTTCTTAATTTATGAGGAAATATCAGGACATTCCCCTTGGTTGCTTTAGAAATTGGCTAGAGCGTTAATAAGGAATAGAGCCAGTAGCAGTTAGAGAGGGGTAAAGGCTGCTGTGATTAAGTCTTCTTTTTTTAAAATAATGTTTTATTTTCCCCCAACTACATGTAAAAACAATTTTAAATATTTTTTTTGGTTTGGAATTCTAAATTCTATCCCTTCTTTCCTCCCTTCCCCCCCCCCACCCCAAGGTGGTGAACGATCTGATCTAGGTTATAAGTATGCAATTGTGTAAAATGTTTCCATATTAGTTATTTTGTGGAAGAAAACTTGAAAGAGAAAGAAAGAGGGGCAGCTAGGTGGCGCAGTGAGTGGAGCACTGGCCCTGGAGTCAGGAGGATCTGAGTTCAAATTTGGCCTCAGACACTTGACACACTTACTAGCTGTGTGACTTTGGGCAAGTCACTTAACCCCAATTGCCCTGCCTTCCCCCTTGCAAAGAAAAAAGAGAGAAAGAAGAAAAGGAAGGAAGAAAGAAAACTAGTATGCTTTGTTCTGTATACAGATGCCATCAGTTCTTTCTCTAGAGGCAGCTAGCATTTTTCATCATGAGTCCTTTGGGATGGTCTCAGATCAATTGCTGAGAACAGCTAAGTCATTCACAGTTGTTCACCATACAATATCGCTGTTACTGTGTATGACATTCACCCGGTTCTGCTCACTTCACCCTGTATCAGTTTGTGTAATTCTTTCCAGGTTTTTCTGACATCCTCCTGCCCAGCATTTCTTATAGCACAATAATATTCCATTACAGTCCTATGTCTGGGTAATTGTTAACTGGTGTAGTGCCTACCACAGTCCACCCAACCCCACGCTAGGCTGGCCACACATCTACCACCAGCTCTCAAACCTGCTGCCATTCACAGGGTTAGTCTCTATTTGACTGAAGCCAGAGACCCAGGTTGTGCCCCTAAGCCTCTCAGTTTTGTTTCAATGGCAAAGGCATTAAGGAGGATCTGTCTCTACTTCCTGCCTGGTGGTTGGCCTTAAAGCTACAGGCTTTCTCTATGTGCAGTGGTTGGTTCTGGTCGGCATCTTCAGAGCTGCGTCCTCCTCTGACCTCAGCCGAGCCCAGACACTCTTCCATTGGTCAGTAAGAGAACTGAGGATTCATTGAGTCTGCTGTTGGGAACTGAAAAATCCCTTCGAGCTCACGTGGCCTAATTCCTTCATTTAACAGAAGAGGAAGCTGGAGCCCAGAGATGGGAAGGACTTGTCTAAGGTCACACAGGCAGTAGTAAGGAGCAGAGAAAGACTTCTCTTCAAAGACAGGGCTGTGTGGAGGTCGAGACAGGCAGGGGACATGGAGGCACAGTAAATGCCAGATTAGAGTCTGGCTTCTGTCTCTGAGCATGCCCTTGAATCCAGAGGGTGGATGGGTGAGACTCCAGCTCTGCTCCTTACTTCCTGCCCGGCAGCTGAGGGCCTCTGGGAACCTCAGTCATCCGAGGTCCTCTATACCAAGGGGGCAGGCCCAGGTGACCAGGCAGGGCAGGCTTGCTCTCAGTCTTTGGAGCTCCAGACCGGGCTCCCCTTCTCCAAGGCCACGTTTCCTCTCTCACAGGCTTGGGCAGCACCAGCTTTGGGGCTGGCCTGCCAGCAGCTGCAGCAGGGAGCAGGAGGCAGCCCAACCCTGCAATTATCTCACCCTCCTAATTCCTCCTGTCTCCAAGGGGATTTTCCTGCCCAGGGCAGTTTCCCTATCGATGCTGAGGGAATGATGAGGGAGGCAAGCCTTGAACCTTGGCAATGCTGGGGGGCCCTGGGTGCTGGGGCAGGGGAGGGAGAGAGGTCCTCCTTGGCGCCACCCCTGCCACATTTACAAGCAGATCACAGCAACCTGCTCCTCACAGCTGCACACAGCCTTCACGTGTGCGTGCCAGCCAAACACACCTTCTCCATACGTGTGCAGGGCTGTGAAAACAGAGGCCCAAAACTCCACGTGGGGGCCGTGCTTACTAATGAATAATAATGATACCACTAGCTAACATTTAGAGAGCACGCATGTGCCAGGCCTTGTGCTAGGCTCTTCACAAATATGATCGCATCTGAACCTCCTAATGACTCTAAGAAGTAGGTGCTCCTATTCCCATTTTATACATGAGGAAACTGAGGCAGCTAGCGCTCAAGTGACTTGGCCAAGGTCACACAGGAAGAGTCTGAGGTCACATTTGAACTCAGGTCCTCCTGATTCCATGCCTGGCACTCTCTCCACTGTGCCACCTAGCTATGTAGGGATCTAAGAGACCATCTTGGAGGACCTTCCCCTTGTGTGGATTGCAGCCCCTCACCCTTAGTAAATGTTTCAGGGTTCTGAGGTGCCTGAGGACAAAGATCATGGCTCATTCACAGCGCAGGCCCCAAGGATTGGCTCAGAGAAATGGACCTAAGGCATTTGTTCTGTGTCTATGCCTCTCCTTCTAAGCTTCGGGTGCCCCCCAGAGAGGATCCCAGAACAGATGATCCCCACAGGACTCCGGGGTTCAGGACACAAGACCTTGTAGCCAGGATTCCAGGCAGGCGGTGCAGCCTGCTGCCCACAATAGGAACCCTGAGAAGTCGGAGTGCCAGGGACTTGAGCTTGAAGGGGCTTTAGGACTTGGGACTGCACTCTTTGGGAATCAAGCTAAGCCATGAACCTAATCCCCTCCCCCTCCCTAGGGATGGAGGCGCTACAGAAAGACTGGACCTCCCACGTGTTGGGGGAGTAAAGGGAGAGACAGACAGACAGCTAGACACAGACACAGAGAGACAGAGAGACAGACAGTAAGAGACAGAGAGAGAACAGAGAGAGAGAGAGAGAAACAGAGAGAGAGAGAGAGAGAGAGAGAGAAACAGAGAGAGAGAGAGAGAGAGAGATATGGGGGGAGAGACAGGGACAGAGAGAGAGACGAAGACAGAGAGACAGAGAGGGTTCTCTGGGGTGGGGGAATTCCTTGCCCTGCAGCTGCCCAGATAGTGGGAGCCTCTCTGCTTGAGGTGGCAAGACAACATCAGGACCTAGTCTGGAAGCATTTCTGGCTCAGAAGGGCCTGCCAGAGCCCATGGTCCCTCCACACCATGCTGCTCCCTCCACAAGCTTCACAAAATGACCGGACTCTCTTCTGAGCTTCCAGCTCCGGGGGCTCAGCAATCCAAGTTGTACCAAAGGAACCTGGGAAGCGTGTTAGGGTCTGCTTCTCTCCGTACCACCCAGAGTCCCACCCTAAATTCAGAGATGGGGGCCAGAAGCAGTGGGCTGGGGGCTTGTAGACACAGGCCAGGAGAAGCCTCCGCCCACCAAAATAAAGGAAGTCACACTGATTGATAGCTTTGGCCTCATGAATTCAAGTCAACAAACACTGATTAAGCGCCTACTGTGTGCCAAACACTTAGTAACATGTTGGATTAATGGAGTAGAGAGAGAAACAGAGAGGCAGAGACAGAGAGAGAGAGGAGGGAGAGAAGAGATGAAGGTGACCGTGAGGTTGAGGCCTGGGGACCGGGAGGACGGCGGTACCCTCCCTACTAATAGGGAAATCTGGGGAGATGAGTTCAGGTTGGACGTGTTAGTTCTGAGATGCCTCCATGAAGGACGTGGATCTCAGGAGAAGCTTCTGGCTTAGGAGCCGTCCGCTGACAGACAGAGGGTCATTGATCCCCGCATACACAGGTGGACGGACACGTGTGTGTATCCAAAGGTGGGAGAGCGTGCGGACAGGTCCAGACTCCAGGATCAGTGTCCGTGGGCCGCAGGAATCATCATCCTGAGGACACGGAACAAAGCCACCGGCCAAGGTATCTCCTGAGCTTTTTCCTTGGGCACACTCTTTGGGCAGCAGGAGTAAGTAGAGAGGTTGGGCAGCCAAGGACAGGCCCCTCAACTCTCCAGGCCAGTGTGATGACAGAGGAGGCTTGGACATCTTTCCACCCTGGCCAGCATTCCCTCAAGGGAGGGGATGGTCTGGACCCATTTCCACCTGGAAGATGAGACTTTTCTACCCTCAAATTGTGAAATGTGGAGCTACCTTGGGAGAGGACCACAGGCCTCTCTCCCCTCTCTGTGTGACCTTGAGGTGGTATTTGTCTTTCCCGGGCTTGGCACGGGCCCTGCTCTCCTCTGTGCCAGCTCAGGGTGTGGGGCCAGGGACAGCGCATACCATTCGAAGGTCTGGGCACTGAAGCAGAAACCCCTCCTCGGGCTGGGGCCAGGCCCCCCAGGAACCTTGGCACCAGCCATGGCAGGCACGCCTTCTCTGCGTACCCTGCCCATGCATGCCTGGGAATCCTCTGGTGACGGGTAGGTGGGTGCGCTGCCTTGGTCCTGGGCCTGCTGCTGTCCCTGCCACACCTGGGCAGCACCTGGCAGCAGCCGGTTGACTGACCCTGTTTTCTCTGGGAATTTCATGTCGCTGATGTTTGAGAAGAGTTTTCTAGAGCAAAATCCTTGCAAACAGTTCATAACGTATGGACATCAGCCAACAAGCATTAATGGAGCACCCACTGTGTGGGTTGCTCTGGGCGAAGGGCATGAGGCCCAGAAACAAAAACAACAGCCCCTGCTTGACTCCAGGCCTGGCGTTCTGAGCACTACAGTACCCCCTAGGCGGCCATAAGATATCTACAAAGTAACAATTGTGGGAATGGGTGGGGCAGAGAGATGCCTGTTGGGGGAGGGGGAAGTGGAGGGGGCTCATGCTCCCAAGTGGGAAAATCTGGAAGGCTTCGGAGGAGGCAGCAAAGGGATCGATGGAGGAGAAACAGCATTCCAGACATGGGCCACACACAATATATGCTAGGGTCAGAGGCAGGATCTGGAGAACAGCAAGGCCAGACTCTGTGGGGACATCTGGGAAAAGAGACTGGATCCCGACTAAAAAAGTCTGCATGATACTGTCAGGGCCAGAGCAAGGGCTGAGGTCAAACTCGGCTGAGGCTTCGACTAGGGGGCAGAATTTGTCTTTCTCTAAACATCAGTAGAAGCTGTCTTACCTTTCCTTGGGGTCTGGTAATGGGTTTGATCTGCAGCGCCTGTTTATTAACAACTATAATAACCACTGCTTACATAGCGTGTCAGCGTTCACAACGTGCCATCACAGACTAGAGACAGGGTTACTGTATCTTTAAGAGCCAGATGGAATGTTGTGAAAAAGGCAGTTTGAGCTGGTGGTCGGAAGGAGAATTGAAAATGTCTTGTTATGAGGGGCCAATCTCTATGGAGTCAGGCAGAATGTGTGTTTTTATTTTTAAACTCTGAGGTTTTATGAGAAAAGCTAGAGAAAAGACAGAAAGAAAAGGGGAGAAAAGAAACTTCTTTTAAATTAGAACTTCCTAAATTGTTATGTTATGAAGAAACATTATAAAGAGAATTCTATGGAGTTTGTGAGGAACTGAAAGACTCAGTATACCGTTCTGGAAATCTGATCACTGAAGAGGGGACATTTAACAGCTCTGCATTTCCTTAGAGACTGAATTGAACTCATTTTGAACAATAATATGTAGAAGACTCTCCAGAGCCTTTCTTCAGTATTTGGAGTAAACAGAATGGTGTCATTGTACTTCTGGAAGTGAAGAGGGTTTAAGGTGACTCTGGCTTTAATCCTACAGCCAAGATATTTTAAATAATTAGCAGTGTCTTCATGCATTGAGGATTTCATTTCTTAATGAATCAAGTATTCAATCATTTTATTTACTTAATCATAGAGATTAAAGGATTTACTATATAGAGAAATGAGTAATTATTATTATGAAAAGTTTCTCTAGTTTATTAAGTAAATAATATTTAATGAACTGTGATGGGGGCTCAAGGGGATTAATTATGAGAAAGAGGTTGCAATTTTATTAATTTGAAAGACAAGATTCAAGCCCATTCCTGGATCTCTCTATAGCTCAGGCTAATAAGATTAAATATGAGCATCAATCAAGTGGCAGTCTGGCAGAGTGTGTCAGCCCCAGAAGACGTTTTTTTAAGATAGATGCCCATTTTCCAGCACGTTGGCACTTCCCAGCACTTATGTCTTCTTTTTGTCTGTCCCTCTCTTAAAGGAGAGATCCCTGTACTGCACCTGGGAGCCAGGAGATGCCCATGGAAATCAGCCAGCCACGGCTGCCCTAAGTTTGCCAGTCCCATCTCTGGGACTCTGGACAAGCTTTCTTCTGACTCAGCTACTGTCAGGGCTCTTGGGTAGTGAGTCATGGCAGGTTCCTCATAAGCAGCCATGACAGCAAACAGAACAAGCTGACATGGCTACCAGTGCCCTCAGTTGGGTTCATTCTTTGGCCTATTCTGCTGAGCTCAAGCTCGAGGCAGATTGGGTTCAAAGGGCTCTGCCAAGTGCTTAGCCTAGTGCCTGGCACGTAGGAGATGCTTAATAAATGCTTGTACCCTATGAGACAGACCCACCTGAGGAAGATCTCCATGCATGCTGAGAAAGTCACTTTAACTCAGCTCCAAGGTTTTGAGAGTTGATCATCATCATCAGCTCTGCAAGTTTTGTGGGTTAGAACAGAAAATTTCTGAAATGATGGCACCAAAATTTTCCTTCTGGAGAAAGAGAACCCTGGTGGCCAGACCTGAAGGGGGCAAAGAAAAAGCCATGGGAAGAGGCCAGCAGAGGACAAAGTAACTGATCCAATAAAAGGAACGAGAAGCATTTAGACACATGCCTGAATCTAGCTTAGGGTTCATGAGTTATCAAGTAACGGTATCAGAGGAGTGAGGAAGGGGCTGCTGCTGCTGCTGCTGCTGTTCCTGTTACTGTTACTGCTCCTGCTGCTGCTGATACGGAAGATCAGCTTTTTCAGATATCTCAGAAAGGGAAAGGTGCTAAAAGTGTGCGTGCATGTGTGCATTCATTGGCCCCGTGTAGGAACAATCATGGTCAGATTCACTGCAGATGGAATGGACCTGCCAAATTTTGCAGAGTGAAAAACCAGCATGGAAGAGCTAGTGCCTGAGGAACATCTGGGGTAAATTAGAAAGAGAGCTTCTCTTCCAGCCTGGTAGGAAAACTGGGGTTAGCCCAAGTCATCATTTCTAGCAACATTAGTGACACTGAAATGAGGGACCATTATTAGCATTGGGCTCAAATGCCATCTTCTATTCCTGGCAAAATTCTAAATCGTACTACTAAAGTGAAGTGAGGGTGTCCTGGTGTAACATGGGAAAGCCTTGGCTAGTGGACTACTCTGGGTCCATGTTAGAGCGTGGGAAGGAGGTGATCGGCTGGGAGCAGCAGGCTGGGAGTGGGGGTGGGGTGGGATGGGGGGGGGGCGGTTTGGGAGGCAGTGGGTTTAGCAGTCAGGGGATCCAGAAGGCTCAGGGGCTGGCAGGTCCGGGAGGTCCAGGAAGCTGGAGGGCTCACCCTTCTCAGCAGTCTTTAAGCTGGATGACCCTCCCTCAGAAGGGACCAACATTCAGGTAAAGATTCCAACAGAGCCTTCTCAGGTCCCTCCCAGCTCTGTGGGCACCTGCATTTCATTAGAGCTCGCATCTCTCTTGGAATGTTATATTAATGTTTAGGCTCAGATTTTTGTCAAAGACTGGGCACCATTTTGATAGATGGGACAATTTAACAGAAGGAATGGCTAAATTCTCTCCTTCCAGTTCTTGCCTCCAGGGAGCCTGGGCCTATTCAGCCTTTAAGGAGGCTGGACAAAAGCTCCCCGCCCACCTGGTTTCATTTCTCTGCAACAAAGGATCTGGCTTTGCAAAGAGACTCTCCCAAAGGGATGGCCAGGGGCATCAGGGGCAAGGTCCCTCACTCCTCAGCAGTGGGCAGAGAGGAGATGGCCAGTGCCCCTCAGCTGGTTGAGGAGACAGGAACATGACAAATGACTTCAGGAAACCCAGCACCTCAGCGAGCGCTCTGGTGGGGCTATGGGGAATTGGGCCAGCCATTCTGCAAAATGGCCTGGAGCGGTAGCTCCTGGGACCCAGCAGTGCCTCTGCTGGAGACCCCAGAGAGATCCAAGAAAGATGACAGAGACTCCTGCATCCTTCACAATTACTCATAGCAGCTTTTTCTTGATGGCAGATGGCTGGAGACTGACTGTCCGTTGGCCGGGTCATCACTGACCAGACACTGGTGTGAGAATGTAGTCAAATATCACTGTACTGGAAGAAATGGACAAAATGGGCAGTTTCTGAGGATGGGCCTGGTGGAGGACATAGAAGTGAAGTTGGCCTGGAAAAGAGTGTGTGTGTGTGTGTGTGTGTGTGTGTGTGTGTGTGTCTAGAGGTCAGGGTGTAGATAGATAGAGAGAAGGGGACTTATTGTCTCTGGACTTTTTAGAGCTGGGGAGTTCCTCAAAGACCTAGTTCCATGGGCCCATTCTACAGATTCTACCTTGAGGTTTCTGGTCAGGAGCCTAGGCAGCTGGGACCAAGAGATTAGTGAGTAAGGTAGCTTTCTGTGGCCCTGGGAAAGGCCCTTCTGCTAAGTCAATGAATTCTCTGTGTCATTTCTTCTTCAACATGCACGGGTACTATAATGAGGTGGCCTGCTTAGAGTTTCATGGGTGGTTTGGGACCAGATCAGGGCCAGAGCTCCCACTCAACCTCTTGGCCCAGGCTTTTTCCGAGTCTCATTCAAAGGCCTCCTTGGAGAAACCCAAAGGTCCCTGGGCACCTGTCCCTCCTTAAGCCACCCCATTGTCTTTCCCAATTTTTCTGGAAGGAGGATGGGTGATCAGCAGGTAGGGTGATGTCAGAAACTGAAGGAGGTTCCTTCCTATCCCACCCTCTTCTGTCTCCAGGCTTGGCAGCCACCAGAAGCCAGGCCAGTAATTAGGAGCCTCCATGACGTTTGTCCACGTGGGTTTGGCACAGGCTCCTTCTCTTCATTCTGTGCCGAAGACAACAACAGAGCCGGAAGCCGAGGATGAGGCTCAAACACCTCTGGGCAGTGACCCAAGAGTCCAGACAGCCACGCTGGCATCTCTGGGCAGCAGGGGAAGCTGAAGGAAAAGCTGGGGCCTGAAGCTTCCCTACACTGACCAAAGGCCCTGTTGGGGGCCTGAAAATCCTCTGGGATTGGGTTTCAAGGAGGGTGCTGGTCTCCCTCCCAATCACAATGTCTCTGAGAGGCCTTGGGCAAATCAACCCTCCCTCTGGGCCTCCCTTTCCTCACCTGTAAAATGGGGGCATTGCATCAGATGAACTCTGAGGCTGGGGTAGGAAAGGGTCTGCCCCAAGTCTCTCCCTGTTCTAGTCCAATCTCTATTCAGCCAGTAAAGTGATTTTCCTAAAAGGCAGGTCTGGCCATTTCACCCTCTACTCAGTGTCAGCCCTGGGCTTCCTGTTGTCTTCAGGACAGGTACAGACTGCTCTTTGGGGCCTTCAAAGCCCTTCATCTCCAGCCGCCTCCTCCCCTTCCTGTCTTCTCACACCTCTCAGATCCAGTGACCCCAGCCTCCAGCTGTTCTTCTGACCTGATTCCCCCCACCTCCTTTGGCCCCCTCCCTCTACCTCTGGACACCCCCCTCCCCCCATCTCTGGCCATCCCCTCTTCCCTCTTCATGTCTGGCTGAGCTCAGTGCATGCCCCCCCCCCTAAGGAAGCCTTTCTAATCCTGCTTTATTTAGCCCCTTCCCTCTGCCGATTAGCTCCAGTTAAGCCTGTCTGGCTCTGGCTTGTTTGCATGTGTCTCCCCTCACTTGTTTGGACTGTGAGCCCCTCAGGATCAGAACCTGCTTTTGCCCTGTATCTCCCATGCTTAGACAATGCCTGCTTGTTGACTGACTGACTGGCCTCACTGAGCTCCTGTCAGGGGTCCCAGAGCTGCTTGGGTGGGCCAGGCCCGGGAGCCAGGGAGGCCCCTGCCAGGCTAAGCTGCCAGGACTTCTGTCAGTGCTCTTTAGAGGCTAACCTACCTTGGTGGGGATGGGGCTGGGGCCCTGTCCTGGCTCCCCCCCCCTCCAGGTTTCAAGTCATGAGCCAAGACAGCTGGGAGATTAGGGAACAAGGCAGCTTTCTATTTCTCTGGGGAAAGCCCCTTTCTGTGACAGCCTTTAATTATTTTCTGCCTCATATAGACATCAAGATTCACTGGAGCTCCCAAGGACACTGATGTAGGAGGCGGGGAAGCAGCCTGGGGGCTGACACATCCCGGGGATCCAGCTTCACAAGCCTGACCTGGGCTGGGGATGGGGGAGCCAGGGAGGCTATGAAGGAAGAGGCCTGGGCCCAGAGATGGCCGAGCCCCCTCCCCTGCCTCGATGTCCCACTGACCACTCCAGCCAAGCCCGGTTCCCTTGGTGTTGAGGGGCCGTGCCTGAGGAGTCCCAGGGCAGCTGGGGCAATGTGGTGATGACCTGGGGGTGTTGCTTTAAATCCTCAAACCTCGGTTTGCTCAGGGTCAGGCTGGATGGCTTGGGCTTCTGAGGTCTCTTCTGACCTACAGCTTCTATGCTACATCCCCCAAACTTGACTTTCCTTTCCCAATCCTTTGCTGGGCTGATTGTTAAATTTTCAGTGTGAGCCTTGACACCTCAGAAATCAGCCGACGGACAAACCAGGACTTGGCTTATTGTTCTAATTGTCCAGACTAAACAAAGTGATGGAGAAAATGGCAACCCTGGGGATTATCTTTTACAGCAGCCGGGGGCCTCAAGACCTGAGTTGTCTAGCTGTGTGACCTTGGGCAAGTCATTTAACCCTTGTCTGCCACTGTTTACTCATCTGTGAAGTGGGGCTTGGAAGGGCACCAGCCTCCTAGGTTTATTGTGAGGATCAGATGAGAGGATGCAGGCAAACTCACTTAGCACCTTGTCTAGCATGCAGTAGGTGCTAGATAAATGTGTGCTTCTATTTTTCCAAGTTCTTAATCTTGATCCTCTGGATCTTTCTGTTTTTGCCATTTTGGTGTGTCCTCATCCTTTCCCGTGTCCCTGGTCACTGTGTCTGCATCGGTTCTAGACACCTGTCCACGATGCTGGCCATTATTATCACTAGTGTTAATAGTACTAGACTAGTAATGGTATTATTTTAGGTTAGGTTTTTCTTTTGTTAAACATTCACCAGCATACCCGGGCAGCCTCCCCTGCCAGCAATGCCTCCTAGAGCCCAGGGCCTCTTATGGGAAGCCTTTCCAGAATTTCTCCTTCTTGATGTTCTCCTCCTCTTCTCAGTGTCTCCTCCTACTAGAATGTAATCTCCCTGAGGTAACAGACTAATTTGCACTTTCTGTGTGTATGCTGAGCACAGTCTTGCATACAGCAGATGTTTAATAAATGCTTTTTACCATTGGATCGGATAGCAGTTGCTTGGCTATGGCAGAAATGCAAGCACTCTGTATTCTATTCAAGTCACTGGGGAATTCCTCATCTCTTAGGACTTCCTAGAAGGGAGGTCCCCTGGAAGGGAGAACCCCAAACACTGTCTTTTCTGGCTGGGGGGGGGCCTCAGCGAACTTCAGGGGGTTTTCTTCTGATCTGTTTAGTATCTTGTGAGCCTCCTGGAGTCTCTTTTCCTTCTCTCCCTAACATGGCAGCGGGGCCTTAGTTACCTTGGGTCACAGGGGCTTGGCCGTTGGCAGGCACTTGGAGCTGGGCACTCTGGGGGGACAATCTCAGGGCAGCGCTGAGAGTCATGGGCACTGTGGAGATCTGTGAGAGAAAAAGAAAGAAAGAAAAAAGATAGAAACAATGAAGGAAAGAAAAAGAAAGGAAGGAAGGAAGAAAGAAAGAAAGAAAGGAAGAAAGAAAGAAAGAAAGAAAGAAAGAAAGAAAGAAAGAAAGAAAGAAAGAAAAGGAAGGAAGAAGGAAAGAGAAAGAAAGAGAGAGAGAGAGAGAAAGAAAGGAAGAAGGAAAGAGAAAGAAAGAGAGAAAAAAAGAGAGAAAGAAAGAAAGAAGGAAAGAAAGAAAAGAAAGACTGGCTGGAATGATTCTATGTTATCCTCATGCAGACCCCTGCTGCTCCTGTAATTCTCCTTCCTCCTCCCTCCTCCTCCTTCCCTCCCCTTTTCCCTCCCTCCCCCTCCCTCCTCCTCCCCTCTCTCCCCTCCTCTCTCCTCTTCTCCTCATACCCACTTCCTCCAAGGTAACCTCGTGACCTCGATCCCCCTCCCCCTCCCATTTACCTTCTCAGGGTGCCCTCTAGCTTAGCAGCTCCATTCCTAAAGGACTCTACAATGCATGGTTGGTGGAGGCCAGCTACTGGCCTTTCAAAAAAGGTTCTTTGGTTTGAGAAAGAAGACGCTGATGGCCAGGCTGCCCCTCCCCCAGAGCGCCCCCTGGCCTTTCCCCTCAGGAGACCCTGGGGGGCTTACAAAGGCTGGCAGAAGGTGGGAGTCCTGACTCCTGGATCTCCATCCCCGGAATGGGCCTCAGTGGATATCCAGACCCACGCCTTATCTTATCCATGAGGGTGATGAGGATGGGGAGCTGGCCCAAGTCTCCCAGCTGGGGAGCATCTGAGCTGGGATTTGAACACAGGTCTTGGGGCTGTCGCTCGGGGGCTCTCCTGCATAATCCTTCTGACCCTTCCCCTGGTGCTACTTTTCATCTGCTGGCTGGCCCCAGCAGCCTTTGCTGGGCTTTGCCCCTGTGTGAGCTGGCAGGGCATCATCCTTGTGGACTCTGATGGTCTCTGGCCCTCCTGGCCAGGACGCATGTTTACCCTGTGGATTCATTGACCCTGGATGACATCTCCTGCTTGTTCTGGTTAATGTTGGAGAACAGGGTGGGGAGGGGGAGGCACAAAGCCCCTAGGAGCTTGAGGACCACAGACCTGGCAGGAGCTTGTGAGGCAGAGGAAGGTGCACTGCCCCCAGCAGACCAGGCCCCTTCGATGGACTGGCACAGTAACCTCTGACCTGGTGTTTCTTTCCAGCTGCCATTTGTGGGCAGGAAGGGAATAAGCATTTATATAGTACCTGCTGTATACCAGGCTCTATGCTTTGCAAATATCAACCTCACAACAACAGCTGAGGAAACTGATCACGGAGGCTGGACTTGAACTCAAATCCTCCTGACTCCAAGACCTCAGAAATTAAGCCCAAGGGATGTCTTCCTTGCCTGTGTTTGCACCCCCAGCACCCGTGCAATCTTAGATGCTCTGTCAGCTTGTAGTAATAATCCTTCTAAGGGACCCCGGAGTGGGAGAGCTCCTGTAGCTGGGAAGCCCTGAGTTCAAATCCAGCCTCAGACACCTAGTAGCTGGGAGATGGAGGACAAGCCTCAGCTTGCTCAACTGTAGATGGGAACAATAAAAACATCTACTTCCCAGGTAATTGTGAGGGTCAACAAGACAATATTTGGCACCTAACACAGTGCCTGGTATTCAGCAGGTGCTTAATAAATACTCATTTCCTTCCTTTCTGGCATCTGGGCTAGGCTTTGAGCCCTGGGGTCTTTCTGTCTGACTCCAAACCCATTGTGCCACACAGCCCTCTAGTAGGATGCGTCCCTTCAGGGCAGGGGCTGTTTGTATCTCCTAGCCTATCACCTAGGCCATTGTGTTTGTAGAATTTGGGCTGCATCTAGAAAGTCCTTGGAGCCACGACATGCAGTGGAGGCCTTGTTCTGAGTGGTGTAGACAGGTGACAGCCCCCCCCCCCCCAACTGCTGCCCTGCTCTGTCCCTCAGGCTTTCTAGGGATTAAAGAAAGGAGAGGGAGAGTGAGATAGAATCACTCTCGGACACAGATTCTTTGCGGAGCCAGAGGCCAGTTCAGAGAAATCGATAGGGAGGCATAAAGAGCACCTATTTATAAGCTGCTCTGGAGGTGATACTGGGGAAGGAGGTGAGCCAGGTCCCCCAGCCCCTGTCCTGGGGACCCAGCACATCAGGGTGGAGGGGACCCCCCATATATACATACACATACACATTTACACACTGCCAGGGGTGGGAGGTGAGGGAGTGCCGAGGAGAGCACCCTGCAGGGGTCAGAGGACCTGGAGGGCCTCCCATATGCACATTTCAGGGGCCAGAAGCGAGAGGGTGCTGAGGAGAGTACCCCATAGGGCTCCCTATGCACACACTGCTGAGGGTGGGAGGTGAGGGGCTGCCGAGGAGAGTACCCCGCGGGGGTCAGAGGACCTGGAGGGCCCCCATACACGCACTGCTGGGGGTGGGAGGTAAGGGGGTGCTGAGGAGAGCATCCCGCGGGGGTCAGAGGACCTGGAGGGCCTCCCATACGCACATTTCAGGGGCCAGAAGTGAGGAGGTGCTGAGGAGAGTACCCCATAGGGCTCCCCATACACACACTACTGGGGGTGGGAGGTGAGGGGGTGCCAAGGAGAGCACCCTGCAGGGGTCAGAGGACCCGGAGGGCCCTCATACACACACTGCTGGGGGTGGGAGGTGAGGGGTTGCTGAGGAGAGCACCTCACAGGCATCAGAGGACCTGGAGGGCCCCCATACACACACTGCTGGGGGTGGGAGGTGAGGGGCTGCCGAGGACATCACCTCATAGGCATCAGAGGACCTAGAAGGCCCTGCCCGGCTCTCATCTGGAGTTAGGCCTGGGGTGGTGGGGGCTGGTGGTAGGGCTAAATCAGCAGCCTAACATCTGGGTTTCCAGGGTCCCTCTCCCCAGAGGCTTGCCGATCAGGAGAGTGAAGTGAGCCAGAAGTTTCCATCCAGGGACAAAGACCACAGGCCTTCGGTTCCAGAGCTGGACTCTTCTCCCACACTGGGTTTTCTGGGGGTGAGGGTGGGGCTGCAGGGACAGGGCTTGGGCTTGAAGCCTGGAGATACGGGTCAGGGCAGAGCTCCTCCAGGCCAGGACACAATCGCTGCTGTCCAGGCCCAGGCCTAGCCAGGTGAGAGGCCGTTGGGGGGGCAGGTGAAGGGGGCAACCATTTATCAGACCACTGCTTGCCGTGGCTATGCTAAGTGCTTTATTATCTCGCTGGATCGTGAGCCCAAGGCTCTCACCAACCAGGTTTTCCAGTGGAAACCCAGGAGTGAGCCTTTCCTCCTTCTGTGTCCGAGGTTCCCATCCAGTCTGGGGCTCTGCCCCCATCTCCAAAACAGGGTTTACAGCAGGTTTGTCCAGAAGGGAGCCCCCATGCCCACGTGGCTTCCTCCTCCCTGGGCTCCTCACTGACCCAGAGCCAGGCTGCTGGAGACACTGTGAGAGCAGCCCTCCGACGCTTTCCTGTTTTCGGCGGGGGGGGGGGTGGGGGGGGTGGGGGGGGGTGGGGGGGGTGGCAGGGTCGGGCTGATTATCAGAGCTCTCCCAGTGGCTGGACTGCCCCCCATCTGCCTCGAGCCCTGACACCCTGCCATGGATGGCTTCCGAGCTTTACTCAAACACCACCTGGTACAGGAGTCTATCAGTCAGTCCACAAGCACTTATTAAACTCCTGCTGTGTGCAGGATGGCAGAAGCAGCCCCTGCTTTCAAGGGCCCATGGTCTAATTGGGAAATGATGCACAAAGAGTATGTACCTACAGCATAGGAGCAGTCCAGAAGGAAGGCAAGGAAGAGAGGCCCAGGGAAAGGCCCCTTGCAGAAGGCAGGGCTAGAGAAAACTTGAAAAGGGGGAGGTAAGGGAGGACAGAAGTTCCTGCATGCAGGACAGCCTCCAAGGCAGGGCCTGGGACCCCCATCCAGGTGGAAGCAGTGACCTGGGAGGAGCCTGGGGACCAGAGATCATTTTGTATTTGATTCCAAAGCACAAAATCAGGCCATCGGGACCCCCTGCTGTTCTGGGTTCTCTTGTCTCCCTGGGCTGAGCTTCGGCCAAGCAATACTTCTAGAACCCCAAGAGGGCTTTGTCCAGGTGGTGCTTCTGGGGGCCATTCCCTGCCCCCTCCCAGTTGTGAGACCCCACTGAGCTGGCCCGAGAACCCCCAGGGCCTAGTTTCCTGATGGGCAGGGCATCTCTGTTGCCAGCTGTCTCTGCCTTCTTCAGCAGCGCACAGGCAACCTTTCTAACAAGCTCATTCAGAGCTTTGAAAAGGGCACCGCTCAACGTGTTAATGCCAAGGTCTGCTGCTTGGCTTCACGTGGCTGATTTATTCACAAAGTCTCGATTTAGGACAAAAAGCTCCCTCTGAGATGGGTCTTTGTGATGCTGCCCTGGCCCGTGGGGAAGGCTGGGGCAGAGACCTCCCAGCTGGACCAGCTCTTCTGGGGCAGGGAGCAGTCCATCCCACCAGGGCAGACCCTCCTCTAAGGGGTCAGTGCCTGGGATTGGCTCAGCCAAGCCCCTTCTCTCCACAGTGCTGCAGGGGAGGGGGTAGCGGTCTAGAGAATGTCCTGCATTGTCCAGGCCGTGGGCAGAGATGCTATGGGGGGTGGGGAGGGCTTCTCTTCCTGGCCTGCTTGAGGTAATCATCCCCCCTGGCTAGACCCATCCGTGATTTTCCCCTCTGTAGGCTCTAAATGCCCTGAGGGCTTGGGGGCATTCCCTGAGAATCCACTTGCAGCATGGACCCTGGGCCTGAGAGGTCAAGGAGAATGGAACCATCTAGAACACTCATGAAACCTGGCTCTGGAGTCTGAAGTCCTGGGTTCAAATTCTGAGTGCCACTTACTACCTGGATGACCTTGGGAAAGTGAATTCATCTCACTAGGCCTAATTTTCCTGTAAAAGGTGGGGTTGGAGTAGATGGCCTCTAGCTGGACAATCTGTGGCCCACCGCTCCTGATGTTTTTAGGTGTTTCTAGGACTACGTAGATTTAAGGTCAGATACCCTTCAGGCTCCAGGGTAGAAACAGGGACATTGTGCACAGAGGAAAGAGAAAACCAGGAGGGCTGGGTTGGCTGGGTTTCTATATGTCCCTTGTGGGTTGTGTGGTACAGTGTCTCAACGAATGGTCTGGGTACTTGGGGATATAAGAGAGTTTGGGACAGCCCAGGGTTGTTGAATTCCTTGATGACTTGATTCAGGGTGAATGCTCTCCAGGAACCTGGGGTACTGCCAAGAGGCCAGGGCCCCCACTGGCCCCAAACACCAGCAGATGAATGGGTGAATGGATGGATGGATGGACAGATGGATGGACAGATTAATGGACGGATGGATGGACAGATGGAGGAATGGATGGAGGGAAAGAGGGAGGGATGGATGGATGGATGGATGGGTGTATGGATGTGTAATTGGGTGGTGTTCTGTATGCTGCCTGGTCAGAGAGGATGTAAGAAGGCTGGAAAGGTTGGGGGAGGACATCACAGACAAAGCTTATTTTTAATCCTGGAGGTGAGAGGGAGTCACTCCAATAGGTGAGTGTGCGCGCATGTGTGTGTGTGTGTGTGTGTGTGTGTGTGTGTGTGTGTGTGTTTCTCTCTCCCCAAAGCCCTCTGGGCCTCATCGTGGATCACCCTTCCAGGTCTGTGAATCACTTGCATTTCTCTTGGTTCTCTCTTTTCTATTCTGTTCTGAGCACCATCATTTATTTATTTTATTTTATTTTATATTATTTTATTTTATTTTATTTTATTTTATTTTATTTTTAAACAAGTGTTACTATCTTTGCCTGCAGATAGAGACTAGGAGTGCCAAGTGCCTACATTAAATGAACCTCAGGAAACCACCTGAGGCTGTTTGAAAAGCAGCCCCCTCCCTTTAAGGGGTCTGCTGGGGATGAGTTCCCCAAAAGCCTCTGCCAGTCCCATCTTAGAGGACGAAAGCAGAGTGGTGGGATCAAAGATGAGTTTAAACATGGCTGGGCAGTCCCTGCTCTCAATGGCTCCTTCCAAGTGATCCATCCATCTGCTCAGTGCTGGCCAGACATTCTTCAGCACAGGCGCAGGCAGCCTGAGGCATCACCGGGTCTCTTTGGTCCACTGCAGCGCCACATTGCCATTTGTGTAGGGAGACTCCAAGGACGATGGCAGAGATGTGAGTAACTATTGTCCCCTTGGCCAGACATGCCTCTGGGCAGCTCCCCCAGCTCAACGGCTTTTCTCCGTCACCCAATATGGAATGAACATAGACTCAGGAACAGCCAGTCAGAAGAATAGGATGAGGCCCAGCTGCAGAGAAGGGAGACAGATCCTGGGCTACGTCTGCTGGCCAGAGCAGGGCACCTTAGCTGCGGGGTATTATGGGGCCCTTTGGCAGGCACAAAAGTGCTGCTATAAATATTTTTGTACGTATCTGCCCATTTCCCTCTTGGGGTATCTGTCTTACAGTGAGCTTACTGAATCAAAAGGTATATACGGTTTACTAATTTGGGGGGACAGTTCCAAATTGTTTTCTACAGTGGTTGGACCAATTCACAATTCCACCAACAATGCATTAGTGGATCTGCCCTCCCAGTGCCTCTACAACAGCTCTCCCTTCCCTGTTTTGTCCTATTGGTCAGCCTGATGGATATCAGGCAGGGCCCCAGAGTCGTCTTAATGGGAGTTTCTCTGATTAGTCATTTGGAGGTTTATTCATATCATAGTTGATAGCTTGCCACTGTTCTTTTGACAACTGCCTCAACATATCCTTTGGTTATTTCTCTATTGGAGGTGGAGCTTTTACATATTTACATCAATTCCTGATGAATCTTACATGTCAGACCTTTATCAGAGACATTTGGAGATAAGGTTTGTTTCCTCCAGTTAACTGTTTCCCTTCTAATCCATTTATGTTGTTTGTGGGAGAACTTTTTAATTTTGTTTAATCAAAATTGTCCATTTTATCTTCAGTGATTCCCTTGTTTGATCAAGAGCTTTTCCCCTAACCATGGGTGAGGAAAATATTTCTTTTCCTGCTCCCCTAGTTTGTATATAATATGACCCTTCCTATCTAAGTTCTAGGTCCATTTGGAGTTCAAGGTAGTATTTGCTATGAGATATTGGTCTAAACCAAGGGCTCTTAACCTTTCTTAGATCATGGGCCCCTTTGGTCATCAATCTGTGAAGTTTCTTCACCTCTTTTTGGAAGGAGATTTTTAAAAGCTTAAAAAAATGCGTAAGATTACAAAAAGAAACCAATTATCTCGCCATTCACCCTTATACATGTTTGGGCCCTGAGTGAAGAGCCACTGGCCCCAATCTAATTTCTGCTAGACCCCATTCCAGTTCTCCTGGCAGCTTTTTTTGTTCTGTTTTTTTTTAATTTATTTATTTTTAGTGTTCAACATTCGCTTTTATAAGATTTTGAATTCTAAATTTTCCCCCTCCTTTCCCTCCCCTCTCCCTAGACAGCATGTAATCTGATGCAGGCTATAGGCATACAATCATATTAAACATAGTTCTGTATTAGTCATATTGTGAAAGAAGAATCTGAACAAACGGGAAAAACCATGAGAAAGAAAAAAAAGAGAGAAAATAGTTTGCTTTAATCTGCATTTAGACTTCATAGTTCTTTCTCTGGATGTGGATAGCATTTTCCATCACGAGTCTTTTGGAGTTGTTTTAGAACCTTACATTGCTGAGAAGAGCTGAGTTTATCAAAATCAGTCATTGCACACTGTGGCTCTCACCGTGTACATGTTCTCCTGGTTCTGCTTACTTCACAATACCAGTTCATCTAAGTCTTTCCAGGTTTTTCTGAAGTCTGCCTGCTCATCATTTCTTATAGCACAGTAGTTTTCCATTACATTCATATACCATGCTTTGTTTAGCCATTCCCCACTGGATGGGCATCCCTTCAGTTTCCAATTCTTGGCCACCACACAAAGAGCTGCTATAGATATTTTTGTACATGTGGGTCCTTTCCCCATTTGTATGATCTCTTTTGGGATACAGACCTAGTAGTGGTATTGCTGGATCATAGGGTACACAGTTTTATAGCTCTTTGGGCATCGTTCTAAATAGGTCTCCAGAATGGCTGGATCAGTTCACATCTCCACCAACAATGTGTTAGTGTTCCAGTTTTTCCACATTTTTTCCAACATTTATCATTTTCCTGTTTTGTCATGTTAGCCAATCTGATAGGTGTGATGTGGTACCTCAGAGTTGTTTTAGTTTGCATTTTTCTAATCACTAGTGATTTAGAGCATTTTTCATATGACTACAAATAGCTTTAATTTCTTCATCTAAAAACTGCTTGTTCATATCCTTTGACCATTTATCAATTGCGGAATGACTTGTATTCTATAAATTTGACTCAGTTCTCTAAATATTTCAGAAATGAGGCCTTTATCAGAGGCATTGGTTGTAAAAATTGTTTCCCAGCTTTCTAATCTTGGTTGCATTGGTTTTGTTTGTGCAAAACCTTTTTTTCATTTAATGTAATCAAAATAAGAACAACAAGTTGTGGTATATGAATGTAATGTAATACTGTTGTTCTATAAGAAATAATAAGTAGGTGGACTTCAGAAAAACCTGGAAAGACTTAGATGAACTGATGCTGAGTGAGGGGAGCAGAACCAGGAGAACGTATACTGTAACAGCCATGTTGTACAATGACTGACTTTGATAGACTTGGCTCTTCTCAGCAATGCAAGGACCTAAAACAATTCCAAAAGACTCATGATGGAAAATTATGGATTCTGAATGCAGATTGAAGCTCTCCTTTTCTTTTGTTATTTTATTTCTTCTTTCTCGTGGTTCCTCCCACTGGTTCTGATTCTTCTTTATAATATGACTAATGCCAAAATATGTTTAATATTAATGTATATGTAGAGAGTATATCAGATTGCACACCATCTTGGGGAGGGAGGGGGAGAAAAATTTGGAACTCAAGATCTTAAAGAAGTGAATGTTGAAAACTAAAAATAAATAAATTAATAAAAAACAATAAATTTAATGTCATCAAAATGATCCATTTTGCATTTCATGATGTTCTCTATCTCTTGTTTGGCCATAAATTCTTCCCTTCTCCATAGATCTGACAGGTAAAGTATTCTTTGCTCTCCTAATTTGCTTATGGTATCACCCTTTATGTCTAAATCACGTACCCATTTTGACCTTATTTTGGTATACAGTGTAAGATACTGGCCTATGCCTAGTTTCTGCCATACTATTTTCCATTTTTCCCAGCAGTTTTTGTTAAATAGTGAGTTCTTCTCCCAGAAGCTGGAGTTTTGGGGTTTATCAAAAAGTAGGTTACTATAGTCATTGACTACTATGTCTTGTGTCCCTAACTTATTCCACTGACCACCATTTCTTAGCCAGTACCAAGTAGTTTTGATGATTGCTGCTTTATTCTACAGATGTTTGTTATACAGATCTAGATCTGGCACAGCTAGGAACTGGCAGCTTTTGTTAAGCAGTGCGTCCCTCCCCCTGTATTTGGAATCTTTGGATTTATTAGACATTATGCAACTGTGGTTTATGGACTTGGTTCTTGTGTTCTTGTCTGTTCCATTAATGAACTTCTCTATTTTAATTTTAAAATAATATTTTATTTTTCTACAATTACATGCAAAAATAATTTTTTAACATTTTTTTTTGTGTTTTGAGTTCCAAATTCCATCCCTCTTTCTTTCCCCCTGCCCTGAGACAGTAAGCAATCTAGTATAGGATATACACATGCAACCATGTAAAACATTTCATATTTTCCATTTTGTTCAAGAAAACTCAAAAGAAAGAGAGAGAAGCAAAGGAAGAAATAGAGAAAAAGAAGAAGAGAAAGAAAGAAAGAGTCTGCTTCAGTCTGTATTCAGACAACATCAGCTCTTTCTCTGCAGGCAGACAACATTTTTCATCGTGAGTCCTTTGGGATTGGCTTGGATCATTGTGCTGCTAAGAATAGCTAAGTTATTCATAGCTGATCATCATATAATATTTCTGTTACTGTGTACAACATTCTCCTGGTTCTGCTCACTTCACTCTGTAGCAGTTCATGAAAGTCTTTCCAGGTTTTCCTGAAATCACCGTGCTCATCGTTTCTACTAGCACAACAGTATTCCATCACAAGGTTACGCCACAGCTTGTTCAGCTGTTCCCCAGCCTCCTGGGCATCCCCTCATTTCCCAATTCTTAGCCATCATGAAAAGAACGGCTCCAAATATCTTTGTCCAGATAGGCTCTCTACCCCGTCCCGCCCCCACCACCTTTTTGGGATCCATACCTAGCAGTGCTATTGGTGGATCAAAGGGATGCACAGCGTTATAGCCCTTTGGGCATGAACTTCTCTGCAAAGTAAAGCTTCTTCACCTTTGGCTTGCTCAGATGAGTTCGTTTACTATTTTTTCAAGTTGCAAAAAGTGCAAGTAGTTTGGTATGGCACCGAAGCTGTAAAGTGATTTGGGTAGAATTATCGATTTGTGATGCTTTTTATTATATTGTCATGGCTAAGCTATGGGTAATTAATATTTTTTTCCAATTATTTATCTGAGAGTCAGAGACACAGAGACAGAGACAAAGAGATAGGAAGGGAGGGAGGGTTGGAGAGTAAGGAGGAGGAGGAGCAGCAGGAGGAAGAGCAGCAGCAGCAGCAGCAGGAGGAGGAGCAGCAGGAGGAGGAGCAGCAGGAGGAGCAACAGCAGCAGTCCCAGCACCAGTACCAATAACAGCAGCAAAAACAAAGGCTGAAGGACATTTTCCAGGAGTACGCTAAGCCTTGTGATGGCCAGAGCCTTGCCTTTCCCTGGCTCACCACTCAGCTGATTAAGGGAATCATTGAAAGTGATGAGGGAGGCCCTCAATGATCGTAACTTGGAGGAGCCGCTGGAGTAATAGAAGATTTATTCCGCTGTCTCTTTTGCTGCTGCATGCAATGGGTGGCACGGTTATTTACCAAGTGTTTTTCCATTTTAAGTTATGCTTACTAGCCCTGACTCTAATTCTCACTTTTCCCAGTGCTAAGCCATCCAGGTGTCTCTGGTGCCAACCCAGCTTGGTCAGGATGAATGATTATTTGAATAATAGCGGAAGTCTGTTTGACAGGATTCCATTTGAAAACTTTGGAAATTTGGAATCCTTATTATTATTATTATAACAATAAAGTGACATTTATATGGTGCCAGGTACTGCGCCAAGTGCTTTATAATCTGACTTGCTGTGGAACACACAGCTCTCTCGCCATTGCACCACGAAGCTGCTAATATCGCTCATTAATGATGCTGGTTCGTAGTTTTCCTTCTGTGCTTTATCCTTCCCTGGTTTAGGGATTTGGACTAAACTGATCTTTTCACAGGAATCTGATCGGAGTGCTTTTGTGGCCTATTTTGGAGAAGGATTTCTCTAGTATAAGTGCTAACTGTTCTTTAAAAGTTTGAAAAAAATCTCCTGTGAGTCTGCCAAGACCAGGAAGTTATTTTTCTCCCACTTTGGTGATTCCTAACTGAAGTCAGTACTATTTCCTTTTCTGAGATTGGCTCTTTAGTATCTCCATTTGATCCTTTCTTAGTTGAGTTCTTTTCGATTTTTGAAGGTATTCCTCTTTTCCTTTGTTTTCTTAGTTTTGTTATATCATTGTACGTGGGAGACTGAGAATCCTTTTTATTTTTATGCTTTGTTGTGATTTCAACTTAATCGTTTGTTATTTTGTTCATCCGATTTTCTGCTCTCTTCTTAATCAGATTGGCTAAACATTTATTAATTTTATTAGTACTTTCAAAGAACCTGCTTTTAGTGGTATTGATCATTTCTGTAGGGTTTTTAAAAAGAGCTTCTAGTTTATTTCCCTTCTAATATTTAATATCTCATCTTTTGTGCTTATTTTAGGTTTGTTTACCTGTTGACTTTCCAATTTTTAAAATGCACTTTCAGTTCATTAATTGCCTCCTTTTATATTTTATTATATTATATTTGTACAGATGCGCTTTTTTCCTTGGTGCCTGCTTTAGTTTCATCTCATAAATTTTGACATGTTGTTTCATCATTATCATTTTTTTTCCACATAATTTCTATGATTTGTTCTTTGACCCACTCAGTATTTAGGGTTTCATTGTTAAGTCTCCATTTGGGTCTGTATTTTTTGTTTATGCTTCCTAAATTGATTGTGATTTTTATCATTTTGTGGTTTGTAATGGATGTGTTTAAAATTTCTACCTTTTTACATTTGTTGGCAGTATCTCTGTGCCTCAGTTCACGGTTGTTTTTGTAAAAGTTCCATGTGGTCCTGAGAAATATGTATATCATTAGCAGTCCCATTTAGAAGACACCATAAGTCTTTTAGCTCTAGTTTCTCCAACAATTTGTTCAATTCTCCATTTTCCCTTTTGTTCATCTTTCTGTGGTACTTGTCTAAAATGGAGAGAGGGATTTTGAAAGTTCCCACCACTATCTTATTACTGTCAATACCTAACTTATTAATTCTTTCTTGTTTATCTAGATATTTGTTTTTATCTCTTTTTTCCTGTCAGTTAAGTAGCCAAGTGAAATCCAAACCTCTCATTCCTCTTCAACCTGTTTTGTTTGTTAGCTTTTAAAAATTCGTTTTCTTGCATCTTTTTCCAAAAAGTATTACTTTCCCTTGTTTTATTTATGATTTCTCTTCCTTTTCTATTTTAGACTTTTATTCTTTGATTCATGGTCCTTATACTTATTTATTACGTCTTAATTTCCTATGGGGAAGTTCAAGGGCAGCTAGGTGGCACCATAGTGTATAGAGCACAGGTTCTGGAGTAAGGAGGGCCTAAGTTCAAATCTGACCTCAGACACTTACTAGCTGTGTGACCCTGGTCAAGTCACTTCACCCTGTGTGTCTCAGTTTCCTCATCTGTAAAATGAGCTGAAGAAGGAAATGTCAGTATCTCTGCCAAGAGAACCCCAAATGGAGTCATGGAGAGTCAGATACAACTAAAATAACTCAATGATAACAATTTCCTATGTTCCTCATGGAATTAAAGCTTCTCCTTCCTGTCGTCTCCACCTTCTAACCTATGCCTCCAGGAAGCCTCCTCTTACGTCTCCGGCTCCCAAGGAGCTCTTCCCCACTTGAATTCCTCCCTCCTCTTTGCCCGTTGCCCTCCTTCACATATGAGTGTCCTCTCTCCTTGGAAGCCCCAGCCCCCTGAGGACGAAATCACTTTGGACTCAGGATCTGCTGCAGAAATGGAATCCTGGGATGTCTCTGGGTCCAGCCCTGCTCCTGATGGGCAAGGTTCTACAAGAGGGCACACTCCCAAGGGTGAGCAGTCCGGGGGAGGGACTCAGTTCTTCATCACTTCCACTGCCCATGACAGGTCTTCTCACAGTGTCATGAGCCTGCCTCATTTTTCTTCCCCTGAGAACACCCTCTCCCCTTTCTTCCATGTCTTCCAAGCTTGCCCATCTTTTGAGGCTCAGCTAAAGGGTGTTTCAACAATCCGGCTAGCAGCTGTTGTGGGGGTGAAAGACCCACACAAGCCCAGCAACAAGAATGCTACCAGCACACTGCAAAAGCACAGGTTCTTTTGATCTGCTTTAGTAAGGAAAGCAGCGTTAAGGGGTTGACAAGCTTACTTTAATTCAGCATACAAATATCATTCACTTGGTTCAGGCGAGAAAGCCAGCACCCTGAACTTCAGAGCAAAATACAAACAAAGTACAAACATCGACAGACAGACCTTGTCTGATTCAAATCCCAATACATAGTTACCAGAGTTTAACAAAGTCCCAACATCCGGGTTACAAGCTGGAGGGCCCTTAGCTACAGCTGCCCGGAGTCTCCTCACCAGCACACCAGCATGTACGAGAGCCCTAAACAAATTACAGACATCGACAGACAGACCAAATACAGATTCATAGTTACCAACATCTAGGTTCAGCCCGGGAGCTTATAACCTGGGCTGGCCCAGAGTCACACATGCCACCACTGTTGCGGGAATGAGCTCCAAAGAAGAGGAAACCAACCCCTGGTTTTATATCTTTTTCGGTGTCAGGGGTGAGTCACATATGTGACTCACCCACGTGACCTAAAATCGTCCCAAAGAGGCGACTTAAACCCACGTGGTCTAAGAGCCTCTGATGTCCCAAACCTATCACTCAAACTCATGTGTAAACTAGGCCCTCCCTTAGTTAGCCCCACCTGGGGCCCTACTTTGGTTACCAATTCATATCTACATAGGTTTAGCACCTAATTGGGGTTTGGGCCTGGGGCTTAGCACCTAGTAAGACTCAAAGACACTTAATTAATCATTTTAAAACAGTAAGAAAGTCCTAACTCAATTGATATTACAAAGGGCTGCCACTTCTGTGAGGACTCCCTCTCTTAAAGAGGAAGCAGACCCAGAGGCAGCTTTCTCCAGGTGGAACAGCAGTGCATAGGAAAGAAGCAGAGGCAGGATTCAAATGCAGACCCTGGTACTCCAGCTGCTGGAGAAGTGGAAGAGCTGGGTCCTCAGCTGCCCCAGGGGGCCTGGAGTGACCCCTTTCCAGATGTCATGGGAGCCTAACCCCCTCCTGTTGGGGTTTGAGCTGCAGGTGAGACCATCCTGTTTGGCAGAGGCTGGCCCCTGGTCACACAGCAAAATTCAAGCCTGACCTTCCTGACTCCAATTCTGCCTCCCTGGGTCCCCCTGCCCAGCTGAGGCTGGATCAGACCCCCCTGTGCTTACTCTGGGCCTTTGTCCTGTCTGTCCTGTGGACAATTCCCCCCCCCCCCCCGCCTCCCTGTTCATCTGGCTCCTCTGCCTGCCTTTTGGATGAGAGTGATCAATACCCCCGTTCTGGGAGCTACCCCAACAGCCTCAGTGTGCACAAGTATCATTCCTATCTCAGTCTCTCCGTCTGACAGATGAGCAAAGCCCCCCACCCCTCCCCACCAGAAGGGGCAGACCCCCGTGTCCTGAGCCTCAGGTGGGCACCACAGCCTTCATGCGGCTTCTGGTCCACACTTTCATTCAGCCACAATTCCATAACGAACCACTACGCAGGGAGCCCATTGCAAGGGGGGAGGGGGATCCACTGAGGTTTTGGGAAGGAGGAGGTGGCCAGTTGGGAGGCTAAGGAAGGCATGGGAGGGCCATGGATGCTGGGGGATTGGGCCCCCACATGGAGGAGAAGCGGTGTCCCTGAGGACGGCTGGCCTGGGCCCAGCTCTGAAGCCATGGCTCCACTAGCAGCATATGCCTAGTCTATGGCAAACAATAACTGTTTGCTGATAGTCTGCCATCTTGGAAGGCTGAAAGAGTAACCAAGTGGGGACTCCCCTAAGAGAAACTTGGGAGAAGTTGGGGGCCAGTGAGGGCTGAGAGCTGGTGGGGCTTCTAGAGTCCATGCAGTCCGGCCCTCCTCCTTTTGACAGTGCAGGAAACTGAGACCCAGAGAGCAGGAGGGCCTGGTCCAAGGCCATCCCATGAGTGAGAGGAAGCTCAAGAGCTCTAACTCTTGGTCCCAGGCTCCCACCCCTGGGCTGGTCTCATTTGCCTCTATCAGTGTATCAAAAATGGGTGGGCTGGTGAGCTGGACTTCTGATCCATCAATCCTAGGGTTCTTGAGGTACTTGGGGCCCCTCTCAGGTGTACTCGGATCCCCCCTGCTCTCCCATCATTCTAGGCCCAGGTTCTCTGTCTCTCAATCTGGTATTCTTTCTGGTTCTGTTGCTCCTAGCTCAATAATCTTTGGTCTGAGCCTCAGTTTCCCCCTCTGTAAAATGAGAAGTCTGACCAGACCATCTCTCAGGTCTCTTCCAGCCATGTGTCTCCTGACCCTCAACCAACTGTCCAAGGGGAGGAAGACCTCTGGGTCTGGTGCTGATTTCTTCTTCTGCCCTGTCTGGCATCTGACTTTTCTGGTTCCTCAGCCTCACCCCTCCATTTCTGCCTATGCCCTTGGATGGCATTTTTTCTGGTCGATGGACATGGAACGCTCCCCCTGGCACCCTTCCCAGACTCACACTGGATAATCTCGTAAGCAATCTCTTCCTGCCTCTGCAGTCCTCTCTTCCCTGCCCCCACCACCTTGCACAGGAGCCCCTGGATCCCAGCTCTCCTATTCCCTGATTGGGCTGCTAGGGACCAGCCAGTTAGACCCCTGGGGTCCCGGTGTGCTTCTGGCCAGGCCGCAGACAGGGCTAAGAAGCATCCTGGAAACAGGATGGCTGGGAGGTCAGCCAAGGCCAAAGGCTTCCCCCAAAGCTCAGTCCCTGTCCCAGGCAGCCTCTCCCATTTCCAGCTCACCAAACATCTAGGAAGAGCTTTCAGGAGGGGGCTGACTCTCCAGCCTCCCATGCTTCTCTGTGCACTCCAGTGGCAAGTCCTGTCTACCTGCCCTTGGCCAAACAGCTTAGATATGCCCCCTTTCCTAGTGACCCTGCCAGAGACCACCCGAGTTCAGGCCCTCATCTGTTCTCTCCTGGGTTACACTAATAACAGCCCAGCTGGCCTCCCCACCTCTGTCCCCTCCTTTCTCATGTCTGAGCCAGTGGCTCTTCAGGTGCTCCTTAGCTATGTGACTGGGTAAGTCACTTCACCCTGCATGCCTCAGTTTCTCCATCTGTACAGTGAGCTGGAGAAGGGAATGGTTGACCCCTCTGGTATCTTTGCCAAGAAAATCCCAAACAGGGTCACAGAGAGTCAGATACAACTGAAAGAACAGAACAACAATTTCTTGGCTTGTGTAATTTTCCTAATGCACAACTCTTATCAAGTAATGCCTTTCCTCCTAAGCCATCCATGGCTCCCTAGTGCCCAGTGAATAGAAGAGAAACCCCTTATCCTGGCCCTTCACAGTCTTACTCCATGTGACAGTGCCAGCTTTCTCTTGTATTCCACATCCTTTAAATGCCAAATGAAAAGGGCTCCTTTACCCTGCCTGTTCTGTGAGGCAACTGCCTCCCACCCAGCCCCACTTACCTGCCCAACTGAGGCCATTTTCTTTCTTTCTTCTTTCCTCCAAAAAGCCTCATCTCCTGATGTCCCCCCCACCTTTCTCTCCTCCTTCTCTCTGTCTTTCTCCTTTTTCTGTCTCCTTTGTCCTCTCTTCCTGTCTCTCCTCTCTGTGTCTATTCCTGTCTCTCTGTCTCTCTCCCTCCCTTTCTCTTCTCTGTTCCTCTTTTTCTGTCGGCCTCTCTTTGTCTTTCTCAATGTTTCTCTGTCTCACTCCCATGACATAGCCTCCAGGACTTTTCCCTTCCTGGACACTCGCTTTTTTTTTTTTATCTTTTTTTAAAATTAATTAATTAATTAATTTAATATATTTAGTTTTCAGCATTGATTTTCACAAGAGTTTGAATTACAAATTTTCTCCCCATTTCTACCCTCTCCCCCACTCCAAGCTGGTGTATATTCTGGTTGCCTGTTCCCCAGTCAGCCCTCCCCTCTATCACCCCCCTCCCCTCTCATCCCCTTTTCCCTTCCTTTCTTGTAGGGCAAGATAAATTTCTATGCCCCATTGTCTGTGTATCTTATTTTCTAGTTGCATGCAAAACCTTTTGTTTTTTGTTTCTGAACATCTGTTTTTAAAACTTTGAGTTCCAAATTCTCTCCCCTCTTCCCTTCCCACCCACCCTCCCCAAGAAGTCAAGCAATTCAACATAGGCCACATGTGTATCATTATGTATAACCCTTCCACAATACTCATGTTGTGAAAGACTAACTATATTTTGCTCCTTCCTAACCTATCCCCCTTTATTGAATTTTCTCCTTTGACCCTGTCCCCTTTTGAAAGTGTTTGTTTTTGATTACCTCCACCCCCATCTGCCCTCCCTTCTATCATCCCCCCCCCCTTTTTAATCTTCTTCCTTTTTCTTTTCTGTGGGGTAAGATACCCAGTTGAGTATGTATGGTATTTCCTCCTCAAGTCAAATCTGATGAGAGCAAGATTCACTCATTCCCCCCTCACCTGTCTTCTCTTCTCTTCCTACAGAACTGCTTTTTCTTGCCATTTTTATGTGAGATAATTTACCCCATTCTATCTCTCCCTATCTCCCTCTCTCAATATATTCCTCTCTCATCCCTTAATTTGATTTTATTTCTTTTAGATATCTTCCCTTCTTCTTCAACTCACCCTGACACTTGCCTTTTTCTGGATTTTCTCGCAGGTGTCTCCATCCAGGTACCATGGATGCTGATGTGGGTTCTGTAGTGTACACCTCCCAGGGCAAGAGATTCTATGCTGGGTAAAACAACTGTATACAATTTGCCATGTTTTGTATGTTTCTGTGGGCAGCAGCTCCACAAAACCAAGCAAATTCGGGGGACTTGGTCAAAGGTGGGGGCTCAAAGCCTGGTTCTGCCTGGGAAAACTCCTCATCAATGCTATGACTCCCCAGAGAGTTGGCATGGCCAACCAGAAAGAAGCAGAGTTGGGAGGTAGGAGGTTGGCTGCTCCTGGAGAATTGTTCAAGGAGCTGGTTGCCATGCTTGGAACCCTGGGGAAAGCATGCCTTAGGTCCTGAGCCTTCCTATTGCATAGGCTCAGGTTTGGGGTTAGCAGCACCACCTGGTGGCCAAACAGCTCCCCACACAAACCTTCCTCATGATCAGAGGCTGAATCCAGCCTCCATGGAGTCAGTGACTGGAATCTGAGAGGTCAGACCCAGACAACCATCATTGCTGCCCTTCTGGGCACACAAAGACAGGGACACCACTGCTTTTAGGGCCTGTGCTATTCTGGGCTCTCCCTCAATAGGGACAAGGCTGGTTGGTGAGAGAAGCAGGGTAGTCATAGTCCGCCCTGGGGCTTCTGCCCTGCATCCTTTCTGCTTAAGGGCATGGGGTAGACACTGCCTGTTTTTCACCCCTTGGACTGGCCTGAACTGTGCTGAGCTTCCCCAGCCTTAGGATGGGCCTCAAACCTCCCCCTCCCCTTGATTCCCTTCATCCGCCAGCCTCTCCCATTCTATGAGACTTATTTGGTCCTGATGGATCCTGTTTGCAACCTTGAGAGCTTTTCCATTTTGAGATTAGAGCTGGAGGGCACTTGAGAGAGCACCAGGCCAACCCTCTGGGCCCAGAAAAGGGAGAAGGGCTGCCCAAAAGTGCGCAGCCAAGTAGCAGACCAGAATTTTGCCAGTATTCTTTAGAGCAATTAGAAGAGTCAATTGTCTTCTTATCTCCAAGTATGGACACCCTCCCCATCCTTCCGGGCCCCACTGAGGTCTTCACTTGGACCCCTTTGATGACCTAACCATGTGTTTAAATGGGTAAAATAAGATGTACAAGATTACCTCCAAACCCTATCATACTGAAATAGTTAGCAAAATGTTTTCTTGAAAAAAAATTTTTTTCATAACCCTGGTTAAAAACCTCTTCACAATGGAGATTTCTCATCCCTCTGACTAGAAATGATCCCTCATTCTTTTTTTCTGTGTACATCCACCAAGGTCCTTCAATGAAGTTCATGAGGAAGAGGACTTGTGTAGTAGCAATTTAGATTTGAAGATCTTTGCCACCCATTAAGAGGCTACGTGACCTGCTTATGTCACAGGAAGCCTAAGACATATGTGGTGGGAGGAGCTTCTTGACAGGAAAAAGAAGTTACGTCACAAGAAATGCTGAGAGAGAGATGTTGTGGCTACCAATGGCTGCTAATGGCCACTCTTGTGATTGTTAGAACTGAACAGGCTGACTTAGCTGTGCTGTGAGTTTGTTTTGGGGAAGACCCCAGCAGGGGGTTGGAAAGGTTTTGGGATGGCCAGGTTCCAGGTTGTTATATTGTGTATTGAATGTTTTGGGTTCCTTGCTGTTATGATGAAGTGGACTGACTGCTAGGCTCAACATCAGCTGAACTGAGGTTCTTGACCTCCTTGGCTCCCTCTGCCTTCTAGTTGAATTTGCAACAAGGCTGTTAGCTTCCTGCTGTTCTACCACCTGAGTTTCCCCATCTTGCTGTGGTATAGGCTGAGTATTCTCAGATGTTTTAGCAACTGTCTGAGCCTGAGCTCTTTCTCCTAATAGTCTCTCTCTGTGTTCATATACAATACAATAGGCTGTGAGTAAAATCCAGCCTTGTCTAGAGATCACTCTTGGGATCCCCATTCCTGGCTCAACAGTAACCTCTCTGAGGCATCACTTTAAATCTCTGGGTCCTCCACTGTAGCTTCTGCTTCCAGTCCTCACAGAGACCAGTGTCCTTAGACCATTCCTTTGCTAGGGAGCAATAAGTTACATCCTCCCATCCTGTGACAACCATTTCTTCTTCTAAAGCTCTTCTATTTCTAAATAGAGATCTTATGCCTTGTGATCCCATCCTCGTCACCAAATGAAACAGTAAGGCAATAATAACAATGTAGATGATAATTATCAAAATGCCTGTGTAGTTCTGTATCAAAGAGTATATGAGACTCTCCAAATAGAAGTAGAAGAAGTGAATCATCTATTTAGACACCAGAGAACCATATCCCACAAGCCATTTATCCAGTCAGTCCACTTCATCATAAAAGCAAGGAACCCAAAACATTCAATACACAATATAATGACCTGGAACCTGGCCATCCCAAAACCTCTCCAGCTCCCTGCTGGGGTCTTCCCCAAAACAAACTCACAGTACAGCTAAGTCAGCCTGTTCACTTCTAACAATCACAAGGGCTGCCATTAGCAGCCATAACATATCTCTCTCAGTATTTCCTGTGACAAAACTTCCTTTCCTTGTCAGGAAGCACCTCCCACCACATATGTCTTAGGCTTCCTGTGATGTAAGGAGGTCACATGGCCTATTAATGGGTGGGAAAGATCTTCAAATCTAAATTGCTACTACATTTGGCCCCAAGATCTTTCTTATCCATTACATAGGGCAGTGGGAATTCTGGGATAACTGATGTCAACAGAAATTTACACAACAATATAATAGGCATAACACAAGATAAGCATATAAAACAATGTCATCATTCCCCCCTCAAACAAATGGGGCTCAAAATCTTGGGGTACAGGGTGAAGGTCTCATCCTCCAAAGCTTCTTCCTGCTGAAATTGGACATAGAACTGTCCCTGCCCCAAGAGATAAAGACTCCTATTTGAGAGGTCAGGTCTTTAGCAAGTTGGCATCTGGAACTCGGTTGATGCCAGGTCCGGGGATGACACATCACAGTCATGGACAGGTCCAGAGATGACACATCACTGCTGTGGACAGGTCCAGAAGTGTCATCCGAACACATCAGAGGGTGACATCTGGCTTAAGCGATCAGGCACCTGCAGGTGGATGGTACTAAGTCTGCAGGAAACAAATCTCACAAACAAATTTAATAGACAAAAGTCCAAAAAGAAACAGAGAGTATCATAGCCTCATTCACGATAGAATACATTAGTCAAGGGCACAATTTCATAACCATTTTCTCCTGGGTAAACCACTGTTACAGTATTGTCTTTCCCATGTGCTATAATTTCTGCAGCCTTTGGAACATCAGCCAACTTCTGGTCTACCCAGACTTTAGCTCCCAATTTTATTCTATCAGTAGAACCAAATCCTTCCTTTCCTCTGATAGTTATTTTGGAAGGAGGGTCAGTTTTCACAAGGGGTATTGTTTCACAAGGAATAATAATCAGTTGAACTAGTCTATCATTTTTACACAACTGTATAGGTTCTTCACCCAAATTCTGGAGTGTCACAACAATTTCTCCTTGATAACTAGAATCTACCACTCCAGCCAATACATGCATTCTCTGAGCTGCTAATCCTGGCTTATGTAAAGTGATTCTTAGGGATTCTCATACAGCCCCACAAAATGTGATGTGACCAAGGTTGATCATTCCAGAAGGTAAAGAACTGAGGTGAATTGTGAACTCCTTATGGTCAGCTTCACAGGCTGCTTCCTGCTCTGATGACTTTAAAGTTAACCCTCCTAAGAGGACAGAACAATACTTACAAGCCAGTTTACTGAGTCCTATTGGAAGGCTTTCTGTCAATGCAGTTTGTGAGTCTTTTGTGATTTTTGTATGTTCTTTTATGTGCGGCAAATAAATACCTGCCCCATACCTGATCTATGTTGTATATTTGGTACCTGTTTTCTTCCCTCCCTTTTGAGGAAGGCATTAGACATAAGTGAAAGCCTAAGCTTAAGCCTTTTCTCTGGGGACATGAGGGGGGTGGGGTTCACAAGAAGAATGGGAGAAAAGGAGGTTTGTTCCTCTTCTTAAAGGCCAGGCTTGGCCCATCGTCATGTGGGTGACCATCTTCTCAAGGAGCATGGAAGCTGTTGGTAGGGTCTTCTCTCTTGTCTTACTTCAGCTCTGGCTCAATGGTACTGAATGGAAGCCAGGATTTCCAGATATCACAGACTTGTGAAGTTGACTTCAAGCCTGTACACCCCCATCTGAGGATAGATACCTGTTCATCTGGGATCAGGGAAGGGCAAACACTAAAGAGGCAGCCCCAAGATGGAGGCTCAGGCTTGCCTAGACAGAGAATGTGCTAGATGTCACGTGCTCATGGCCTCATGGCATCTGGGGAGGAGGCTTCCTTCCTCCTCCTCTCCACAGTGGCTTCAAATTGCCTTAATGTAACCTGAAGCTGGAAGGGAAGAGGGCATTGAGGATCCAGCCAGGAGAGACCACACACCCTGGGGGCTGAGTCTGGCACCCCTTCATGGTCAGAAGCAGGAAGGTCAGCTTTGCACATCTTCTGTGTAACTCCTATTTGAACAGGGAGAAGGGCACTTGGAGTGGTCTGGAGAATGCATGGAGGCAAGGCATGGGAGGTGGGTCCAGAAGAACAGCCTGGAGCCAGATTGTAAGAGACTGTCAATGCAAAAACAAAGCAGTCCCACTTTCTCTAAGAGGCGACAGGGAGCATCCTGGAAGGCTTCTTGGGCAGGGCAGTGACATGGGGAGGTTTATGTTAGAAGAAAACCCCTTTGGTGACCCAGTGGAGGAGGACAACCGTCCACCTTATGGCTTGCAAAGGATGTCTCAAATATGATCTCATTCATCCTTTACAACAAGTCACTGGGGAGAGGCAGCTGCTATTATGGTTCCCATTAGCAGTTGAGGAAACGGAGGCTGAGAGGTTGGTTAAGCACCTTGCCCCATGCTCTCCTCACCCACGAGAAGATGGCCCAGGCTTCTGGCCATTCATACAGGTGCAGGGGTGAAGGCCTCAGCTGGGTGACCTTGGGCAAGTCTCTTTTCTGAGTCTCAGAGCCCCGGGCAGACTGGGCAGGCTCTGGGGGGCTCTCATGGTCAAGCCTCAGCCCTGGGCAGCCTAGACAGGCTCTGGGGGGCTCTCATGGTCAAGCCTCAGCCCTGAGCAGCCTGGGCAGGCTCTGGGGGCCTCTTGCGGCCAAATCTCAGCTCTAGGGTGCAGCATAGAACAAGGGGGTTCAGTTTCAGGGCTGAGACTCAGGCACTGATGCCACCTCTCCCCCTTGGGTCTTTTCTGTCCTTTCCCATCATGCTCCCTTGTTTCTGACTCCAGAAAGCCACTGATTCCTGGCTGTGCTTTCAGGGCTGTCTCCTTCTGCTGGGCATCAACCATCAGAAGGAGGGCACCCCAACTTCTCATCTCCCCTGCCAGAGCCTGAGAGCAGCATTTCTGAAAGCAAAGTGGGTGTTGGCAGGGTCCCCAGGTCTGTTGCTCAGGCTGGTGGAGCCAGATGCCAGGCTGCTGCTGGTTCACCACAAGCTGTCACGGGAGCAGTGGGCAGTCAGGGTGTGGTTCTGCAGAGGGAATGCCCCCTCCTTTCTCCTGCCATGCCTAGGTCTACAGAGATGCCTGGGAAGAGATAACTGCCTGTTACTGAGCAGAGCCAGAGGAGGCTGGGCACTTCCAAGCTCACACTTTCCAATCCCTTCACCAAACAGAGGCCAGGAGGCCCATGCCTGAACCAGTGGGTCTCACCTGGTGTCCTCCCCAGAGAGAGCAGGGTCTCCCAGGTTGGCTAAGCACTTAAAGGGGCCTCTGGGTGATCACAGAGGCTTCTGGGCACCCAGCCCTCCCAGGGGCACTTTCCTTACACTCATCACAACCCTCTGGAAAGGGGCTGCTAGCCTCTGCATGTGAGGAGCTGAAGCAGAGATGTCCTCTGGCATCTGTACATCTCTCTCCATCTTGGTCTTTCTCTCACACCTGTATCCCCATACACACACACACATATAGCATATATGTTCATATTCACATCCATATATAATACATAAAATGCACATGTGCTGCACTTCTCAAACCTTAAGGCACTCTGTACACACTAGCTATTACATATAAACTGCTCCATGTACACACGTGTCTCTGCCCTCCCTCCTTCTCCCCCATCATCCCCTGTAACAAAAATTGTACAAGGAAGAGGACAAAGTCAGCTCTGCCAAGGGGTCTCTTCTGAGCCTCAGACAGTGCATTCCATGTTCCGCATCCATAGGACCCCCCCCCCACCCCGAGGGGTGGGGGAGGTGTTTCTCTCTCTCTCTCTCCTGGGGCTGCCATCACTTCAGGACATACAGGTATGGTTTGTTCATCAGGGTCTCCAGGTTCTTCTGTTGCAGTTATTGGGTTTATTGTTTCCTGGGCTTGACCTGCTTCACTCCTCACCTGTTCATATGTGTCTTCCCTGGATTCTTCATTCAGTAAGATTCAATTAATTCATGCACCACCACTGAGTTAGCCATCCCCCCTTCAGTGAGTGTCTGCTACAATGCCCAGGGCTGCTGTGAAGATTTTGGGGCCGTATGGGACTGTCCCTTCTGTCTTTGACCTTCTTGGGGTAGGTGCTTACATGAGACCTCTGGGTCAAAGGGTGTGGACATTGTAGTCAAGTTTCTCAGCCTAACTTCAAATACTTTCCAGGGTGATGGAAGCAATGTACAACTCCACCCACAGTGGATGAGTGTGTCACAAGTCTAACCCCTTCCCCTCCCTTTCCCATCATCAGGTGCCCCAAGTAGACATTGCAGATGCACTGTTCCAGGCTATGTCTGCCTGTGAGCAAAACCACCTCGAGCTCCATGAAACAGCGCCATGTTGAACAAGATTTTCTGGTGCTTTGTGCTTGTCCTGAATTATCCCTGGATTCCACCAGGTACTTTCCCTCCATCTGATGCCCAGAATCCCAGAAAGGAGAGCCTGGTGGCATTCATCTGTGGACCTGCCCAGATGAAGTCCTGGTGATACACCCTCTCCACAGGTCCCTGTGCTTACAGACAAGCCGGGTCTGAGCTCTGAGGGCCCCAGGTGTCCCCTGACTTCAACTGTGGGCACCTTCATTTGTGAGTTTGGCTAGAGCTACTCGTCTGCCAGGATCATGGGATGGGAGGATGCTCTGTCAGGCCAGTGCCTGCTCTGGGCCCTGCCTGCAATGTTGTGCTAGCCTGATGATACATACAGACACATGTGTGTGCATGTGCGCGCGCGCGTGCGCACGCACACACACACACACACACACACACACACATATGGAACCTTGTCAGACACACCATGAGCTGGGAGAACGTTTGGGAGCTGCTGCCCAGGACAGAGGGTGGGCCACCCTGTGCCAAGGATGGCCAGGGCCTGAGCAGAAAACCAGTGCACAGCCCTCAGCAAAGACAGGAGAGGAGAGACGAGGCTTAGCTCTGCCTGGGTGGAGGCTGGGAGTAGAGGATGGCCTCTGATGGGAGGGGAGCCCACCTTTGCACATGAAGGCTACTTTTCTCACCCTGTGGCTCCCTCCCCCACCCAGACACTTTGTACCCCCACCTGGAGCCTGCTGCTCCCCTCCCAGGCCCGCCCACTAGACACAAGGCCCTGGAGTTGCTCCAGGCAAGGACAGTTGCCAGGTGGGATCATGGGGGTTCAAGCCTGGGTTTGAGGGTTGGCTTTGTCACTGACTATAACAACGTTACTAGCAGCTACTGTGGAGGTGTAAGACCAACAACACCAGCACACAGCAGGGCTGCTAGCACAGGTCCTTTTATCTGCTTTTCTAAGGAAAGCAACTTTAAGGGGTTTACAATCTCACTTTAATTAAACATACATATATCATTCACTTAGTTCAGGGGAAAAAGTCAACACCCTGAACTTCAGAGCAAATACAAACAGAAATTATATAAACAGAGCAAATAACACAAATCAGCAGACAGGCCTTCTAACCATTGGTCCATAGCAATATACACAAAGTTACCAGAGAAAGAGGCACCAACATCTCTGGGTTTTCAAAGAGGGGAAGGGGAGGGGCTCCTTAACAGCTCCCCAGAGGCTCATCTGGCTAAGTCACAGGAACAATCTTCCAATGAGTGAGCCTCCAAAGCCAAATGCCAACCTTCGAGTATATCTACACTTGTTCAGAGTCAGAGGGCGTCACAACCATGTGACTTAAACTCATGACTCAAGCTTTCTTGTGACTCAAGTGGGTCATTGAAGACTTGTGAATCCAATCAAAGACTTTTAATTGGTCACCTTAGCTCTGAGAAGCACTAGAACTCCAAAAGAAAAAAGAGCAAAACAGGAAGTCCCACTTTGCTTTTCATTACACTGACTCACTGTGCGACCTCATAAAAATCACTGATCATACCTGGGCCTCAGTGTCCTCCTCCAGGAGATAAGATCGCACACAGTCCATGCCTCCCAAGTGGTTGTCTACAAGAGCAGGAGAGCAGGGCAGCTCCCCAGAGACCAGCTGTCCTGGAGGCCTCTAGCCCTGGGGCATCCTTCAGCCCCAGGGGCCACAGAGGCAATCTTTCCTCCCCCAGCCTGTGGCCTTGGCTCTCCCCCTCTCTCTGCTGTTCCTTCTGTGGGGGTCTCAGCAGGCTCCTGCCACCCCCACAGTGGCTGGAGACTAACATGTCTTCCTACTGATCCCTATTCTCACTCATCTTCCAGCCCAACAGACCTTCCCTCCTTCCTGGGTCTCTGGAGAAGCAGGCCCTGCCGCTGTCCAGCACCAGCAGCCCCCTCTGTGGTATCGCTCTCTCATGGGCCCAGCTCAGAGCCAGAGTTGGGGCCGGACAAATAGGGCCAGACCTTTGGCATTATCATGGTGGTTAAAATGCCCACCTGAGCCTGGTTCTGGAGCCTTCCCTGGGCTCAGCCCAGTTTCCCAAGGAAGCTGCTCAGCCTGTCTGATGCCCCCTTTCCCTCCCCTCCTAAGCTCCTAGCCTAGCAGGGGAGCCCCACAACCAGGAGTTATCCACAACACGAGCAGTTATTAAGCACCAACTGTGGCCAGCTGTGAGCTGAGAGCAGCCAAAGAAAGGCAAAAACAATTCTTGTCCGCCCTTGCGGGGCTCCCAGCCTCTTCAGCTGGAGACTCAAGTGTCTGTACAGAGACAGACAGGATGATCCTTAGGTTAGAACTTCAGCGGGGCTGCAGTGCTAGTGTTAAGGGGATCAGGACAGGCTTCTTGGGGAAGGGGGAAAGCCAGGAGGGCCGGGTGGCAGAAGGGGTGAGGGGGAGAGTGTTCTGGGGGAGCATCTGAGAAATGGACCATCGGGGGAGTGGGGGTGGTGGTGGCTCCAGGAGGCCAGAGTCTGTGTGGGAAGGGGCGGGGTTGTGAGCAGAGGCCTCCAGAGGCCACGTGGCCCACTGAAGGCTGGGCTTGGCAGAAGGTGTGGCCAAGCTGGAATCCTGCTTCAGGCACCTGTCCTGACTGCGTGGCCTTGGACAAATCATTTAGCCTCTGAGCCTCGGTTTACGCACTGCCCCCCAGAGTGGTTGTGACTGTCCAACAAGGTAGTACATAAAGTAAACCCTTTGCAGATGGCAAGGCCAGATGAATGTGAATTATTATAAAGCATAACTCGCTGGCATTTGACCCCGTGTCCGGCCTCCCCTGGTCCCCAGCCCTGACCTCCCCTCCCCTAGCCCTGGCCTCCGGTGGATTCAGCAGATCCTGAATGAGGCCAGCCCAGGGATGTTGGGGCCCAGGGGCCAGGGGCCAGAGCAGAGCCGCTCTGCCCATGCTTAGAGACCCTGAGCTGGTCAAGGCCCACCTCCCTTTACCTCTTCTGTGTTTAATTATCAGGGAAAGGGAAGCCATGCTGGACTCCTGTGGACCTGCCAGCCAGGGCCCTAGCCACTGACTCCCACCACCCTGGATGGTGGAGCTAGGTTTTCTGCTGGGGCTGGGAGGCTGGCCTTGCCTCTAGAAGTCAGTGGAGGAAGCAGGACCTGCAGATGCTGGGTGATGGGCGCAGGGCCACAGAGTGAGTCCCTGGAGGGGCTGGGGTTCAGGCCCAGGGGAATAGAAGGGAACAGCAGTGATTCAGGGTCGGCCGCCTCTGTGTCTATCACCACCCCCATTTTATAGTTGAAGAAGCTGAGGCAGACTTGCCCAGGGCCACACAACCAGTAAGTGCACCAAGGCTAGATTCCAACTCAGGACTTCTTCACTCTAGACTCAGTTTTATCCCTTGGGCCTCTCAGAATGTGTGGGTCAGGAGAAGCTTAGAGGTGAGTAATCTGGGCTGTGGTGCAAGGGGACAGCCTCTGTCTGCTCCAGCCTTCTCACCTGCTGACCTCCCTGCCTGCTCACTGCACCTCCCAGCAGAGAATAAGGCCCCTTGAGGGCATGCCCAGTGCCCAGCAAAGCTCAGGCTTATGGGAGGTCAGGAGGTCACCGATTCGGGGCTGTCAGGGGCCCCACAAGCCACCAGTCCAAACCTCTTCTTGACAGCCAGGGAAACTGGGCTGATCGTCATATACAAAAAGGACTGTGAAGGATCTGGCTGGATTAAGAAGTGGTGAGCAGCCCGGGGTAGGCGAGCGCCAACAGTGAAAGGATGTCAAGCAAGCTGATTAGTCGATCTAGGTGGGCTGGGGTGGGTGAGGTGCCTTGAGCGAGACCTGTGATCTGGGCTGCTGAGGTCTATGCAGGGACTGCACTGCTTTTAAAGACAGGGTCTTTTCCTTTTAGGGGTCCATCGGCTCCAGATCTAGGATTCTTTCCCAGGTGCCCCTCCAGGGCCCCAGCACACTGAGGGCTTCAGCTGGAAGCTAGATTTGGAGTTAGGGGACCTGGGTTCAAACCCTGACTCTCTGGGCCTCCATTTCCTTATCTCTAAAATGGGTTGTTCAGACTAGGCAGTCTCTGAGGTCTCCAGTGGTCTCCCTATGGGGTAGGGAGGGCCCTGGGGTGATCCTCTTGAGGGCGCGTTTGTAGAGGCCTGGCTCTCCTGGGGCTATATAGGCCAAGGCCATCGAGAAGGGTGGAGCTGCCCATCCCAGCTGCTTATCAGAGAAGTGTAGGCTCACCTCTGGTTGGGCCCCATGGATGTGACTCAGGTGCCTCTAGATCTTAGACTGGGCTAGCCCTTGTCCCCCCGGGAGCAGGGCCCCCCACCCCTTCACCTTGCATACCAGGGAGTCTGAAGAAGCCAGAACCACAGCAGAGGGGGGAGGGGGGAACTTCCCTCTTTTGCAGGGAAGCAGGATCTGAGGAGGGGCAGCTGCAGGACAGACATGTGAAGGGCCATCTGTCAGGGGGAGACCACCTCTCACATGCCTTCTGGCTCTAAGTATGTGACTTTCAGGCAGGAAGCTTGGGAGCAGTGACCCACAATGTTGAATGAATGAAGGGCCTGGAGGCCTCGGTCAGGCTTCCTGTCTCACCTCTGGCGTGACACTCTGGGGGCCTCAGTTTCCTCACCTGTAAAGGAGGCAGTCAGGTGGCTGGCCTCAGAGGTCACGACGGGCCCTAGGCCTAGGGTCCTCCCATCCTTAGACCCTCCGGGGCCTTCATCAGTCTGGCTGTCCTCCTCTCCACCAGCCCCTCCATGTCCCTCCTAAAATGAAAAGCCCTGGACTGATCCCAGGCCTCCAGGTGTGGTTTGACCTGGGCCCAGGGTGGGGACAGCTGAGCTGAGGAAGGGCCTTCATGTCAAATGAGGTCCAGCTGAAGGGACTGAGGGTGCAAACCCCAGGATAGAGAAGACTGGATGAGGGGTTGGCAGCCACACATGGGAACCACCTTCAGATGTCTGCAGGTGTGTCCTGGGGGCTGGGGGCAGGGCTGGAGCCATGGGGGCACGGCGGCCAGTCTTAGTAGGCCTGCCTTGCCTTCCTGGGAGCTCAAACCCAGGACTTCTGTGTCAGGGGATCTCAGCTATTGGCCGGCCCTCCCCTATCCTTTTTTGGTGGTTGGTTTCTGGAATCCAGGTGTCAGACTCTACACTGATCTTTTAAATTCATCTTTTTCAATTGGGCCCAGGCTCCAGCTGGTCAAAATCTTTTTGGATCCCGTAACCCAATGTGCTGGTCATAACCATAAGTCCCATTGGCTGGAGGGCTGTGAGATTTACAGGGGCCTGTCCAATGAGGCTGGTGGTACAGGGCTTGTCCCCATACTATGCCTGAGAAGACTGAGGCACTAGGGTCAGTGACTCACTCTAATCACAGTGTCAGGTCCCAGACTCAGCGTCCTTCCTCCTCCTTGTTTCTGCCTCTAGGCCTTTTTGTGGTGAAGCTTCCTGTCATCTACAGCCCTGGGAATGGGACACATGCTAATGAAGTCACACCATTCTGACCAGCCCATGGCCTCAAGCACAGATCCCTGAGGCCCCCCACTAGAGACTGCCTTACAATCTGGGTCTTGGAAGAACGAGAACACTTTACCCTCCTCCAGGTTCTTGCTGGGTCCTGCTCAGCCTTGCTCATGCAAAAGTCATTCTCCTGAGCTGAGAAAACAGGAGACTGGAATGGTTCAGATCCCTCTGCCCTCCTCCATGGGCACCGAGCTAGCCTGGGCTCTCATCCCTCTCAGCCCCTTTGGCCAGTCTGCCTGACCCTGCTGGGCATGGCACAGGCCATCTCTAGGGGTGGAAGGATGATGATGACGACAATGATGTGTGTGTGTGTGTGTGTGTGTGTGTGTGTGTGTGTGTGTGTGTGAGTGTTCAAGGATCACTGTGAGGCCTGTCTGCCTGGCCCTGATGGACATGGCCTGTCTCTCTGGGGATAGAGGGATCCACCCTGTAGATATCTAGGCACATTAAGGGATCTCTTGGACCGTGTCCAGCCAAGCAGAATCTCCCACAGGACAAAAGCCGTGACAAGAGCTGGGAACCATGACCGAGGCCAGAAGCGAGCCCAAGTGGTACCCGATCTGTCTCTGTCTGAATGCTCGCTCTGGAAGGCTCCAGGGGAGCGGTCCCTGCCCTGCCCCCCAGTGTTGCCATACAGCTGTTAGGGGAAGGCTAATGACCCAATCCCTGGCCTGAGACAGAAAACCAATCAGTGTGAGAATTCCTAATTAAAATAGCACCTGGGGGTGCTGGGGAGGCAGCCTGGACCAGAGCCGGTACAGCGGCACTGTTGATGAAGGCCCAGATCTAACACTAACAGTGGGAATAAAATGACACATGACCGGGGCCAGGGTTTCTTGGATCACAAAGGGAATGGAGAGAATCTGCACCTAGGTCATCTGAGACACCAGTAGCAAGGGCATCATGGGCTCCTGGGTTTCTGAGATGCTGATGGTGTCATTCCAGGCCGGCTGGGCCAGGGGAGCCGAGGAGAAGATGCTGGCCCCAGGACACCAGCAAGGAGTGAGGGCCAGGCCCATTCACAAGCCAGCACAGGCCTTCTTCTGATCTCTGATGCCTCAGTGACCACCTCCAGGAGGGACTGGACTCTGCTTCTCAGGTCTTTCAAGGACCCTCGTCTGATCTCTCCAGGCTCAGTGACTGACAAGCCCCTGTGAGCTGCCCTCGCCCTTGGCACAGATTCTGCTCTCTCTTGTCCATTTTCTCCCTGGATTCTGGCTCCACCTCATACCCACCTCCTCCTCCCACTCGGTTCTGTCCATCTGTCTCTGTCCCTTCCCTTAGGCTCTCCATCTCTGTCTGTTTCTGTCTCTGTCTCTCTCTGGTCTGTCATGGGTGATTCTGTCTATAGTGGAAGGATGAGTTAGGAAAAATGTCAGTGAGAAGAGACTGCCATGGTCCAGTCCAATGGAGAGTGGGGACCTTGGGGAAAGAGAAGAGGGTACAGATGGGAGATACAGAGCCAAGGAGACAGCAGCCCAGCAGTGCCGTGGACAGAGGACAGACTGGGGCTCAGGAAGACCTGAGTTCAAATTCTGCTTTGGGGAAACAGACGAATTTCCTAGCTGTGTGGCCTGGGCAAATCATCTCCTCCTTGTAAACCTGTTCCCTCATCTGTAAAGTGAGAAGGTTGAAGTGAAAGGTCCCTGAGGCCCCTCTCAGATCTGAATACTTAGTTCCATGTTTGTGTACACTTTATAAGATTTGATAGAGAAGGAAGGAAGGGACTGAGATAACATCAGGGCCACAAGTGCAGGTGACATGGTGACCAATGGGACAGAGAAGGACAGACAGGAAGAATAACTTCAGGGGGACAGAGTGAGGTGGGTGTGGGCAGGGGAGGGAACATCAGTCAGGACACCCTGGAGTAGGCAGAGAAGTGGCCTGGAGCCTATCGAGGGAGAAGAGGAGCGAGCCTGGGACAGACACCACTTGGGGGAGGAAGGGCCCTGAGGAAATGTGAGAGGAGCCAATGTTCCAGAGCAGGGAGAGCCAGCCATCAGAAGAAGACGTGACTTCCAGGAGAAGGAAGTCCACTGGATTGGATATGAGGAAGCTCCTGGTGGAATGAATGGGCAGCTTTGGGAGTGTTCAGGTCAGGACAGAAGCCAGATTGGAAGGGGCTGGGGACAGAGCAGGTAGTGAGGACATGGAAGATGCCTTTGTTAAGGAGTCTGGTCAAGAATTGGAGGGGTACAGTAGAATGACAGTGGGGAGGGTGACCAAGCTCAAAGGAAGGCTTCCCTTGCCTTTCCCTGACCTGAGCAGGTCTGTGGGGAGTGGGAAGGAGCTAGGGAAGGGAAAATGAGGGGAGGGAGAGGACGCTGTGAGACCAGGGCTTATACACCTGCAGGAGGACCAGCTCCAGGAACCCAAGCTTTCCAGGGAAGGGGAAGGGAGAGACACTCACTAGTCAATGCTGGGGGGAAGCAGTGCCCTTGGGGGATGATCTCAGGCTTCAGTGAGGGCTAAATAAGGACCTTGGGGAGTTGAGACACTTCTCCATTGGTGCCCAGTAGCCCTGAAGGGATAGAGACCATTGGGTGAGGGCAATCCTAGTGATGGGGGACCAGATGGTGTGTTGGTAAGCAAAAAGAGATCTTAACACTTAGTTTGACCAAGTGCCCTTGAAGAGTTTGGCTTTTGTTTAATTCAGTGTATTTCATTGAGCCTTACTAGGTGCCAAGCCCCAGGCCCAAACCCCTATTAGGTGTAAAACCTTAGTGGGTGTGGATTGGTAACTAAGGTGGGGCCCAAGGTGGGGCTAACTCAAGGGAGGGCCTAGTTTTACACATGAGTTTGAGTGATAGGTTTGGGACATCAGAGGCTTTTAGACCAAGTGGGCTTAAGTCGCCTCTTTGTGGTGATTCTAGGTCACGTGGGTGAGTCGCATGTGTGACTCACCCCTGACCCTGAAAAAGATATAAAACCAGGGGTTGGCCTCCTCTTCTTTGGAGCTCTTACCCACAGCAGTGGTGGTGCGAGTGACTCTGGGCCAGCCCTTGATCTGAGCTCTCAGGCTGAACCTAGATGTTGGTAACTGAATTGTATTGGGTCTGTCTGTAATTTGTTTAGGGCTCTCACTTGTGATGATGCTGATTCGGAGACTCCGGGCAGCTGTAGCTAAGGAGCCCTCCAGCTCGTAAATCCAGATGCTGAGACTTTGTTGAACTCTGGTAACTGTGTATTGGGATTTGAATCAGACAAGGTCTGTCTGTTGATGTTTGTAATTTGTTTGTATTTGTTCTGAAGTTCGTGCTGGTTTTTTCCCCTGAACTAAGTGAATGATATTTGTATGCTGAATTAAAGTAAGCTTGTCAACCCCTTAACCTTGCTTTCCTTAATTAAGCAGATCTAAAGAACCTGTGCTTTTGCAGTGTATTGGCAGCTTTCTGGGTGATGGCTGTTGGTGGATCTTACGCCCCCACAGAAGCTGCTAGCCGGATTGCAGGGGATTCTGGGGGAAATCTTGGAGTCAGCCTTGGCATGGAAGTAAATGTGGCCAGCATGGATGGATGGCCCTAGGGCTGAGCCCAGGTACTGAAGGTCAGGAGGAAAGGGAGGAGTAAGTCTCCACAGTAAAGGAGATAGAGGGCAGGGGAAGAATTGAATCCTGCGGTCAGAGGACAACTGCAGAACTCTGGGTCTGAGAGGGGGCTCCACTGGCAGGCTAGTGAGGTCACAGGTGTGGATAGTTCAGGATATGCAGGAGGGAGAAGGCCACTGAAGGGCTAGAATCTGAGGTCAGGTTAGTGTCCTCTGCCCAGAGAGACACTAATTATTGCGAATGGAGAAGAATGCCCAGGGCTTTGTCAGGAAGACTGTGAGCCAGCACTGAAGTCACTACAGAAGCTAGGAGAACCACTTTGGGGCAGATAAACAAAGGGCCAAGTTTGGGGAGAGGGTGATATGAAGGTCCTTGAGTGACAGCAGCAGAGGAATGGGTGGAAGAGGCTATGGACTGGTCTGTTGGGTCTTGGTCTCCACCTTCCATGAGCTGGGACCCAGCAGAGCTGCCTCCCAAGGTAAGGGAAGAGCCCTTGGAGGGAGGAGGTAGAGAGGGAAGGGGAGAAGGAGGAGGAAAAGGTGGAAACGGGGGAGGAGAAGGGGAGGAGGGGGAGGAGAAGGGGGGAGAGAGAGAGAGAGGAAGGGGGGAGGAGGGAGAGAAGGAGGAAGAAAAGGAGGAGAAAGAGGGGGAGGATGGAGAGAGAGAAGGGGAGGAGGAGGAGGGAGAGGGGGAGGGGAGTAAGAGAAGAAGGAGGAGGATGGGGAAGGGGAGGGGGCGAGGAGGAGAGGGACGGAGAGGAAGAAGGAGAGGAGGAAGAGGGGGAAGAGAAGCAAGGAACTTTGGTGGAGTTTGGGGAGTGGGTGTTTGGGGTTACAGAGGGCATATGGCAAGGAGGGAGGATTTGAGCAGAATCTGTAAGGAGGGGGTCTGGGGAGGAGCAGAGCTGAGGAGAATGGGCATGAGGATTCATCAGGACACCTACCTAGGGACAGGTGAGAAGCCAAGACTAGCAGGATGGGGCAGTCAAATGCGGAGAAGGGGAGGGTCCAGGCAGCCTCCCCGCTGTGGTCTCTAGGAGTGATGGGACCCCAGAATACGGCAAGCACAGGGCTGTTGGACCACATGGCTATTCCTAGACTGTCCTGGGAACCCAGCCTTGTGCTCAGGGGCCTGCACTGGGCACAGTGTCTGAGAATTCATCACATTTTACTAATAACTGAGGTAGGTTTCAATTCTATTGCACCACAGCCTACAAAATATCCACATTGTTTTGCCAAATATGTGCATTATTCATTGTGCAGTCTATGAAATATTAATTTTTGGTGACATGCAATTTCTGTTTCAGAGAGCAGATGCCAGCACAGGTGAAGCCTGGTGACTTTCAGCCCTTCTTCAGTTCCAAGGTGATGACCATGGGGGATGTGACCATTTCAAGCAGGGCATTTCAAGGCAGACCAGCAATGGCCCTGAGCACCTTTCCTTAACTCTTCCCCTAGCAGTCACTGAATGAAGTAGAGCCTGCCAGTGAGGCACTTTTCTTCATTATGGCAGTCTGGCATATGCCAGGGGGTTCCAATGGATTCATAAAGTCCTGCTTGGTGAGTAGAGGGGTTGAGGGTCTCATGGTACCCCATTTTCATGGTTTGCCAGCCAGAGAGTGGCAGCTGGCCAGAGACCCACACCTCAAATACCACCACTCAGGAGCTTTTCCATCAGTCATACCCACCAACCTCTACAATGATGGCAAGGATATGGAGAAACCAAAGCCACTTCAACCCACAGAACTTGGGGGCCACCAAGATAAAGTGAGGATGACTTTTGGGGGTTCAGGATCCCCCTGGATCTCCACTGACCAATGGCCAGGACAAGCAAAGCTATGGTGAACACTTCCTGATGGAGTCCAGTGTTTTGGAGAGAAGGACTAACTTGGTGCTAACACCAATTTGGGTCCCATGAAAGCACAGACAAAACCAACTGTTTGGGCTGTCACAGAGGAGAGGGATCCCTGCTCAGGTGAGAAAATTGGAGGTGGGGGCTTCAGAGCTCAAGTCTAGCTCTACAGTCCTGAGAGCCTGGGACTGAAAATCCCAGGGTGCTTTGGCTGCCAAGGGATGTATTAGGTGGAGCCAGTGATCACATGGTCTTCAGAGAAAACCCAATGATCCCTTGGCTGTTCCCTCCCCCAAAATGCCTCCTTTCTTCCTTGGGGTCTTGGACCTGCTGGATCTTTTCATTGAAAAAAATTGGGTCACTTTTGTTTTTTCATTAACTTCTTTTCAGAATATATTATTTCCCCTCCCCCTCCCCAGAAATCCCCCCTTCATACGAAGAATAAAAAGAGAAAAAGGAAAAAACAACCCAATTCAACAAAACCAGCCAACATGCCAGCCATGTCTGATAGTGTAGGCAATGTTCCACAACTACAGATGCCCATCGCTCCAAAGAAGAAAAGGAGGCATTTGTTCTAAATTCTTCTCTAGGGCCAAGATTTTTGGCTTTTAAAATGACATGGAATCCAGTTTTCATTCTTTTGTTCTTGTCCTAAACAAGTAAATAAAAAATAAGTTGTGGAGGGAGAGCTAGAATCAGGAAGGGCCTCCTGTAGGAGATGGCTCTTATGAGCCTTGAAGGAAGCCAGAGCTGAGGAGGAAGGGTATTCCAGATATGGGGAGCAGCCTTTGCCGAGTCCTGGAGGCTGGAGGTGGAGTGTTGTATACAGAAAACAAAGACAGGGGTCTGACTGAAAATACAGTAGAAAAGGATAGTAACCAGCTTCAGTCTGGAAAGTGGGCTCAGCTGAAGGGCCACCTCCTATAGGAAGCCTTGTTCTCATTACCTGCCCCCTCCCAGGGGCTAGCATCTATCCAATTTGTCTTATCTGCACTTTGTGTTTAATTATCTGTGGAGACATTGCTTGGCAAGGGCTCAATAAATGCTTGTCTGTTGAAGGAAGGGAGGAAGGGAGGAAGGGAGGAAGGAGCAAACGAATGAAGGAATGAAGGAAATAAGTAATGGGGTGATAGGACCTGGAACCCTAAAAGGAAAAGACCATGTCTTTGAAAGCAACCCAGTCCCTAAATTTCCCCATACATTTCAGCAGCCCAGATCACTGGCACCTCTGTCCAAGGCAACTGGCCCACCCCAGCCCACCTTGATTACTTAATTCGATTACTTGATGCTCCTTAATCTCACCTTGATCTTTTCACTGTTGCACCTGGCCCACTCCAGGCTATTTACCACTCCTTAATCCCATCCAAATCTTTCCACTGACCCTTTCCCCCTTTTCTTGTATATAAGTATCAGTCCCATCCTCATCAAGCACAGATTCCCTAAGAATCTCACCTGCTTCTTCTGGTGTTACTATAAACCTCCTTCCCTTGACTGAAAGAAGGCTTGAATGATTGAATTCTTTCCAGGCAGACCCCTCTGTACCCTTACATTTCAGGGATCCCAGCACCCAAAACTTCAACAGAAGGAAGGAAGGAGGAAGAAAGGGAGGGAGAAATAAATGTTGACCGCTCTAATCCTCAATGCCTTTTACCTCTTGGATTATAAGGATGGGAAGGAGGAGCAAAGAACTCCCAGTGCCTCTATTGGAAGAGGGCGACAGACACTATTTCTTCTTTCCTACTTGGCTGCATTCCTTTGCACTGGGTTCCATCTTTCATGCTTTTTCAGCTTCCCTCTGTGTGTCTTATTCCCCCTTTCCTTTGTAAGCTTCTTCAGGGCAGGGGCTCTCTTTCTTTTTCTCTGTTTGTACACCCAGTGCTTAGCGGGGAGCCTGACACACAGTGTTTAACAAAGAGAAATGTATTGACTGAATGATTGACAGACTCCTGGTTTCTCTCTTCTCCCTGAGTATTTGGGACATGGCACTGACCTGGGTCTCTTCCTGTGTGTCTGACTGTTCCTCTTTGGTGTTCATCTCCCATCCCTGCTGCACACTGGTACCCCAAGGCTCTCTCTTGGACCCTCTTCTCTTCTTTCTCTGCCCTCTGTCAATGATCCATCAGCTCCCATGAGTTTAGCTGCCATCTCTATGACAGGGAAGACTCCTGGATCTTTGTACCCTGTCACAATGTCCCTGCTGAGTTTCAGATCACCATCACCAACTGTTCCCTGCACATTCCATAGTCATCTCAAGCAAATAGATGCCCCCCAGAATGCATTCCCTTCCCTTCCCTTCTTAACGCCACTCACCTTTCCAGTTTCTCTCTTGCTGTTGAAGACTCTGCCACCCCCCCCCCCCCATACACACACATATTGCAGCCCTCAGGTTCACAGCCTCCAACCCACTCTCACTTGCCCAGCACTTCTGGCTACTCAGGGGCCAAGTCTCACCAGGTCTACAGTGACAAGGTCTCTCACGTCTATTCCCTCCCCTTTACACACACACACACACACACACACACACACACACACACATGTACCTCTAGACTCCAGGCTCTCTCTCTGGAGCTCTACCAACCCTAACTGGTCTTACTTCCTCCAGTGTCTCCCCCTCCAATCAAAATGGATGTTGGTGAATGGATATGCCTCAAAAACAGGTCTGACCAGACCACTTTCCTGCAGAGGCTCCCCAAACCTTCTAAGATCAAATATGGTGCCTCTGGCATTTAGAGCCCTTCCCAGTTTGACTCCAGCCACATCTTCAGGCTTATTTCACATCACTCATTCACACATTCTACATTCAAGCCAACCTGGCCCACATTCATAGATATTTTATCTCCCACCTCCATGCTTTTACTGGAAGGCCAGCCTAGAAAGGGAGAGCTGGCTATCAATCATGACAAAATCCTAGAAGCTGGATGGTGACCAATCCTTGGCTTTTTTCTCTCCTCTTCTAGTGACCACGGTTGTGTGCTTTTACAGCTGAATTCATTGTTACATCAGCCTTTTCATCTTAATTCATCCTCTCTTTTGAGAGGTCACAAGGCTCTTCTGTTTCTTTGGGGATTTTCTTTTCTTTTTAAAAAATTATTTATTATTTTTAATGTTCCTTTTTTTTTTTTTTTTTTTTTACAATTTTGAGTTCCATATTCTCTCCCTCCCTCTAGCCCCTCTCCCACCCATGGAGAAGGCAAGCAATATACCCATTATACACATGAAATCATAGAAAACATTTCCATATTAGCCATGTTGCAAAAAAAGCAAGAAAAATAAAGTTTTTAAAAGTCAGTTTTTTATTCTGAGTGCTTCAATCTGCACTTGGTTCTCTCTCTGGAGGTGGACAGTATTTTTCAACCATGAGTCCTTTGAAATCATCTTGGATCATTGTATTGCTGAAAATAGCTAAATGATTCATGGTTTATCATTGTACAATATATTTCTGTTACTGTGTACAGTTATCCTGGTTCTGCTCATTTCAGCATGCATCAGTTCATGTAAGTCTTCCCAGATTCTTCTGAACCCATCCCCCTCATAATTTCATTTGTTGGAATTTTCAAAAACATCTAACGAGTAATTATCAAATATCTTCCACATGGGTTACCCATAGCTAGGTGCTAGAAATACAAAGACAAAATGAAAACTGGCCCTGCCTTTGAGGAGCTCCTGTTCTATAGTATACACAAAGTGGTATCCCTATATATAAACCTAGATGTTGGCTGTCTGTCCTTTCTCAGATGAAGGTGACACCATTGATGTTTCCTCGCCTAGGGCAGGGCAAGTGCCTTGGGAGTTTTTCCCTTGATGTTGGGCATAGAGTTGAATTGATCTAGGCACACCCTTGTGTCTGCCCTTGCTCAGCGGGGTGCCCAGAGGTGGTTGCCAATGTGTTTAGAGCAGAGTGTGGCTGGAAAGCAGAACCAAGCCTGTGCGTGGCCCTCTCAGGGTCTGAAATGCTGTGACCATGGGCTGCTGAGTTGGGCAGACCCATCCTTTCAGATGGGAGTGGTACATCGTGATGAGGAGAGCCATGCATGGGGAGTCAAGAGACTTGGGCTCTAGTATTTGGTTTGTCACTGGCAAGTCATGAGACCCTTGCTTGGGCTAGATGATCCTTCCCAGCTCCAGCTGTCTCTGGTATTTGAGACAGGATGGGTCTTACCCAGTAGCACTGTCCAAAGGGCACCACCATATGGAGGGCTCACTCCCAGAAGGGCCTGACCAGGGTCTGTCTGGTGGATAACCCCTCTGACTGGCAGCTGTTGAGCAATCCTCCCACCAAGAGCTACAGAGGTGCCAGTTACAACCACTTCAATCACTGTGGGCCATGATACAGAGTCTAATGTGGAACTGCCCAGAGCCTGGCCAGGGCTCCAGCTCACCTCTGGGCAGGTGATCCCCCTGGGATCCCCCAAAGGAAGAAGAGTCCATGGATCATAGAGGCTCCTTGGTGAACTGACTCTGCAGCAGGTCCCTGCTGGCATTCAATACACTGCTAGTGTCTTACATCTCAGCCAGGCTTGGGGTCCAGGGACTGGGACAGGGACCTTTACTGGCTGTGCATCCATGGGCAGAGCACTAACCTTTCTGATCTCAGTTTCTTAGGCATAAAAAAGTAAAAAGGGCAGCACCTACATTGCAGGGCAGCTACGCCCCTAAAACTGTGACAGGGAGGTCAGTTCTGATGGTGGCACACAAAAGGGGTAACCTCTTTCCACGAGAACCTGCTCTTTTGACGGTTCCCTCCCCCAGGGTTCCTGTGGGTTTTGTCTTCTCCTACTGTCCAGGTTCCTGGGGGTTGCTTGTCCCTCAGCCCCTCACCCCCGTCGACCTTGATCCCTCCTGGATTCCATGTGTCAGGCTGTGCATCATAGTGAGCTCTGCCCTCTCCCCATGAGGCTGAGGCCTCCCCAGGGGCAGGTCATGGGCCTTGTCCTCAGCATAGACCTCCAGGGCCTGGTTCACATGAGGCTTCTTGGGTTGGACTGGCCTGAATTGGAACCCTGGATCCCCTGTAGGAGTGTGAGGACCTCAGGATCTGCTGGAGGACCCCATGGGCCTTTCATCTAGTAGTCCCACCAGCTTAGCTCAGCCAGACTGCCCCAGATTCCTCTCCTGATGCCTTGGCCTTAGGCTCCACTGATATGAAGGGCAGGTTCAGAGGCTCCAGAAGGCAGCGACTCACATATCCATTTGGGCAGCAATGCCTCTAATTGGACTCCATGTGTCTGACTCAAAGTGGTGGGGAAGGAGGAGCAGCCCAGGGGCCGGGACAAGGACAAAAGGAACCCTGAAAACAGGAACCTGAGAGGCCCGGGGAAGGAATCTGCTGGGAAAACTGGCTCAGGAGGGTGCCAGGCCTAAATCTGCACCCAGGAAGACTGGATTAGTGCCTGCGGGTGACTGTGGAAGGCCGAAGTCCAGTGGAAAAGCTCCCCAGCCTTCTTGGAGGAGGAGCTGCTCGTGGAGTAGGCCTTCCTGTGGGAAGGGGCCTTTCACTTGGGGGTGATAGCCACCCTCTAGGGGCAAGCTAAGCAGGCTGATGAGGGGAGGGAGCAGCTACCCACCTTAACCCTAACTCGATATTTCATCTGAGCTCATGGGCTCTGGGACCCTAGGCAGTTTCCTCAACTTCCCCCAGATTTCTTGACCAGTGAGAGGGTTAGCCCCACTATGTTCTGTGACCCTGATAGCTTGGATAACCCAGGCTTAAGCCTCTATCTCCTCTGTGTTCAGCAGCCACACTGGAGGCTCCCTGCTCCACAGAAGGCACAGCCGGCCCTTGGTCAGGCTGATTGCCATGGAATTGCTTCCTGCGTTGCTCCAGTCCATCCTCTTCTCCAAAGAATTTTTGGGGTACACAAACACTCTGAACATTATGAACCCTCTCCAGTGAACAAGGAAGGGATTCAATTAGGGAGACCAGGAGACCAGAACAAAAAGATGGGGACAGGAGGAGGGAGCCCTCAATCAGAAAAATGTCAGGATGGAAGTGGCCAGCATAGCCTTGCCAGCTAGGGGCTGTCTACAGCCAAGGAGCTTAGTCTGGGGCCCTCCTTTAGGGTCTCACCCAGTGGTGTCCTGGAACCAGCTCCTACAGGCTCCTGAGAGCTGACTGTGACACGTTCAGTGTGAGCCCAGCTTGTCTCCCCTCATTTCATGGGGGGCACCAAGCGCAGCAGTATTGGGCATGCCAGCCTGTGGGAGCTCCCTGCTGGTATAGCTGTCCAGGCCCATCCCTGAATATATGCAGGCCAGAAGCAGCGAGGAGTGCTTGCCAGGACTATATCTCTCAGACCAGGGAGAGCAGGGCGATTCAGGGGTTCCAGCCCAGGTCCTAAGTGCAGAGTTTCTGTGTCTTTGACTGAAGAGGCCACCCTGGGAGCAGGAGGGCACCCCCTGCTTGGGGGGAGGAATGGACCAAACCCTGTTCTGTTCCCTCAAGCTCCTGGGTTCGGGTGGAATCCCGGCAGGATCTGGGGATTTGGGGGGTCTAGAAGAGGAGCAGGCTTGCAGCACTTTGGTTTTATAGTTTTTTGTATTTTCATTCCTTTGATTGTTTCTAGCTAAAAGGCAATGATACTCTCAGTCTCTGAGCCCATCTGTCTGCTGTGAAGAGCTGACTCCAGGGTGTGCAGTACTCTGGACTTCCCAAAGCTGCTGGGACTTACCAAGGTTGGGGGCTCAGGGCCATTTACTTTGGGCAAATTCACTCAGCCCTTGAGAATGAGAGGCCACTGCCCTACGGAGAGGGAGATCTGAGAGATAGAAAGCTGCTGACTCAGAGAGGCACAAGGAGCTGAGACTCTGGGTTGCTACCTCTGCCCAGCAAGTCAAAGCAGCCTTCAGCGTTGAACACCTACTATGTGCCAGGTACCCGTGCTAAGCACTCAGGATAAACAAAGAAGACAAGAGGGAGTCCAGGCTCCCGAAGAGCTCACAGGCTGCTGGGGGAGAACACCTGAACACAGTCTAGGCAGCTAAAGTGGGCTAATCTCAGAGTGGGGCACCAAGGTTCTGGGGGACTGGGAAAGGCTTCCCGGGAAAGAAGGTGCGGGGAGAGAGTTCCAAGTTCGGGACAGTGAGGAGAGAGATGTTCAGAGTAGGGAGTGGGCACAAATTCTCTCCAGGGGCAGTGGAGGACTCCCAAGGCCAGATCCTTTGGCTGAACAACAGGGAAGAGGCTATTGCTGCTCTCTGGTGGTTGAATTCATATGTAAAGCTGCAGTCATTTGAGGCTTGGATTACTCTATCATAGATCACTCTATAGATTGTTTAGGCAGTCAACAAGCATTTATTACTATGTGGTGTGGATGAGAAGAGCAGGGCTTCCTTTGTGGCCTCAGACACCCCTCCCCATTTATAAAGTAAGGGGCTGGGGCAGATGGGGGTCAGCAAGCTGTCACCTGGAGGCCAAAGAAGTCACTGACCCATTGTACAGGTGGGAACTAAGAATGATTTTTACCTTCTTAAACAAAGGTGTGTATTTCAAAAGGTAAAAATAGGTGGTGGGCTATATTTAGCCCAGGGGATTTGGCCTGAGGGAAGTAGTTTACCAAGCCCTGGCCTAGATGCTCCAGTGTCCTGTTCTATACAGGTTCTGCCTACCTGAACAACTCTGGATCAGCTAATTTAGGAGGGAGTAAGACTAAGAACATGGATGGAGCCAAGCCTTGGTACATTTTTTCACCATATTTCTTCGCATTTCCCAACAGCACCTGGGTGGATTAGCGTCTGTGTATTTAAGCACTCTGCTGGAAATCCCTGCCTTCAGTTAGCTGGGGGGGGGGGGGAGTCATCTCAAGATTCTCCTGAGATGAAAGAGAGAACAGATGTCTCTTTCTGGGTGCCAGCTCTCATGGAAGGGTCCCCGACCTCCAGAAGAGACCAGATTCTGCTAGCGGAGGAGGAACAGGTGCCCTTCTCATCCTAAGAAAGGGATGCTGGCAGCATCTGGGACCTTTCACTGGTTGCATTAACAAGAAAACCCCAAGTTTGGGTCCTAGGATGCTTTATCTCTAACAACCGACATTTCTGCAACATGCTAAGCTTGGTAAAACACTGTCATATGATCTCCTTTGCTATTGTCCCCATGGAAACTGAGGCTCAGTGGGCCTCAGTCACTTCCCCGTGGTCACAGCCAGAGTCAAAGGTGGGAGATGCCAGTGGCCAGTCTCCCCCTCCAGCCATACCACCGAGCTTTCTCCCTACTGATCTACACCCAGGATGACTCTTCTTTCTTTGAAGGGTTAACCACAACCATTAGCATGTGTAATTTCTTGACTGTGGTTCCCTTTCTCCAGGGAGGGGTATGTCAAAGACCAGCTTGAAAGGTCTGGTGCGGCTCAGCATCCAAGTCAAGTCTGATAGTGAAGCTGGAAGGGGAGGGCTGGCATTCTGGCCCCAGAAGGTAATGGGATTCTGCCCCCTGGTGGCATTCCCCTGCGTCCTCTCTCTGCATGACGACCATCTCTTGACTCATCTGCTGCTCATTCACAAGGTTGTCCCAAGAGTGAGGACCAGGAGGAGCCCAGAGCAGAAGCCAGTTCAGAGATGGTCTAATCCAGCCCTAAGTGGCCAAGCATCCCCTCCGCTGCGTCCCTGCCTCATCACAATCTGACCTTTACTTGAATCCATCCATGAGGGGAAACCCTCTGCCTCCAGAGGCAGCCCATGTTCCTTGGGGACAGTGAGTTGTGAGGGCTTGTTCCTGACATTGACCCCAAATTGTCCTTTTGGTGATTTCCAACCTTCAAGGGCTATTCAGTCATTTCAGTCATGTTCTGTTCTTCACGACCCCATTTGGGGTTTTCTTGGCAAAGATACTGAAGTGGTTTGTCATTTCCTTCTCCAGTTCATTTTACAGATGAGAAAACTGAGGCAAGCAGGGTCAGTGACTTGCCCAGAGTTACTGGGCTAGTAAGTGTCTGAAGCTTGATTTGAGCTTAGAAAGATGAGTCTCCCTGAATCTGGGCCTGGAACTCTATCCACTGTACCATCTAGCCATCCCCCTTTAGGGGAATAGGCATTTATTCCTAGAAGACACCACTGTGGACACACTGGACCTGGAGTCAGGAGGCCCTAAGTTAAAATCTGACCTCAGAAACTTTCTTTTTTTTAAAATTTATTTAATATTTTTAGTTCTCAGCATTGATTTTCACAAGAGTTTGAATTGCAAATTTTCTCCTCATTTCTACCCTCCCCCCACTCCAAGATGGCATATATTCTGATTGCCCCATTTCCCAGTCAGCCCTCCCTTCTGTCACCCCACTCCCCCTCATCCCCTTTTCCCTTACTTTCTTGTAGGGCAAGATAGATTTCTATGCCCCATTGCCTGTATATCTTATTTCCTGGTTGCATGCAAAAACTTTTTTTTGAACATCTGCTTTTAAAACTTTGAGTTCAGATTCTCTCCCCTCTTCCCTTCCCACCCACCCTCCCTAAGAAAGCAAGCAATTCAACATAGACCACATGTGTGTCAGTATGTAAAACCCTTCCACAATACTCATGTTGTGAAAGACTAACTATATTTTGCTCCTTCCTATCCTATCCCCCTTTATTCAATTTTCTCCCTTGACCCTGTCCCTTCTAGAAAGTGTTTGCTTTTGATTACCTCCTCCCCCTAACTGCCCTCCCTTCTCTCGTTCCCCCTTTTTTATCTCCTTCCTCCTTCTTTCCTGTGGGGTAAGATACCTAGCTGAGTGTGTATGTGCCTCCTCAGGTCAAATCCAATGAGAACAAGATTCACTCATTCCTTCTCACCTGCCCCCTCTTCCCTTCCTACAGAACTTCCTTTTCTTGCCACTTTTATGTGAGATAATTTACCCCATTCTATCTCTCCCTTTCTCCCTCTCTCAATATATTCCTCTCTCATCCCTTAATTTTATTTTATTTTTTTAGATATCATCCCTTCATATTCAACTCACCCTATGCCCTTGGTCTATCCCTTCAGCTACCCTAATACTGAGGTCTCATAAATCATACACATCATCTTTCCATGTAGAAATGTAAACAAAATAGTTCAACCTTAGTAAGTCCCTTATGATTTCTCTTTCTTGTTTACCTTCATGCTTCTCTTGATTCTTGTGTTTGAAAGTCAACTTTTCTATTCAGCTCTGGACTTTTCACTGAGAAAGCTTGAAAGGCCTCTATTTTATTAAAAATCCATATTTTGCCTTGGAGCATGATACTCAGTTTTGCTGGGTAGGTGATTCTTGGTTTTAATCCTAGCTCCATTGACCTCCAGAATATCATATTCCAAGCCCTTCGATCCCTTAATGTAGAAGCTGCTAGATCTTATGTTATCCTGATTCTGTTTCCACAATACTCAAATTGTTTCTTTCTGGCTGCTTGCAGTGTTTTCTCCTTGATCTGGGAGCTCTGGAATTGGGCAACAATGTTCCTAGGAGTCTTCTTTTTGGGATCTTTTTCAGGAGGCATTCTTTCAATTTTCAATTTCAATGGATTCTTTAAATTTCTATTTCACCCTCTGGCTCTAGAATATCAGGGCAATTCTCCTTGATAATTTCTTGAAAGATGATATCTAGGCTCTTTTTTTGATCATGGCTTTCAGGTAGTCCAATAATTTTTAAATTATCTCTCCTGGATCTATTTCCCAGGTCAGTGGTTTTTCCAATGAGCTATTTCACATTGGCTTCTATTTATTCATTCCTTTGGTTCTGTTTTATAATATCTTGATTTCTCATCAAGTCACTAGCTTCCACTTGCTCCAATTTAATTTTTAAGGTAGTATTTTCTTCAGTGGTCTTTTGGACCTCCTTTTCCATTTGGCTAATTCTGCCTTTCAAGGCATTTTTCTCCTCATTGGCTTTTTGGAGCTCTTTTGCCATTTGAGTTAGTCTATTTTTTAAGATGTTGTTTTCTTCAGTATTTTCTTCAGTATTTTTTTGGGTCTCCTTTAGCAAGTCATTGACTTGTTTTTCACAGTTTTCTTGCATCACTCTCTTTTCTCTTCCTAATTTTTCCTCTACTTCTCTAACTTGCTTTTCCAAATCCTTTTTGAGCTCTTCCATGGCCTGAGACCAGTTCATGTTTTTCTTGGAGGCTTTTGATGCAAACTCTTTGACTTCGATGACTTCTTCTGGCTGTATGTTTTGGTCTTCTTTGTCACTAAAGAAAGATTCCAAAGTCTGAGTCTGAATCTGAGTCCATTTTCGCTGCCTGGCCATGTTCCCAGCCAACTACTTGACCCTTGAGTTTTTCGTGGAGGTATGTCTGCTTGTAGAGTAGAGAGTACTTTGTCCCAGGCTTGAGGGGACTGTGCTGTTGTTTTCAGAGCTTTTTCTATGCAGCAAGCTCTGCCACACCAGTGCTCCGTCTCCCCCAAGAACCGCCAACCCAGACCACAACTCAGGTCTGGGCAGGCTCTGCACTCCCGCTCTGATCTGCCACTTAATTCCTCCCACCAGGTGGGCCTGGGGCCAGAAGCAACTGCAGCTGTAGTTCTGTAGCTGCACCACCTCCCCTGCTGCCCCCGGGGCAGTGGCCCAACCGTGAACTCCTTTCACTCTGTCTCCGCAGTTTTTTTTTTCCCCACTAACCTTCTCTGTTGTCTTTGGTGTTTGTGGGTTGAGAAGTCTGGTAACTGTCACAGCTCACTGATTCAGGGCGCTAGGGCCTGTTCCACCCAGCTCCAGGTCTGGTTGGTCCGGGCACGGCCCATGCTGGGCTCTGCTCTGTTCCGCTCCCAGCTCCGTGCGATAGACCTTACCTAGCAACCATCCAGGCTGTCCTGGGCTGGAGTCCTGCTTCCCTCTGCTATTTCTTGGGTTCAGCAGTTCTAGAATATGTTCAGAGCCATTTTTTATAGGTGTTTGGAGGTTCCTGGGGGAGAACTTTAGGGAAATCCCTGCTTTCCAGCTGCCATCTTGGCTCTGCCCCTCTGACACTTTCTAACTGGGTGACTCCAGATGAGTCATTTCACCTGTGTTTGCCCCAGTTACCTGATCTGTAAAATGGGGATGATAATAGCACCTACCTCTCAGGGCTGTTGTGAGAATTACATGAGACCATAGTTGTACAGCGCTTAGCGTGGTGTCGGCTATTACTGTTATGTTAACGTCACTTATTATTACTGTTATTGTTCTGCCAGCACTGCGCTAACCTCAGTACAGATATTATATCAGAAACTCCTGTTTTCGTCCTCTGAGGTGAGGCAGGGCACCTCACATCCTTCTACCCAGCATGCCCTCAACTCTTTGAAGACAACAAGCATAGCCCCCAAGCAGTTTCTCATCATTTCCAGGCCATCCAATGTGCCCATATGGGGCACTGGGGTGAGGCAGAGGCTCTAGGCTTTATCACCTCCACTTTACAGGTGAAGAAACTGAGGCTCAGAGAGTTAAGTGATGTGTCCACGGTCACACCAAGCTAGTAAACAGCAGGAACAAGCCCGGGTCTCCTGCTGCCAAGCTGTTGGCTTTCCACTGCTCCATACGACTTTACAAGGATAGATGTCATCGGGCACGCTGAGGCTCAGATGGCCAGAAGCCAGCAAGGAAGGATGGCTAAGGAAAATGGGAGGGAGGGACAGGACCCTAACAAGTAGGAATAGGCAAAGGGCAGTGCTGCTCCATTCTCCTTTCACTTCTGCTGACAAACTGCAGGAAAGAACCTAACGAATGTGGCTAATAGGAGGCTGACACCCAAGGAGCTGCTCAGGAAGTGCACCATGTGGCCCTTGACCAGTTTGTCTCCTGACCCACACAATCTCTAGCCTTGGGTACTGAAAGAACTGAGCCATAAGCAAGGGGTCTTAGGCCCCCAAAAGTACAAATGTCGTCCTGCTTCCAAAAAGGGAAGAGAATAGGGAGTGCAGACTATATGCCAGTGAGCTCGACTTTAAGTCCCGGAAAAATTCTGCAACATATTGTTAGAGGGATGCTTAGATTACATGTGGAAAAGGCAGCAGCAATCACTAAGAGCCAGTCCGGCTTCCTCCAGAACAGGGAAAAATAATTGTAATATCAATTGAGTTGGGACTTTCTTACTGTTTTAAAATGATTAAGTGTCTTTGAGTCTCACTAGGTGCTAAGCCCCAGGCCCAAACCCCTATTAGGTGTAAAACCTATGTGAGTGTGGATTGGTAACTAAGGTGGGGCCCAAGGTGGGGCTAACTAAGGGGAGGGCCTAGTTTACACATGAGTTTGAGTGACATGTCTGGGACAGCAGAGGCTTTTAGACCACGTGGGTTTAAGTCGCCTCTTTGTGACGATTCTAGGTCATGTGGGTGAGTTGCATGTGTGACTCACCCCTGACCCTGAAAAAGATATAAAACCAGTGGTTGACTTTCTATTCTTTGGAGCTCTTTCCCACAGCAGTGGTGGCTCGAGTGACTCTGGGCCAGCCCTTGTTATGAGCTCCCAGACTGAACCTAGATGTTGGTAACTATGAATCTGTATTTGGTCTGTCTGTCGATGTTTGTAATTTGTTTAGGGCTCTCACACGTGCTGGTGTGCTGGTGTGCTGGTGTGCTGGTGAGGAGACTCCGGGCAGCTGTAGCTAAGAGCCCTCCAGCTTTTAACCCAGATGTTGAGACTTTGTTAAACTCTGGTAACTATGTATCGGGATTTGAATCAGACAAGGTCTGTCTGTCGATGTTTGTACTTTGTTTGTATTTTGCTCTGAAGTTCAGGGTGCTGGCTTTCTCCCCTGAACTAAGTGAATGCTATTTGCATGCTGAATTAAAGTAAGCTTGTCAACCCCTTAACGTTGCTTTCCTTACTAAAGCAGATCAGAAGAAGCTGGGCTTTTGCAGCGTGTTGGCAGCTTTCTGGGTGCTGGCTGTTGCTGCTAGCCAGATTGTTGAAACAATGATGAGGATGATAAGGAAGATTCGTGAAATGCTCCAAGGCTTGTGAAGGCCTCCGCATATTTTGCTAACTCATTCTGAGGTCACTGCAGGCAGCCTCACCTTGTTTCTTTAGTCTTGATGAGAAGCGTCCCTGATGGACTTGGATTTCCTGTGCGAGGATTTTTAGGCTGACGCTTCAGAGTGATTCTAGGTGTCTAACAGGAGGTTCCATGGGGTTCCAGGCAAGGACACTATCAGCCCTATGCCAGTCAGAAGGAGCAGTTGGGAGGACCTCACTGTCTGTAGGGAACACCAGTTCAATTCACTTCACCTCATTTCAATTTAATTCATCTCAGTAAGCATTTCTCATGCACCTACCATGTTCCAGGAAGGCTGCTAAGTAGCAGGGATAAGAAGACTTGAGCGAAGCAGTCCCTGTTTTCCAGGAGCTCACATCCTATCGGGGAAGGATGAAACACTCGCCAGATACAGAGGTTCGATATAGACAGCCCTCTGGGATCTCACCTTTGAACGTGGAGACAACGTGGAAACATTGGAGAAATCTTCTAGAAGATGGACTTCATCAAGCAGAGACCTGCAGGGAGTCACATACCAGGCAAAGACCCCTTGTGAACGCGAGGTGGCGAGCCCCCTGGTCTGTGGGGGAGCAAAGCACAAGGATTTCTATTTTGTGTCGTGGCTGACGTATTTTCGCTTGCCAAGCCTTTAAAAGTTAGCCATACTCCAATAAAGCAAGAGAGGAGTGATGGGAGTGAGGGGGAGAGGGGGGTGACTGGGGCGAGAGTGGCAAGGGGGGCGAGGGGGTGAGCTCCCTCTCTGAGCGGGACTGAGCCGGCCCAGAACGCAGTCGGAGGGAGACGTCTCAATGAGCGCAATTTGCGTTCTCAGCTCAGCGAAGGCTGGACAGCTCAGCCTATGCGGCTCGCCAGCACCACCTGCTGCTTACAGGAAATCCTACAGTGGATTCAACACTACGCATCCTTCTGGTTACCCAAGAAGGACCAAGAGGCTGGCAGCTCCGGCTTAAAGCTCCAGACCCCAAAGGGATGCTTCCACTTGGGGGAGGGGCCTTGATGGAGAATGTCGGGGAAGACACGGACAAGGGTCACACAGGATGGGGCACGATCTGCACTGGGGAGATGACCCGCACATAGAAGGGATCACAGCTCCAACAAGGCATTGAACCATTTGGGCATTAATCAATGTATTTAACTTTGAAAATCAGGACACCATTTGTGGTATCTCTCATTAAGCAGGAAATTCAAGTAGCCAGAACCTGTCCTTCTCCATATGTCCTTAACTATGGGCTCCATTTTGATTTCTCCTTGTTTTGCATTTCTATGATTATTTTTCTCTCTCATTTGCCTAACCCAAGGGTAAGGCCATTTTATAGAGATGCCCAGTTTTAAATGGCAAGGGCTCCCAGAAGAGGTTCATTGACATTGACTGAAAAGCCAGGGTTGGTACGAGGGGGTCACATGTACCACGTGCCCCCCCTTCCTAAACCAGAACAAAGAGCATGGCCCTCCATCAGGCCACAGCTGGGGGCTGGGACAAAACCAAATGCTAGCCTCTAATTACTCAGGGAATAGTCTTTTTCAAGAATCTCCTGATTACAGGGTTGAGCCTTACAAGTTCAAAGGATTAGATGCCCTCTCACCACAGGACACAATGAAGAATGAATTGGATCCTGCCAAAGTAGAAGGGTACTGGGATTTCTCTGGGTGGCCAGCCAGTGTCCTCCAGCAGAAGTCATCATTAGCATGCTGCAGACCCAGCCCCTCATGGTCTGTGGTCTCCACTCCTGTCAGGCTCCTGGAATTTTCTATCTTGGGATTAGCTTGACTGGTGGTGGGAGTGGGGCAGCAGAGGACTGAGACAGAGGGGGTGACCAGAGGGTGTGAGATGGAGGGTCTGTCTGAGAGCCAGCAGGGCAGAGAGACAAACAGATGGATGCCACACCTTCCAGATAGGGAGTGGTCCTAGGAGAACTTTGTTCCCTGGCCAGCTTTGACTTCTGCTTTCCCTCTGCCACAGAGGAGCCGAGATACCTGGGGGCATGTGCCTGGTCCCTCTAGCATATGGATTCCTGGGGTGTAGGTAACAGCTGGACAGTGATTTAGTCAGATCCCTCTTGCCCCCAAGCCCCACAATTTTTACTGGAAATATCTTCTCTAAGGCCAGGCCCCACCCAAGTCTAATTCCAAGCCTGGCCTGGCCAAAACCGCTCTTTGGAAGACATGATCTTCTGGACTGAGAAATCAGTAAATACTGAATATAACTTTTGTGTCATCTGTAGGAGAAAAGAGAAAGGGCAGCTGAGTGAGTTGCTACCATAGAAACAAAGGCTTCTGGGAGAGATGTCTCCAGCTTCCCTGATATTCTGCCTGTGGAATCTAGGCCCCAGAGCTAGTGAAGCAAAAGAGAGAGAAGGCAGAATTCCCGTGTCAGAGAGGGGAGACAGCTGGCAGCCTGAGATAGTATCAGCAAATTGCTGTGCAAGCGCTACTTATCACCATCGGGATCCTCCTTCTCCTCCTCCTCCTCTTCTTCCTCCTCCTCCTCCTCCTCCTCCTCTTCCTCCTCCTCCTCAGTATGATCATGATTCACACCAGAGATGCTAGTCTTCCTGAACATCCCATACACCCAGGGTTGGCTGAGCTCTTTGCAGGACTGCTCACCCACCCACCAGGTCCACCTGATTCACCCAACTCTCACCTGTAGCTCCAAGAAGCTGTAGCAGGTGCAGCCACCACACCCTAGTAGGACCGTCTTTGGTTAAACCAGGTTGAGGGTAACCAACAGGGCACACATCCTGATTTAGCAGGGTGTGTACCCCAAGCATGTGGAGACTTCCCCTGGTGGAATGGGCTGATGAGAACAATTTGATCCAATGGCCATGAAGGCATCTGAAGCAGGTGCTGTGGAGGGCTTAGAGCTTGGTCAGACATGGGAGACACCAAGGTTATCCACTGTATCCCAGGCCATGGCTGGTCATCCTGACTGTTGTCCTGCCTCTGGTCTCTGATGATTCTGGAAAAGAGAGTGAGGTCAACAACTCCATGCAGCCCTGCCTCAGTGAAATCCAATTTCTGAGTGAGTCAAGACCTCACCAGTGATGTTGTTGGTCCTCTTTGGAAATGAAGGACAAGCAGCAGCAGCAGCAGCAGGAGTAGGAGTAGAAGGAGGAGGAGGAGGAGGAGGAGGAGGAGGAGGAAGAGGAGGAGGAGTACCTGTTGTACCCCGTGTGGGTTCCTACTTTCTGAACATCTTTTCAGACAATAACATCTCAAAGAGTCACAGAATTTCAAACTTGGAAGGGACCTAAGTAGCTTCTAGTCCAATCACTGCCATGTGCCAGGCACCATGCTCAGAGCTGGGGACACAAGGACCAAGAAAGAAACAAGCCCGACTCACAAGGACCTTTCATTCTAAGGAGACCGACAACAAGGAGAGATACAGACGTGTGTGCGTGCATGCGTGTGTGTGTGTGTGTGTGTGTGTGTGTGTGTGTGTGTGTGTGTGTGTAACAAGTGTATGCAGCATAAATATAAAGCATTTATCAATCAATTATCTCCTATAACCCATCATCTCTCTATGCGCACATACATACACAGAGCAGTTAAGCATGTGGCCCTGTGAGATGGAGCAAGAACAGACACTTTAGGTGTCTGCCTGAAGAAGCAGCCCGGTCCTGCCCCCAGCAGTGTTCCCTTGGGCTCTGCTTGAACACTTCCCGCACCTCCCATAGCAGCCCATTGAACTGTTGGGCAGGCCTCATTATGAGGAAGTTCTTTCAGTTAGTTCTCATGTTGAACTGACTTAAGGCCCTTCACTGGTCTGACTGCCCTCCTCTTCACTCTCCAACTTACTGATAAACATGGTGAAGGGCACAGGGCCAAGCCAGATCTTTGGGTAGCTTTACTGAAAACCTCCTTCTGAGTTGACACATAGCCATTAACAATGAATCTGATCACAACCACATGAAAAAATGCTCCAAATTACTAATGATAAGAGAAATGCAGATCAGAACAGCCTTGAGGCTTCATCTCACACCCAATAAATTGACAAAAAAAAGACAAAAATAGCAGCAATCAATGTTAGAAGGGTTGTGAAAAAATAGGCACACTCATACATTATTGGTGGAGCTGTAAACTGCTACCATTTTGGAAAGCAATTTGGAATTATGGAAATAAAGTGACTAAAATATCCATACCCTTTGAACTGGACACTCCATTATTGATACTGGGCTTATACCCCAAGGAAGCCATAAATAGGGAAAAAGTCCTCATATACTCCAAAATAGTTCTATATCAGCACTTTTTGTGATAAAGTTGGAATCTGAATGGAATTAGAAACAAAGTAGTTGCCCATCGATTAGGGAATGCCTAACACATTGTGGTCCATGGATATAATGGAACATTACTGCACTACAAGAAATGATGGGTATGATGGATCCAGAGAAGCCTGGGAAAAGCTACATGAACCGATGCTGAGTGGAGTTAGTGGAGCCAAGAAAACAATCTACACAGTAACTACAGTGACATAAATGGAAAGGACCACTGGCCCACAGGCTCACTTGCACATGTGCACACACACACAAGTAATTGTAACAAAATGATAAAGATCCAGCAGGACTCAAAAGGAGAAAGATGAGCGGTGCCCCTAGTCCAGCTCTTCATGGAGAAGGAAGGTCTGCAGGCATCACCCCCGTCACGTTTTTGAACTTTGTCCATGTATTGATCAATTGTGTTGATTATTTTTTTCTTTTTCCTCTGCAATAAACTCTTTGATCCATGAGATGGTTCTCAGGGAGGAGGAGGACAGACACATGTGATACCCTGGTGATGGAAGAAACAGAAAATATCAAGAAAAACTTCTATTTAAATTTTCAGAATGACCCCAAGTGGAGCCACCAGCCAACCCTGGATATCTCTCTTCTATTCAGCAGCCCAGGTGTCTCCATCTTTTCTACAAGCAAAGTATGAGAGACTTGCAGGTCAAATGACTTTCAAAAATCTAAGATAGTTAAACATGGCATCCCCTGCGTTATCAGACAAGACCACGTCACCAAGGAAGTGAGGTTATTTGGGGGCCTGTCACTCTTCTTTCCTATCTTCCTTTTCCCCCGTTGTTCCTTTCAAAGTTTTTTTTTTATTTGCTATTATTCTGATCTTGGCAAACATCAACATCATTTCAACATGCAAGTAAAAAGAGTAAGAGAGAATTGGATAGGAAGCACGACCCTCTATTATATACAATTTGGTTTTTCAAAGAGTATTCACAATTCAGCACATTAGTTCCAAAGTTGTCTTGCTTATCTGTGTCTTCTTCTCAGCTCCCTCCTGTTCTCTTCTGTGCATTTAAAAATGTTTCATCCATGCTCTTTTCTTCTCTTCTTCTTATTTTAGGCATCACTAGTACTGACGCCTCTCCCCAAACATGCTCCCTCTCCATCCCACATAGAAGCCTTACTCTTTTGTAATAGAAAAGTAGAGCCAAGAAAAACAAATGCACATGTTGGCTGTGTCTGAAAACACAGATCTCCTTTTGTGTCTCTGGTCCAGTGCCTTTCTAGTGGGAGGTGGCAAACAGGCTTTATCACTGGTCTGCTGGAGTCACGGCTGGACGTTGCATTGATCAGTTCTCCTTTATAAGTCTTGTATTCATTGTTCTCCTGGTTCTGCTTGCTTCACTCTGCATCCTTTCGAATAAGTTAGCCCAGGTTTCTCTGAATCTGTCTCTTTTGTTATTCCTTATGGCATGATTTTTTTTCATTTCATCCATATGACATAATTTGATCAATTATCCCCCAATTTATGCTTTCAATTCCTCGATACAACAAAAAGTGCTACTATGAATATTTTTGTGCACATGGGTCCTTTTCCTCTTTTAAAGATCTTCTGGGGCTGTTTACCTAAAGTAGTATCAATGGGTCAAATAACAAACACAAATGAGTGACTTTTAAGACAGTTCCAAATTTCTTTCTAGAATGATTTATCAAATGCACAGCTCCACTAACAGTGCATTAATGTACCTGCCTCTTCAACAATTGCTATTTTCCTTTTTAGTCATCTTTGTCATTCTGATGAGTGTGACATGGACTGTCAGAGTTTAATTTTCATGTTTCTCAGCAAGAGCAATTTAGAGTATTTTTTCCTATGGTTGTTGATCTTTTCTGAAAACTGCCCTGTTCATAACCTTTGGCCATTTATCTTTGGGGAATAATTCTGATTCATATAAATTAAAATCTATTGTCTATGTATCTTGGATATCAGATTTTTTCAGAGAAATTTTCCACAAAGACTTTTCCTAGTTTTTCTTATTATACATACTAATATATATAATACATGTAATAAGAATTCTTCAATTCTTCAGAATTCTTCCTAGTTTTTCTTCTAACTTTAGTTGCATTGGTTTTGTTTATGCAAAACTTTTCAATTTCACGTAATCAGAATTGCCTATTTTATATCCTATGAAGCTGTCTGTCCTTTGTTTGGTCAATGACTCTTCCCTTTAGCTATAGATGTTTGAAGTATCTCCTTCCTACTTCCCAAATTTGCTTATTGTGTCCTTTCATAGCTAGGTCCTATATCCATTCGGAGCTGTTGGTGATATATATGTTATGAGATATTGACTCCAACATTCCAAGAGTCAACTTTTTCCCAGTAAAAACCCAACTTGACTATAATATAAAACTTATTTTTATGTGCCACTGTATCCTCTTTGCTAATATTATATTCAGTATTCTTTAATATTGATACTCATTAGGGATATTGGTCCATCATTTTCATTTTCAGCTTCCTGGATTTGGCATTAAGACAAGATTTATATCATAGAAGGAATTTGGTAGGATTCCTCTTTTTCCTATTATTGGAAACATACATTTCATTTAAGTATTCTTTCATTTATATATGATTAATAAAGTAGTTTCTAACAATTCCTTTTATTTCCTCTGAATTTTTTGGTAAATTTTCTTTTTAATATTTTATATTGGCAGTTGGGTTTTTTCTCTCCTTTTCAGATTAGCAAGCAGTTGAGATATTTTATTGTCTTTTTTAAAAGTTTCTAATCTTATTTTTTAATTCAATTTAAAAAATACTTTCAATTGCGTTTACATCTTTCTTTGATTTTAATAATTTTATTTTTGTTTGTAATTGGGATTTATTAATCAGTTGCTTTGCTCGTTTTTTAAGTTCGTGTGTTGATTTATTATTTCACTTTTTCTTTTGTCAATGAAAATGTTTAAAAATATAGAATTTCCTGCAAGGACTACTGTAAGTACATGCCAAAGGTTGTCTTGTAATCATTTTGTCTGATGAGATCATGAATTCTTCTCATGATGTGTTCTCTGACCTAACACATCTTTAGCACTAAATTCTTCAGTCTCCATTTAAGTTGGAATTCTTCCTTCAAAGGCCTTTTGACACTATTGTATTGAGGTCCATAAAGCATGTGTTTGATACTCCTGATTCTCCACATGGTCCTAGAATGCAGTCAGTTTTTTGTAAAGGTTCCATACATGATTTTAGTTTGTTGTCATTTTTTTTTTTTTTTTCCATATGCCATTAAGCACTATGAATACTCCCTTCTATTCCTTCTTTACCTTTTTTGTTGTATTGTCCTAGGTCTAGACCCCTCACACCATGCTGCTGGATAAGCTCCAAAGGGACACATGACCTAGATAAACAAATTAGAGGAGCCACAAGCAATTACGATTTGGATCTTTAGATAAGAAGAGTTTATGACTAAACACCCAGCAAAGACAATCACCAAAAAATGGACAATTCTGATTAAAAGTTTTTGCACAAACAAATTTAATGTAGTAACTTGGAAAAGGAGTAGATAACTGTGAGAAAAAATGTCTTTGCAAAAAGTTCTCCAATAAAGGTCTCATTCAAGATATGTAAGAAAGACCTTGAGGTCTGGCATGGACAGGAGGCCAAGAAGGCCCCTTGTAGCTCCCAAACCTGTGACTGTAACCTCTCAGTATCTCCTCTTCTCCCCTCGGCCAGGGGATCGTAATTCGGGTCCTCGTCACCGCTGCTTCGGACAGTTGCCGGCGCCTCCTCATCAGATTCCTTGCTTCCAGATCCTCCTCTTCCGATCTGTCCTCCACACAGCAGCCCACTGAACATTCCTGGACGACAAGTCTGAGCGGGTCACTCTCTTAAAAACCATCAGCGTCTTCCTTGGTGTAAGATACTCCATCCCGCGCCTCAACTCTTCAGACCTTCACCGTCGGGTCTCCAGCCTTCTCTCCAGGCTGACTCCACGCGACTCCCGGATGCCATCCACGTGCCTCAGTCCACGTTGTCCCTTTCGGCAGCATGTCCCCCCTCTCCCTCGCCCCCAGCTCCCTTCAAAGCGCCTTCCCTGGTATCCCCGGTAAGAGAACACTTGCGCTTTCTCCCTCTCGTAACCACTGCATTTTCTTCGTTAGGTGTCCGTTGCAGCCCCCGGGTAGAGTTCGGGCTTCCGGGACTGCCTACTTTGCGTCCCCAGCACCGCCAGCAGGGAGCTAGGCATACAGCAAGAGCTTCATGCACTTGTAGACCCAAAGGGGTCACTTCCATCCAGGCTGCGGTGTGTACTGTCTTGGGTCCCAGGGTGCCTTTGGGAAAGAACAAAACCCATGCGCAGCTGCAAAAAGTGGGGCGCGACTCACTATTCCTCACCTTTTCACTCCTACGCAGGGTTTCTCAAAGCTGGGCCATTCACTGTGACATGGGGATCCTGGTTCTGTTTGGTTTCTGTGCCTTTTCAGGGAAACTGGGTACATTGGGGAGAAGGGGGTGCCTCTAGTTAAATCTTTGCATGGGCACCAAAGGCTACAGGAGCCCACCTGTGTCCCTGAGGACAGACAAAGTGGAACCTGGCACTGAGGCCCTAAAGGACCACCTGCTGAGGAGACAGTCCATTGGGAGGGCATTTCTTACCCTCTGGGGGCTTCAGGTTGGGCTCTCTTCCCTGGGTAAATAGCCAGAAGCTTTCTGACGAGTTAGCAGCTGCCTCCCCCACTGGCCACGCCATTCTCTGGACTCGGAGGATAGCGCCTCACTCCCATACAACCCACCAGGGATCTCACAGACTTCCCGCCTGGAGCCCTCTGAGCTTTGGGCACACAAGGAGTTCCTGGAGTACGGGGGTCTCCAGGGTAGTCACATGCAGCCAGTAGCAGCACCTTGGGTCTAGCCGAGACTTGGCTCAAAAAGCACAGACAGGATGATTCTGATTCAAACAGCCTCAATGTCCACCACATGTTGGTCTATGATCCCCAAGGCCAAGGGCCACATTTGCAGTTGGGAGTCCTTGGGCTTGAATCTCGGATGGGGCTTGCCCACCTTCATTGGTATCACCTCCCCACCTAAGAGAGAACAAGCTCCTTGAGAGCAGGAATAAGCTTGTTCTCTTTGGAGCCCAGTGCCTGCCTGGCACACAGTAGGTGCTTAATACATGTTTGTTGGGTAATTGATCAAAGTGCCTTCTCTTCTTCTCTGAGTCTCATCTGAGACTGGAGGTGAAATGAGGGGGTGGTTTAGGTGAGTCCTTTCCCTTTCTCCTCTAGGTCTGGTTAGCCAAAGACTTCTAGGCCTCCTTACCTAAAATGTGACTTCCTGTAGGGTTCAGATGTTATCTGCCTCTTCTGTACAGGGCCAGGCTCTCAGCAGTTGTCCATACACGCTTGTGGATTGAAAATAGATCCTAACACCACAGATTTAGGGTTGGAAGGCCAACCCCTTCATTTTTGGATGTTTGATTGTATTTTTATTTATTTTGTTAAATATTTGCTAATTACAGCTTAAAACAATGTTTTATTTTCCCCCAATCACATGTTCAAACAATTTTTTAACATTGGCTTTTTCTTAAAGTTTTATTCTATCCATCCCTCTCTCCCCTTCCCGATCCCTGAGATAGTAAGCCAGGGGTGGGGAACCTGTGGCCTCAAAGCCCACATGTGGCCCTCTGGGTCCTCAAGTGTGGCCCTTTGACTGAATCCAAACTTCACAGAGCAAATTCCCTTAATAAAAGGACTTGGTCTGTAAAACTTGGACTCAGTCAAAGGACCACACCCAAGGATCTAGAAGGCCACCTGTGGCCTTGAGGCCGCAGGTTCCCCATCCTTGTGGTAAGCAATCTGATATGGGTTATACATGTGCAATCATGTAAAACATTTCCATATCAGTCATTTTGTATAAGAAGATCTGAAAGAAAGTAAGAAAAAGGAAGGAAGGAAGGAAGGAAAGGAAGAAAGAAAGAAAAAGAAAGAAAGAAAGAAAGAAAGAAAGAAAGAAAGAAAGAAAGAAAGAAAGAAAGAAAGAAAGAAAAAGAAAGAGAAAGAAAGAAAGAAAGAAAAGGAAGAAAGAAAGAAAGAAAAGGAAGAAAGGAAGAGAGAGAAAGAGAGAATGAAAGAAGGGAGGAAAGAAGGAAGGAAGGAAAGAAGGAAGAGAAAGAAAGAAAAACAGTCTGCTTCAGTCTGTATCCTGACAGTATCAGTTCTTTCTCTGGGGGTGGAAAGCATGCTTCACCATGAGTCCTTTGGGGTTGTCTCGGATCATTGTGCTGCTGAGAAGAGCGAAGTCATTCCCATTTCTTCATTGTACAATGTTGCTGTTACTGTGTACAACGTTCTGGTTCTGCTCATGACCACTTCATTTCTTAAAGTGTACTTCACTGTTTACAAGAGAGGATTTACAAGGAGAGTTTAAAAACACTTCCTTTAATTTTCCCCACAATTTTGTTTTATTATTTTTTCAGAATGACAAACATTTCTTTTTTTTCCTCATTTCTTTTCTCCTCTCTAAAAGTAGAAAAGGAAAACTATCAAAACAACCACAAATAGTCCTGCCAACAGATTCCCACATTGGCCATAACTACAAATGTCCACCTCTCTCTGCATCCCTGGAGGAAGGGAGTAGCCAGCTTCCTCATCTTGCCTGCGGCCTCCCTGAATCTTGTAAATAGACTTCAACTGCTTCTGTTCCCTTCACTCTGCATCTGTTCAGAGAGGTCTTCACAGGATCCTCGGGAAACTGTCCATTTGGTCATTCCTTACGGCACATGAGCAGTCCATTATGTTCAGATCGCCTCATTTGTTTGGCCCTTTCCAGTAAGCAGGCAGCCCCCTAGCTGCTAGGAATACTTCTGTGCCTCTGGGTCCCTTTCCTCTCTTGGATCTATTTGGGGCAGGGGGCTAAGTCATGGCATTTCTGGGCCTGAGGGTATGCACAGTTTTGTGACTTTAGCCACAGATCCAAACTGCCTTCCAGAATTGCTGGACCAGTCCACAATTCCAACAACTCTGCTCATTTTCCTGTAAGTCCTTCAACATTCGTCGTTTTGGTTATCTTTCCTGGGCTGGGGGTGGGGTGGGGTGAGTGGGTGGGTCAGGCAGCTTCTCCATGCCTCCATGCCAGCTGCCTGGCCCTTCTGAGCATGAGTCTGTCCTGAGGCAGAGCCCTACTCACCGACTGGCAAGTGTCTGGGACTTTCATCTCTTTAGGAGACCCAGACACATGACTCACTCCTCCTTCAACTCACTCCCTGGTCTGCTCCACCTCCATACCAGCTGCCTTGTCCCTCAGAGGGGGTCCTCCTCCCTTCCTTCCCCCTTTCCTTCTTCCCTTCCTTCCTCCTCTGTCTTCCCTTCTCTCCTCTCTTCCCTCCTCCTTTCCTACCTTCCTCAGCTTCCTTTTTTATGTTTTGTCTTCCTGCAATAGAACATAAGTTACTCAAGGAGTAGAGACCATCTTGTTTTCCTGGCTCATGAGGAGACTCTTCATCAATGCTTTTTCAGCTTGCTTTACCTAATTATTGGCAATTTGGAGCATTTTTCATACGGCTGGTCATGGTTTGGATTTCTTTCTTCGAAAAGGGCCTCTTACCTCCTTTGACCACTTATTTATTGGGAAACGGGTCTTAATCTTATCGATTTAAATCAGTTCCTTACACGGACAGTTCTCATTTTCCACATTAGGCAAAATCAGCCATTGGCCTCTGGGCTCAGGCTCTGGACATTGGTTGCAGCCCCAAACCAGGGGCCCTCTGACCTAGGCACTGGCCCTGCTGCTGGCCCTGCCAGGAGTCCTGGAGGGGGTTGGGTCACACAGAGCTCCTGGTCTCGGGAACTGTCCACTTGTGGCTAGAAATGTCTGTGTATCTTGAACATGAAACTTCCACAGAGGAGCCTGCTGCCAAGTTCTCCCCCACTTACCTGTTTCCCCCATCTCATCATCCTAAGGCTGAGGAAACATAAACCCAGCAAGGCCAAGGACCTGGCCAAGGTCATCTAGAAGTAAGCAACAGCTCTGGTCCTGGGACTCCAAGATCGGTGCTCCCTTTCCACTGGCACCTTCTGCCTCCCCCTGCTGAGGCTTCAGCCCATGACTCTTCTGAGACGAGAGCTGCCTTCTTGTCAAATTCAGAAATGTCATTGAATTTAAATGTTCACACGTGGGTGACCAAGAATTCAATGCATTTTCTGTGATCCAAATCCTGCACAGCTTCTCCTGGTTCCTGCCTTGAAGGGTCCCCCACCCCCTGGCCTGACTCTGCATGCCAGGAGGGGCACCATCTGGAGGGGCTCCCCCTTTTTGGAGCTAGTGCAAGAATGTCCGTCTCCCGGGAACAGCTCCTCCCTTGTAACCAACAGGATCTGTCCCCAGCTGCTTGCTGCAGTCTGATGCGAGGGCCATTAAGATGCTTTAACAAGATATTTCTTCTCATTGTCAACAGATCATAAACCCTGGCAGACCGGGTCACCCAGGCAGGGATCATTCTTTTGCAGTATTACCTGGGGAAGCACATGCAACTACTCACACTGACAGGAGAGGAGCAGAGCACCTAGCATCAGCCAGGAGAGAGTGGCTGGATGGCCTGGGACCCACTGATGAGCATGGGGAGAGCGCTCCGAGGAGGGCAGCCTCTCCTCACTGCCCTGGCACAGACAGGATCCCAGTAGTGGGTGTTTAGGCCCACATGTACTAGAGAAACAATGCCTCCATGACAGAGGGAGGAACGCTCACCCCCTTCCTGCCAGGGCAGCCCCTGGGATGGCTTGCTTCATGAGGACATTTTTTTCCCTGACATCAGCCTATATTTGCCTCTTTCCAGCTCCCCGCCGACCCCACAATTCTCAGTGGGACTGGTTCCCCACGTAGGAATCCATCCTGAACCAGACGTCTGTGTAAAGTCAGACGATATTGAGCCAAGAGCTCAACAAGGAAGCAGCTGGAAGAAGGAACAAATGTGAAAGCAGACACCTCCAACATGACCTATGGAAAGGCAGTATTGACTTCCCATTCGTCATCATCCAGAATTATTCCAATAGGTCAGGCTGGAGGTGTTCCCCAAGGTAAATCAATGCTGCGATGATGAGACCCAGCATGCCTCATAGTGCTGTGGTCAGCCAGTGCTTGCCAGCCTCACAGGGAGCCCAGGAGACCAAGGCAAGGACTCAAGTTTAGATGATGACCTTGTGATAGCAAAGTCTTAGGGAAACACCTGGTGGGAAGTCATGTGTAGACCTGCCTGGGAGTGTGTGTGGCGGGGCGCAGGGAACCAGATTCAAGAAAGCTTTGGAGAGACCCTGAGTCATATGGACACTCGAGAACTGGACAGAGGAGAGCAAACACAGGAAAGATAGAAAGAATGCACATAACATTTATTTTGAACTGCTTTTAAACCTTTAAGGAGCTGCAGTCCTTCAACTCCAACATCACAGTCCTGCATTTGCAGAAATGATGCTGAAGAGGGGGAAGATGGAAAAAGCCTCCAGCCCGGACCAAGCACACCCCAAGAGGTCTGGTCTAGAGGCAGAATAAATGGGGAGGGGAGATCAGTTCTCAAACTGTCCCCCAAAGAGGGAGTTGGGTGTGTGTGATACCTAAGGCTTGGGGGAGAAAAGATTCTAGCCTCACTGCTCCCAAAAAAGGGATCTGAAAGTCAGGCTCCAGCTTTCCCACATGCAACCTCCATTCTGGAAAGCTTCCAAAAGCTTTGGCCACGGAGTAGGGGGAGATGGGCAGGGCTGCTGTCTCTGGAGAGGCCCCTCCCCCACACTCTCTAGGCTCCATGGAGCATTTCTGGAGAACCAGCTGCCCAGAAAACCTTTGGCTCTGACCATGGGAGAGGCGTGTGGGTAAGTGAGGTGGAAGCCAGGCCCCTTGGGAGAGAGAGAGAGGGTGAGAGAGTCTCATCCTGTTGAATGGGTGGAGAATGGCTGTGGCTGGAGCCAGACCAGTGCCCCAGATGAACCTTCCTGCCCAACTCTGCTGTTATGAGCTGACAGAGCTCCATAAGCCCTAGGGAGCTGTGGGCAGATCACCAGCCCTTGCCACATCAGAACAGGCTAGTTGGTGAGTCTGCTTGTGGGCACAGTGGCAGAGAGAAGGTGCTGAGAAGCTAAATCCCCCCTGCCCCTGCCACACCCACTGAGATCCAGCCTCAGGTTTCTAGGATGAAAGAACAAATTTCTGACCTTCCCAGGTGAGGAAGGGTGGGAAAGTGCCTTTGTGCAGAGAGTGGGAAGAGATGGTGGGTGGGTGGCAGGGCTATAATTAGGAATTCTGGCAGGGGAGGACAGAGGTGTCTTGAGGGGCTGTAGCAGGAGGGGCCATAGCAGGAGGGCTCTCGGTGGCATGCTAGATGTCTGAGCCATCATCACTGGGGACACCTTCTCCCCTCCCTCCCCCTCTGGCCCTTGGCCATCCCAGAACCCATCTGGGAGGTGGAAATTGCACCCTCCTCCACATGAGGCATCCCAAGCCCATCTGGGCTGCTTGACTGGTCATGCACACTCTTGGGTGAAATGAAAATCATAATCTTGATTCCCTGCAGTGAGATGAAGAAGGAGCAGGCCTTAAGATGTACTCTGCCATGGCATCCTCAGGTCTTCTGGGCATTACCATTTGCCCCGCTCAGGCTGTCTTGGCCCTGGGGTACTGCCATTGGACCTTCTCATGGAACCTAAGAACTCCTGTGCTTTGCCATCTTACCAGCTTCTTCCTCTCCCCCAACTTTGGGACTTCCAGGAACATACACCTTCCCTGTGCCTCTCCCTGATTAATGTGTGGGCTCCTCAAGGACAGGGACAAGTGTTTCCCCAGCACTTAGCAAAGTGCTGGGCACATAGTAAGGACTTTAATGCTTTCTCCTTTATTCGCAAACTGTGAACACTCAGTTATCAGAAGACTGGAAGGCTCAAGAGAAGAACCATCATGGGGTTATTGGCACCCAGCTTTTGGCATCCTAAAGTGAAGCTCAGGATGCCTTGACCTAGTTACATCTCTGGTGGGTAGAGCCAGAGATATAGGTCTGCACCTACAAGGCCATGAAAACCACTGAGTCATTGGAGATGGGGACATACCCTCCCAGAGCACCCAAGGATTGCCCAAGAGTGCAGAGAGTATCTCCGGGGACATCTTTAGTCCTTTTCTTATGACATAAAACCAAGAAGACCTTTTGTTTTCTGGAACCCCCGGCTATAGCAAATGGAGAGGTTTTGAACGCTGTGGGTAAGCACACTTACCTTGGTAGTGTACTTTCCAGGGATGTTCGCATTGATAATGAGGTTGATGCAGGCATTGCCAGAGTTAGCTCAGTGTTTGGCAGGCTCCAGAGGAAAGTATTAGACTGATTGCCAAACAAGGTCTTCACAGCCCTGGTGCTGACTTCATTGTCGTATGCCTGAGAAACCTGGACAATCTACCAGTGCCATGCCAGGAAACTGAATCGCTTCCATTTGAATTGTCTCAGGAAGATTCTGAAGATCACCCAGCAGGATGAGATACCAGGCATTGAAGAACTCTACTGCAGAGAGCCCAACTCTGATGGGCTGGCTAGGTTGTTCAAATGCTGAATGTACTTTTGCCTAAAAGACTATTTTACAAAAAACTCACACAAGGCAGGTGCTCACATGGAGGTCAGAAGGAGTGATACAAAGACACTCTCAAGGTCTCTCTGAAGAACTTTGGAATCAATTGTGTGACACAGAAACACTGGCACAGAACTGCCCAGCAAGGTGTGGCCATATCAAAGAAGGTGCTGTGTTCTATGAGCTAAGCAGAACTGAAATTGCTCAAAAGAAACACAAGCTATCTCCACTCCAAATGTTCATGTGGCCTATTTGTGCCTCACTTGTGGCAGAGCCTTCTGAGCTCCTATTGGTCTGGTTAGCCACAGCTGGACACACTGAACCGTGACCCTAGCATTGTGATTTCATTTTGCTCTTCTTCACGAATGAAGGACAACAACCAACCAATAAGCAAAACAATGAATCAGGCCCTGACTTGTAGTGTTTATCAATTTCAGAGGGATAACTACTCACACTGAAAATTTAACCCTAGGCTCTTGTGAGCTGTCTCAAGCTGGTTCCAGCATGCCCTGACCTACAGACCAACATATTGGCAACATCATTCTCTTGTGGAAAAAAAAGGATTGGAAACAAGGCTGGGAGTGACTGAAGAACCTACTGTAATGGAATGTTATTGTGATGTAAGTAATGACAAACATGATGGATACAGAGAGGCCTGGGAAGACTAATATGAACTGATGCAGCAGAACTGAAAAACAAGCTATGCAATGACCACACCGATGCAAATGGCAAAAGCAACAACCAAAACTGAATATTGGGAAATTGTCAAGAGCAAGATTGGCCCCAAAAAACAGAGATGAGAAGATTCCTCCCTTCCCTTCTTTGCAGGGGTGGAGGTCCATGAGTGTGGAACGTTGCACGTAATGTCAGCGTTTTTAAGTATGTTGGCTGTTTTGCTGAATTTTGGTTCCCTTTTCTCTCTTTTAAAATTCTTTATTAAAATATATTATGTTGTATAATAATAATATCAAAATAAAAATTTAAAAAGGGATGGATCTCTCAGAAGAAGGAAGGATGAAGGGGGAAATGTGGATGATATAAAAACAAAAGATATCAACAAATAGCTGTTATAAAGTGATTTTTTAAAAGGTTGCTCTGGATAATTTGGGGTTCATGGAAACTTTTTCTGCTTTTGACCTCTTAGTGTCATAGACCAGGTAGTATATAGTATCTCTGGGTCAAAAGATGTGGACACTTTAGTCAGTTTTCTAGTGTAATTGCTAATGGTTTTCTACAATCGTTGGATCAAATCTCAGCCCCACCTGTCAAGAAAGTATATGTTGAACAAACCTGCCAAAGGTGGCAGGCACCATTTCCCAGACTATGGGTCCAAGTCTTGGGTTTTAACATATGGCCATTGAACCTAGGTAGCCATTGCTCAAGGTCCCACTTGGTGGCAACAGCCAATGTGTCATGGCTGGGGAGGAATTCACTCGCCTTGCTAAAACCCTCTTAGATGACTACCCTTGTTTAGTGACAGAAAATCTCCTAACAGAAGGGAATTCATGGATTCTCCAGAAGTCTCAGGTCACAAAGTGCACTTATGGCAGAGGAGGTTAGATCTCTGGCCCAATGGTCTTCTCCCCTCATTCTGCTCCAGGGCACCACTGACTGGCCCCGACTTTCCTCTGGGCTCTGGATTAGAGAGACCCCACCCTTTGCTAAACCCTTTTCTTCCCAGAGGAAAATGAAGGCAGGGCTGGAGATCGGTGGGTAGGATGGGTTAGTGGAGAAATGGAGACCGTTTCCTCCAAATTAGTGGGAGAGCTTTATATTTTTAGATAGTAGAGCATAAGCCAGAAATTCCTGGCATCGCTGGGTCAGGGAGTGTAGATATTTCGGCCCCAGAAACACGACACAGGAGACCCAAGTAAGGGCAAAGAATCTGCCTCAGTTCCTATAGGTCCTGGTTAATGGCCTTCCCAGAGCTGGCTGATTGCTATGGGCTGTGGTGGGTCCCTTTACGTGACGTATGCATTTGATTATTGGGGGAGCGTCTTACTACCCTTGGGGAAAGAGAAGCAGCGATGCCAGGGTGGCAGCCCATAGCATTCATGCTCCCCACTCGTGGGGGAAGGGCTGACTGTTGCCACTCCCCTCCACCCCCCCCCCCACCCCAGGAGACCTCCACAGGCTGCTTTTGCCTTGTCCCTGACTGGTCATCTGCAATTCTTTTCTATCTCCCTCTTCTCTCTGTGTCTTTCTGTCTCTTTCTCCCTGTTTATTTCTCTGTCTCTCCATTTCTGCCCCTGTCTGTGTCTCTGTCTCTCTTCATTTCTCTTCCCTTCCCCCTCTGTCTGTCTCTCCCTCCTTCTCTCTGTTTCTATATCTCTCTCCTTTCTATTTCTGTCTCTCCCTCCCCCTCTCCCTCTCTTTCTGTCTCCCTCTTTCCTTTCTATTTCTGTCTCTCCTTCCCTCTCTCTCTTTCTCTTCCTCTCCCCTTCCCCCCTCTGTCTCTTTCCCTGACTTCTTCTTTCTCTGTCTCTGTATCTCTCTCCTCTTTATCTCTATCTCTGTCTCTTTCTCCCTCTCTCTGTCTCTCTCTGACCAGGAAGGAGGATGCCAGCTGTCTCAGTGCCTGCATGAGGTCCTGGCGCCCCTTCCCTTTTCCTCCAGGCTGTGCTTTAGGAGAAGTGAGAACTATCTTTTCCTCATTCAGTTTTATCCCTTGGGGCCCAGGATCCTCTTGGAAATACAGTCTCCTCACTAGATATATGGAAGCATCATTGAAAACTAGTTCTGAGAAGACATTTTCCCCATCACTGATGCTGTTTGGGGCATCATTTCTTATTCTGAAGCTTCTCCAGGAGGCAGAGGAAGGAAGGGAGGGAGGCAGCATAGGCCCACAAGGAGATGGGTCAGGAACTCCAAGGTGAGCCCATGCCAGACACATGTCCAGAGGAAGACCAGCCTTCCTTTGAAATCAGAAAAGCTTCATCACTGCACTGAAAATGTCCATTACGCAGCCTGTGGCTAGCAGGTGAAAACCCTGTAGAAAGGTCTGAATGAGGGGTCTTTCTCCATTGGCCAAAAGCATTTATTGTCAATCAAAATGACGCATCATCTCAGGGGACTTTGGCCATAATGATGAATATGCTACTTGGCTCAATGTGGCTCATCATTGTGAGTCCCTCACAAAGGCCATGAAAATGAGCAACCATAAAATTGACTGACCCAGACTGGAAACCTCCCCAAGCTGCCAGCTCCCCAACCCCTCACAACCCTATGACAATGGGGCAGCCTCTGGGTTCCTGGGATTTGTTGGGGATCCATGATGGAAGCCTGGCAGCTGCCCTGTGCTTGTGCCCTCGTTGTGGCAGGGAGCTTTAGGAGCCTTCTAGTCCCAATATCTCTGCAGCCTCTGAAGTGAGAGTGATGGGAGGCAGCCAGGGTGTGTCTCATCCTTCAAAGAATGATGCCCTAGTCTATGAGATAGTGAAGCCTGGCTCTGGGGAGGGAATGCCCTCCTATTACTTTTCTCATTATGTTTGTTCACCAAATGCCTTGACTTTGAGCCAATGTTGTCTGTCTGACTAGAAAAAGTAGACATATTGGTGGGGGCTTGTGAGCTATGGCTTAGAGTCCATGTGACCCACAGAGAACTGGATGCCAGGGCAGCTTTTTAGGGGGCCCCACATGAGGGGGGGTGCCCCATCAATGGAGGCCACTGGAGACCTGGGGGCAATATTCTGGGCTGCTCTCCACATTTATACTCTATGAAGAGAAGGAACATGGGGAAATAGAGAGATGCCAGTGGGACCCTGGACTTGCGAGCCTCTGATGAGTGAGGTCTGTGGGAAAGGACCTGAGGTCACTTCAGGTCACAGATCGGGGGATGGAGAAACAAGCAAGGTCATAGCTTCTTGTCCCCTGCATCCAAAGCCACTAGACATAGCAGGACATCCAGGATGACAGCTGTGCCCCAGGAGGGTGGCTGGCACAGCTGCTCTTGGGGCTTGAAACGACAGAGAACCAGGAGAAATGCCACCACATGGACATCAGGAGATAAGGCAGATCTTCTAAAGGAGAAGGGGAGCTTTCATGGTGCATCTGCGCTGGACAAAGAAACCAGGTGAAAACAGTGTTGTTTACAATCCTGATGACAGTGCAGAGGGATCTGAAAACCAGTTATTGAAGCTGACCTTGGAGGAAATGGAATAGAAGAAAAGCAACCACAAACATCTCTGAGTTGTTGGGGGTTTAATCGGCCTGATGAAACAAGGCTGAGGACCGCATCTCCTCTGTCTTTGGCAGGGAGCGAGAAGAGCCTCTTTGTGTTCCTATAAATCAGTCCCATCACCATTTTGGCATTGCTCCAGAGCTTAGCACGGTGCCAAGCACATAGTAGGTGCTAGCTGACTGGATGAAATAACGGTGAAAAATGGCAGGGGTGTGGGGTTGGGGGGAGGGAAGGAAGGGCACCCCTTATTTTCCACCAATTAGCTGTTCTTACAGGGCCCAAAAGATCTTGTGCCAGGTGTCCATTGCATTTTGGGTACATGTTAAAACTGGGTGAGAGGGAGGAACAAGAGAATAAAAGAAGAGACTCTTCTAGCCAGGGCCCTCCCAAGAGGAGGCTCCATGCTCGCTCTGTGACCCAAGCCTGGTTCCCCAAACTGGCTGCCTGGAGACCAGGGCATCAGTCAGTTAAAAAGGCACCAAAGAACCAATGTCCAAAGGGCTATCAAACTGTGCATACCCTTTGACCCAGCAATACCGCTTCTGGGGCTGTATCTCAAAGAGATCATAAAAAAGGGGAAAGGACCATGTGTACAAAAATACTTCCAGCAGCGCTTTTTGTGGTGGCCGAGAACAAAATTGAGGGGATGCCCATTGGTTGGGGAATGACTGAACGAGTTGTGGTACATGTAGTACATGAATGTAATGGCAATGTGCTATAAGAAAGGATGAACAGGCAGACTTAAAAAAAGTGGAAAGACTTACATGAACTGATGCTGAGTGAAGTGAGCAGGAGGTTGCACACAGTAACAGCCACATTGTTCAGTGAAAAACTGTGAACGACTTAGCTCTTCTAAGCAATGTGATGCTCCAAGATAACCTCTTGATGAAACGTGCTGTCTGCCTCCAGAGAAAGAACTGATGTCATCTGAATACAGACCAAAGATACTATTTTTCTCTCTGCTTTCTTTTTTCTTTTTCTTTCTTTCTTTCTTTCTTTCTCTCTCTCTCTTTCTTTTTCTTTCTTCCTTTCTTCCTTTCTTTCTTTCTTTCTTTTCTCTCTCTCTCTTTCTTTTTCTTTGTTCCTTCTTCTACAAAATGACTAACATGGAAACATGTTGTACATGATTGTACATGTAAAACCCATATCAGATTTCTTAACATTTCAAAGAAGGGAGGGGGAGAGGAAGGAGGAAAGGATAGACTTTGGAACTCAAAACTTTAAAAAAAATTGTGAATGTTAAAAATTGGTTTTATATGGAACTGGGGGGAAATAAAATATTATTTCAAAGTAAAAAAAAAGTTTAAAAGGCACCAAAGAACCCTTTGAAAGAGATGGAAGATGTCGCTTCCTTAGGCTGCACTTACACCAGGCGGGGGATCCTGGGAAACAAATGAAAGGTTTGCAAAGACTCACCCTAGCATCATCAGGCAGAAGAGTTTGGGGCAGGGACTCCTTCCCCTGCAAGGGTTGGAGAGTAAAAATCTACCCCAAGTCTCAAAAACAGTGAGTCTCCATTTGATTTCACACCATATGGACACACACACATGCACATACATATTCATACACAAACATGAACACACATACTCACATACACATACATATCCCCAGTCTCAGGATTGCCACACACCACAAAGGTGACCTCTAGACCAACCAGGCCTGACCAGGAATCTCCTCATCAGCATCATTGACGCACCTGACTGTCTGTCTTGGCTTAGAACTGCACTCGGTGAGAGGTCCACTGTGTCTGGCGCCATCCTAGGCTCCTTTCCAACACCTTTGCCAGGAAGGATTTGATGACGCTGAAGCTCAGTTGGCTTCTGCCCCTTCTCCCATTTGAGGGGGGCCAGTGTGGCTCTCTCTAGATGGGGAGGCCCCTTCATTCCTCTTCAGCGCTGCCCTTTGAAGGCCTGGCCTCAGCTTTTGTGTTTCCAAGCTTCTCTTCCCAGAGCTGACCAGCCCCAGGCCTTTCAGCCAGTGACCTTGAAGCCCTTCACTGCCCTTGTTGGCCTCCCAAAGCATGGAAACTCTCCCAATTTTCAGGTGCCTTCGTAAAAGGTGGCATCCAGGTCCTGAATCCGAATGACTGAGGCAGACAACGGTAGGGTGCTGCTTTCCTGACTCCTGGAAGCCAGGCGTTCTGCGTCCAGGGAAAGGGGGCTTTCTTCAGCATGGGAAGAATGGAAGGGTGACCCGTAGCTGTCACGATTCCCTTTGGGGGTGTCTTCCTCACTGTCCCCCAGATGTGGTGTGGCTTTCCTGCCAGGCTCCTCACGTAGCCACTCGGATGATGCTGCCGGCCGCAGGGATGGTGGGAAGTTTCCTGGACCTCCCATGCTCAGAGTTCTCCCCTCAGCAGGGAAGGAGGGGCGGAGCCAGCTGAGTCTGGGAAGGGGGCCTTCCCACAGAGTCAGTCGGACTTGCCTCTCCTCCCATAACTCACTTGCTCCGGGCCAAAGCGGCTTGATATTCTGGACCATGGCCTACCGAGCCACTGTGTTTTCTCAGCCCGTCTGAACCCATTCTGTGGGACCTGGATCCCATGTTTGACCAGTAGCTGGTCAGAGCAATCGGAGGTGGTCCAGGTTTTGCCACACTTAATGGGAATATCTCTGATCGATCGGATTCAATTCCACCTCCTGAAGGGGCCAGGCCGTGGCACCTTGGGGCTTCCTTTATTTATTTACTTATTTTGAAATAAGCTTTATTGGTGTCTATTGATCACATCATCCCAGTTATCCCCAGAAACTCTTCCCTTCCCCTCCCCAGAGCCAGCCCATGTAATAATATTTTTTAAGAAGGAAAAATAAATGAGCCCCCTTACTGAAAAAGTCTGAAAATGTGCAATTGTAACCTTTGTGGTCCTCCCGTCCATGCAGGGAGGCTGATTGGATGCTGTTCTCAGTCACTGCCAGCCTCTGTCCCTGTTACTTTTCCTTGGCCCAGCCTGTCAGGGTCTCCTTCCCTATGCAAGCTTCCCCCTCCAGCTCTGTGTCACCTGCAAACGTGAAAAGCTGGCCTGCTAGGAATGGCTTCAAGTCACTGAGAACTACGTTAAACAGCCCAGCACCAAGCACAGATCCTCAGAGCACACCACTGGAGACCTGCTCCAAAGCTCCCCGCCCCACACTCACGTATGTGGGTGTGCCCAGAACACAGATACACATAAGGATGCACAGACGTGTGTACACAAACACAGAAATACAAGGACATGCGAATAGATGTATATAGAGATGCACGCCAAGCCATAGATGCATTTACAAATACAGACACGTAAACACATATATATACACAAAGACACAGACAAGCAAACAGAAACACAGCCCACCCACAAGTACACAAAGACATGGGTGCACACACAAGAACAAAGACAAACACCCATTGCCAAACAGCCTTTGACACTGCTGGTCTCTCCTCCCTGACGCTCTCTTCTCTCCTGGCTCTCCTCCTCCCTCTCTCTCTCCTCCTCCCTCCCTCTCTCCTGATTCTCCTCCTCTCTCCCTGACTGCTCCCCCTCTGTCTCCTTTGCTGGATCCTCCTCTGGATCACACTTTCTGACCATGGGTGTCCCTCAGGGCTCTGTCCTGGGCCCTCCACTCTTCTCCCTCTAGACCACTTCACTTGGTCATCTCATGAGCTCCCACAGACTTAGGATTAGGGTTAGGGTTGGAGTCAGTGGAGGAGACTCCAACCCTAATCCTAAATGACCATCTCTTTGCTTCCAGGTCCCTGGGTGGTGCAGTGCACAGAGCACTAGGCCTGGAGTCAGGAAGACCTGAGTTCAAATATGTCCTCACACACTTACAAGCTGTGTGACCCTGGGCAAGTCACTTTACCCTGTCTGCCTCAGTTCCTTCATCCGTAAAATGAACTGGAGAAGGAAACAGCAAACCACTCCAGTATCTGCCAAGAAAACCCCAAATGGGTCCACAAAGAGTCAGACGTGACTAAAATGACTGAACAACAATGAAGCCAATGATTCCCAAATCTGCCTGTCCTGCTTCAATCTTCCTACTGACTCTTCCTCGCAGTCCCTCAGGCTCACAGCCTAGGGTCCCCCTGGACTCTTCACCCTCTCACTACCCCATCCAATATGGTGCCAAGGCCTGTCCATCTCCCCTCTGACACTGCCACCCCCTCAGTACAGACCATCATTACCTCATGCCTAGACCATGGCGATAGCTGTTAGGGGGGCACCTGCCTCAGTCTCCACACCCCAGTCCATCCTCCACTCAACCACCAAAGTGATTTTGATGAAGCACAGGTCCAACCAAGTCATCCCCTACTCAGTGAACTCCAGTGGTTCCTTATGGCCCCCAGGAGCAAATACAAAACCCTCTGTTTGACCTTCAAGGCCTTACACAACCTGCCCCTCCAGCCTTTCCAGGCTTCTCACACCTTATTCCCCACAGATACTTTGTCAGTCCAGTGACAGCAGCCTCCTAGCTGGGTCCATCTGTCAGCTCTGGGCAGTTTGTTCAGCTGTCCCCCATGCCTAGGAAACTCTCCCACCTCCACTGACCACTGACCTCCCCAGCTTCCTTTAAATCCCAACTAAAATCCCACCTCCAACTGCTCTCAATCCCATGCTTTCCCTCTCCTAATTTTTTTTCTATTTAGTGTGTGTGTGTGTGTGTGTGTGTGTGTGTGTATTGTCTCCCCTATTAGATTGGAAGCTTGTGGAGGGCAGGGAGTGGCTTTTGCCTCTTTTTGTATCCCCAGCTCTTAGCACAGTGCCTGGTACACAGTAAGTGCTTAATAAGTGTTCATTGATTGACAGACTTGTTACATTGATATGCGTGTTATATTTGTATACGGAGGTACACACAGAAAGAGGAACGTTCAGAACCAGTGACAGACGGGCCCAAATACTCAAATGGAAAGGTCCATAATGATGACAATGACCAGTGTTTTTTCAGTGCTTTCGAGTGTGCAAAGTGCCACTCACAGAGCACATGTGTATTACACGCACCCCATATACATGTGTACACACATATTATTGCAAGGTATCTATGCACAGACACATGTGCAGTTATGTTAAATGTACATGTCAAAGCTTCCCAAATGGCTGAGAATATTTGTTTGAATCCTCCAGAGCAGCGAGAGGAACAAAGGCACCCAGAGCATCTTGCATTGTCGTGTGTACATGCACACACATCACACACATGCACAATCCTCACATGCCTATATACCATACATGTGTGTATCATATAACATGCATTGAACAGACATGCATACACCATATATACACATCATAGCATAGAGGGGTGTGTGGGTGTGTGCATACATAAACATATACACACATACGGATATTCTTATTTTGTGTGTAAGTTTATGCACACAATTAGAAAGCCACACACACATACATGAGCATAGAAAAACTCACATTTGCACACACAAGGTACACAATCACAGAGACACATGTACACAAACATATGTGCAATAAAGATGTATGCACACATGCAAAAGATACACAGGACCATGGCCACACATGCACGAAAATATAGAGACACATGGAGACATGCCCACAGCTCCACAGAACTGGGATGACATCGAGCAGGACAGGGACTATCTGGATGAAAGTCAACAGGGGGGCAGGGTAGCCCAGAGGCTGCCAAGGGCTGGGGTATTCAAGGTTCAGCAGGAGACCAACAAGCTTGGGAAGAGCAGCTGCTCCCAGAAAGCCAAGGATGCTCGTGTCAAAAAGCCACTAAGGAAAGATCTAAATTCCCAGACTCCAGAGGTAGGGCTGTGATTTTCCAGATGTGACCATTCCCTCTGCCAATGCAGATCACAGCCCATCCTGCCCTTCCATCTTGTCCAGGCCATCCCAATCCCATAAGTTTGCCATGGCATACAAAGGCCAGGAATCAGGATTTGTGGCTCGAGTCTCACAAAGAGTGAAAACCTCAACTCAACCATCTAGTCATCGACCCTGGGCCAGCGGAGGAGGGCCAGTGAGGCTGGAGACCTCTGAGTGGTGTGTAAAGAGGGGCTGTCAGGAAGGCCTCCCCACCAGTGCCCAGCATCGGGTTACACATCTCACCTCTAGGCCCCTTTTTAGGTCCAATCTCTTCAAATTCCCAGAGACCATAGGGTGATTTAATGCATCAAGTGCCCTCCCTCTGAAATAAAAGGGAGGATGAGCACAGCATTTCACAGGTGAGGGGGTAAGAGTACCTTGAGGTAGAGAGCTCTGAGGGGAATGGCTCCATTTTCTATTTAAATTAGATTCCCCCTTGTTATCTTCACACACATTCACTCGATCAACAAATTTACTGAGGAATTAACTATGAGGCTGGGGGCTTTACTGCCCACCCACTTTGGGGGCCTGTGTCTGTGCCTGGGGGTTGGGGGTGGAGGGGTGGGGTCTCTGGCCAAGGAGATGCTCCCCATCTCTTTGGAGAGACAAGAACCCCGCCCCCCCCCCCCGAACCCTAACCCCCCCAAGACTCTTGGAGTCTGATAGCGGAGAAGACTTTAATACTACTGGAAAGTGATTCTTACCTTTAATGATTTTAAAATGAGTCAGGGTGTGATCCCTTTAAGAAGTCAGCTTATGACGTCTGCCCCCACCCTCCCACTCCCAGCCCAGAAAACGTAAATTAAGAACAAGTGTGGGAGGGTGACGACATCCTGCTCGATCCCCCTCCCCACCAGCCCAGCCCATTGTCACTGGAGACACAGGAGCCCCGGGCTTCCAATGCCTCCGGAAGCACCTGGAATGATTCAGGTTTTGAAGGTTCACCTGCCGGGAGACCAGGTTCAGCACCAGAGGAACAAAGACCCTCTGGAGGGCTTTTAAGACTATTTAATAATGGATTCCAATTTTAAATGAACTGAGTCGCTAGTTCTCCCAGGAGCCGACAAGTCAGTCCTTAGCTCAGAACATTGAGTATGAACACAAATGCAACCCTGGCCTTGGGGTGCCTGGTAGAGGAGCCCTGCCCCATTTCAAAGCCCACACAAATACCTAGCCCCAGCAGCCCTCGGGTGGCCATAATGACTCGTTTAATTGGGGGATGAGCTAGACTCCCTCCCCCTCAAGGTGGGAAGCCAATTATCTGGGCTCTGAAGAGTGGGTGGGGGCTCATGAGTAACCTGGCTTCCTCAGCCATGTCTGTTCATGTTATCTTTCCTCTGGTCCTGGGCCTCCTCGTGAGACCCCATCAGGAAGGTCCCTTCTCCTCTCCCCCTTCCTGGGCCAGCTAAGCAAAACAGGCAAAACAGGTGAGGGAGAAAAAGCTGCTCCCACAGACAGAAACCACCAGAAAGATGGATGGCCTTAAGCAGGGTGAACTCGGTGTGGATGGGATGTAAAAAGGCATCAAACGGCCCTTCTAGTGTCCCAGCAAGGAGGCTGGAAGAGTTGGACCCAAGTGGCTGAAGCGGTTCTTGGGCTCTTTATTCCTTCGAACAGCCCTTCCTTGGGGGGCCGGTGAGGACAAAACACTGGGTCTGTGTTTGTCCCCTGGGGAGTGTCTTACCTCTGCCCCCCAGGCATGACTCCACCTCCCCCAGGTCCCTCAGAGCCAGATTGTCCCTCAGCAGTCTGGCATGGGCGTGCAGTTGGAGCAATGGGGAGCCCACCACCCCTATGGAGGAGGAGGCAACCCAACCCCCAGCAATGTACTAAGAAAGTACAAAGGGAGGTTAGGGCAGAACATTGGCCAAGGACACCAGCCCTGGCCTCAGTCCAGTGATGCTGGGTTAGGCGCCATGCTGAATTGATGGCCTGTAATGATGGAAAGACTAAGGATGAACATTAGACAGCTTCACTCTGGAATCATTAGTCAGAGATGCCCTGGTGGGTCATTCAGGTGGGTGGACATTTGACCTTCTGGTCACTTTGGGGCATCTAGGATCTTATCTCTGTGGGCAGACAGTTTTCTCAAGGCACCATCTCATCATGGGCCATGGTCTCCCATAGCCCAACTCCAGGGGCATCCCCAATGTGCTGATCACCTTCCCTAGGTCCTGTAACATGACTTGCCCAGGGACACACAGCTAGTAGCTGGTGGAGCAGGATTTGAACTCAGGTCTAGCTCCATTGTACAGTGCTGGGGAGGGAACCCTTGGAAGCTTTGCTTCCTCTCCTAGTCTTTGGCATTGGCTTCCTCAGTCTTTCATGGACTTTCATCCACATTGTGTCTGGAGCTGAGGGATTGGGGGAGGCCAACAGAAAGCTCCCAGGCCAGAAGTGCTTGGAAAGTTCTTTCTCACCCCTGCCTCTGTTCTTTATCTCCCCGGCTCCTCCCTTCCCCAGGCAGCCTTCAGGCGCTCCCTCCTGCCCGCACAGAGGGGTGGGCTGCTCCACACAGGGGGACGAGGCCTCTTCCTTCTCCCATCTGTCCGGGCCTTCTCCAGCACTCCCAACCAGGACCCCAGTCCTGGCAGCTTGGAGGAAGCCTCTGGCAGCTCAGGGGACACAACATCAGGCCCCACCTCAAGGGACGACTGACCTCATGAACCTCAGCACCTCCCTCCCACCCCAGCATGCTGCCTGGCCTCTGCTCTCCTTGGCTAGTGCATACCAGAACCTGTATTATCATCATACACATGCACACACACACATATGCACAACGCCAGTGTACAAACCCCATGCCTCACCCTCCTTGCCTCCCTCATACCTATCCAAGCAATATCTGGAAAGCACTTAGTACAGTGCCTGGGACATAGTAGGTGCTTCATAAATGCTTATCTCCTTCTCATTCTCTCAAACTTGTCAGTAGGCATGGCAGGCACAGGGGGATTATTACACACATTTTGCAGATAAGATGCCAGGCCACAGCGTGTTAGGCAGGAGTCGAGCTAAGGTCCCGCTTGACCAGGAGGTCAGTGCTCTTCCTCCGCCATGTAGGGCCCTTCTCCAGCCTCCTGGCCAACAGAATCATCACAGAGTAAGTGGTACTTTCCAAAAAGCAAAGTCCCGGGGACCAGAAAGCCCCTGGAGTTCTTTCAAAGATCCTCCGAGAGAGACAGCTCTGCCAGGGCCCTGGAGCCCAAAGTGGCTGCAGATGGCCTGGCGATTCCTCTGCCTCCCCCCCTCCCTCTTTCCTGGAGGACCGGGTCTTGGAGCTGGGCCTTAAAGTAAGAGAAGGCTCTTCATGGGGAGAGATGAGGAGGAATGGCGCTCCAGGCATAGAGGATGCTCTGGGCAAATGCCCGGGAGCGGGAAAAGACGTGCTGGGATTGGCTGAGCCGGGAGCCCTGTACTTTGGTCTCCAGACCCCTGACTCCCAGAGTCTCTGTTGGGCTCTTGGGGTTGCAGGCCAGAGCTGGGCTGTGCAGGGCCTTGAATGGCAACCTATGAGGCCTGGTGCTGGCTGGGTGCCCCATGTGACAAGTGGAGGGGCGGGTGCTGCAGGATGGAAGGCAGCCCTCCCCTCATCCTGCCCTGGGAAGGCTTACAACCAGCAGCTGTGCAGTTTATCATTTTGCCCACAAGAGGGCACTCTACCCAAGCCACCAGCCCAGTGGTCTCGTCACTTTGTCCTTTGGTGTGTTCACCAGAGGTTTCTTCATTCCTCAGACCTGGGTCTGAATGAATCCGGGGCCTGATATGACGTGTCTCAGGATTATTATTATTGGCCCTGTTCCCTGTCAATCACCCACAGGCCAGCAGTATCCATGGAGCCATTCACATCCACATTGGGGTTCTCCATATGGACAGTCCCTCCACTGGTGCAGATCTCAAGCCATGCATGTGTGTCCATCCTGGGGGACCTTGCCCACCTTCTCCTGGATGGCATGGGGGGCACTGATGGGGCACAGTGGCTGGACATCTCTCATCCTTGGCCCTGGCCACCATCTTCTCTTTCTATCACAAATTTCCTTGGTGACGTCAGCTATTCCTCTTCTTCTGACTTCCTTGTGGGCTCTCTGTGTCGGCCTGCTCCCACCCACCCACCCTGAGCATCGCCCTTGATCTCTCGGGTAACATTCATTTCCTAGCAGACCGTTGTGTTCCCCTTTTGAAAGGCGGTCTTTGCTTCCATCTGCAGTGTCCATCCCAGATACACATGCCAATGGTCGAGGATCATGGCTCATCCATCCCAATGCACAGTATAATCTGGGCAAGAGAAATCCTTCTTCTACTTGGTCTTTACTGTGCGGATGGTCACAAACCCCTCCGAGCGGCTACAGATCTCCTCCAGGAGGGTTTGCAAATGTCCCAGGCCCTTATTCAACTCAGTGAAACTTCCTGGGAACGGTTCAGTGCTCACCTTTGGGGAGCACCGTCGGCCATCCTTCCTACCCCAAGCTTCCCCTCATGGTCTCCCCCAGCTCCCCGTCTAAGGGAAGTGCTAAGGGAGGGGCAGCCTTGTCTGGGGCCTTGGACTTTAAACGCAAGGGTGGGATGGGGAGAAAGTTGGGTGTCCCCATCCCCGTCTCCTCAGCATTCCAGGGTAGCCTGAGGCCCCTCAGCAGCCACGACTCCCTTAAGCAGCAGCAACACCAACAAAGATGAAGATTATGATGATGGCACAGCACGTTACAATTATGATCTCATCTGACTCTCACAACCACCCGGTGAGGTACGTCCTATGCCCATTTTACAGTTCAGGAGACTGAGGCAGATGACAACGAGCAGGTTTGCCCAGTTACACAGCGGGTAAGGTTCTGAGGCAAGGGTCGAACTTGGCTCTTCTGACTCTGGGATGCCCTCTCGCTGTACACCTCTCCACTCCAACCCGGGAGTCAGAGCCGCCACTAACCCAAGAAATCAGCATCGTTGGACATGGTGGGACCCCAAAGAGGGAGTCCCACAGTGAGCACGGCTTGGAAATTGACCCTAAGGCTGGCTTTTTAGCCACTGTACCCCCCTGCACTCTGCGGGCCCCAGCAAACAGACAAAGCAAAACGGACTCTGCCTTCAAGGAACCTACACTGGGTGGGGGACAGGGGATGGGAAGCTTGAGGAGGAAGCCAGGAAAGCCTCTCTGGAAGGGCTGGCCCCTGGAGGAGTCTTGAGGGCAAAGCAGGACTCTGAAGGGTGCCGTGCAGAGGTTCCCCCATTTCAAATGTGGGGGAACCTCCATGGAAATGCACAGCGACAGGAAGTTCAGTTTGTCTGGGATGTTCACGGCAGGACAAGCATCCCACGGGACGCATCTGAGCCCCAGAGAGTTGAGGACCAAGGCCAATGCCTGGGGAGCACCCTGCTCATCTTGGGGAACCAAACCTCTGTCTTGGAGGACTTCCCACTGAGCCTTCCTGCCAGGTCCTGGGGGCTTCCCGGCCCAAGATGGACCTGTCGACTGGGGCTGCTCTGGGAGAACCATCGCAGGAGGAGCTGTGTCTTTGAGAAGGGAGGCTTTGAGGACAGATTTGGATGTGTTCCTCTTTACTTTGGGTTCCTTTAAAAAACCATTCTGGGGGATAGACCAGAGCTCAGGTAAGAGGGCCCCAAGGCTTGGGAGGGGTCCTTTCTCCACCCTTCCCCAAAGGTATTTTAGACTCTTTGGGGCAAAAGCCAAAGAGAGGCTTCCATTCTGACACATGAGCTGAAAAGAGAATTGCTGGCCCTGGCCTTGAGGGGGCAGTGGTTAATGTAAGCTTCATCCCTGAGTTGCAAGCCATGGACAGGGAACCACGTGGGGAAGTGATGAGAAATCTTGAATTATGGCAGCCTCAGGAGAGGAGGGGAAGGGGCATCTCCTCCACAGCAAGCCTTCTGGCAAGAACAGGGGCCTAGGTGGGCAGCACCAGCCTCAGGGCTCCCTCTCCAGACACCCCACACTGGAGACTGCTGGGATTGAGCAGCAAAAGCCATTCCACATCCACAGATGTAAAAGGGCAGCTTCCTGCAGGACCAGCTTCCAGGATAAAAGGGGCAGGGTAGCAACAGCCTTCAGGCCCAGGCTGCACAGGAGCCACCCCCTGGATGAAGGCTATGGGGCCAAACTGGAAGCAAAGCTAATGTCCAGGGCAGCAGGAGAGGGGGCCAGGAGGAGGAGAGGTTCCTTGGACTCTTGGTCTTATGTGCTGCTAATACTACTTACAGACTGGACTGATGGATGGACGGATGGATACATGGATGGATGCATGGATGGACAGATGGATGAATGGACAGGCGGACGGATGCATGGATGCATGGGTGGATGGATGGACAGACAGACATGGTACCAAAAAAGCAAGAAAAGTCACCCTTGCCCTCAGGGAGCTTACAGTCTATTGTGGGAAGATAATACACAATGGGGAGAAGTGAGGGAGGGGGAGGGGAGCACCAGGCAGGAGACCACTCGGCAGGACTGTAGCAGACCCTGAAAGTAGCTTGAGGACACAGAACCCAGCAAGATCAGGCCAGAGTTCAGCCTTCTAGAGACCCAAGCCCAGTCTAGGCAGTTCAGCTCAATGTTAGGGGCAGGGTAGGGGGAGATGAGGCTCTGAGGAGAGAAATGGAAGCATGACTCAGTGAGAGAGAGAGCATCAGGTTTAAAGTCCAAGAAGCCGAGTTTGAATCTCAGGCCCCAGACCTTGGACAAAACATTTAGCCTCCCTCTACCCTCAGTCTCTACCTCTGTAAACAAAGGAGGGAGTGGGTTTTAGCTCTAAGCCCTAAGGGGCTCCTGGCCCCTCAGCCCCTCTGCCCCTTGGCCCTCCACTTAACTGTCATCAGCCATCAGGCTCTTCTTGCCCTGTCCCCCCCAAAGGCCATCTCAAGGCCAGCCAGGAAGGAGCCAGAGGACAACAAAGCTACTTTGACTTTGGAAGTTCTGGGGGTGACTTTGACCTAATTGGGGAATCTGCCTCAGGCCCTTCTCTCCCGAAATCCCCAGTCCCTGGTACTCTTCAGGTAACTGCTCTCAACTCAGAAAGGAAGTGTCTGATTCTGCCCAGGGCCTGGTGGCCCTGCTCTCCTCTGGCTCCAGTGATGCCAATGGGCTCCTTCTTCTCTTCAGCTGGAGCAAGAGGCTCCTTCGGCTCCTCAGTCCACATGAGGCTGTCCCCTGCCCACCCTGGCCCCTGCTGAAAGGCCTCTGAGGCAATGAGGGACATTGTCTCTCCCATCCTCTTATTGATAAAAAGTGAGTGGTCTGGCACGGGAAGCCCCCAACATTGGCACCTAGGAATCTGGAAAAGGATGCGGGATTAAGGGGAGTCTGGGTGCAATAGGTGGCTGAGGTGGCTGAAAAGGAAAAAGGAGGCACTCGGGTCCCCAAATGTCAGAGGACGAGACAGAACCTATGCTCATCTCTTCTAATCTCATTTGAGGGATGGGGAAACAGGCCGAGAGGGGAAGGGATTTTCCCAGGGTTCCACAGCTGGTTAGTGTAGCGCTGGGGCCAGGCTCATCAGTTAGATGGAGGGAGCTTTGACGAGGTGCCTACTCTGTGTTGCAGATACAGTGCAACCCTAAATGTGCTATCCTGCCCCCACCTTCAGGGAGCTTCCATTTGCCTGTTCTCAGATAGGAGAAAACAGGCAGGGAACGATGGAGGGTGGTGAGGGCTGAAGCCTACTTGGCTCTTCTCCCTTCCCTCGAATATGACCCCGAAATGGAGCCCCGGAGGTCCTGGACCAAAGTCCACAGTTCACAGTCCCTGCTCACAACGTCCTAGGACCACCAAGGTGAAGCTCATCTTCTCTGACCTCTCTGCACAGATGGGAAAACTGAGGCTCAGAAAGAGGAAGGCTTGGAAGCATCGAGCCGATGGGCTGACCTCCGGAGTGCTTGGCCTTTAGCGCCAAATGCTCACTGTGCCCTTCCTTGGGGTCAGGGACCTGGGCAGGAACATCAGGAAGTGTTTAGAAAGTGCCCACTGTGTGCCAGGCTCTGCGCCAATGGGCTGCCCAGATGCAAGGGGAGCCAGGAGGGCAAGACACACTGAGTAGAAGTCAGCCTCTCATTTTGCATTGGTGAACTCAGCCACGTCTGCCTGTTTGCCCAGGGCCTAGGAAGACTTTCAGGCTCTGATTGAAATGTTCCTGGGCTGTGTCTTTCTTTATTTAGCCTCTGGGTTTGTGTTTTAATCAAAGGAGGCTCATGGTGTGTGTATGGAAGTCACTGCAGGAAGGCAGAGGAAGGCGGGGCTCCTGCCTGGAAGATTCATCTCCTCTGTCGGCAGACTGAGGTGAGGTCATCGTGACCTTGAGCTGGGCTGGTGCTAGAAGGAACAGCTCCCATGAGAGCAGGCTGAAGTTTGCAGAGGTGATAGAAGGTCACCTGTGAGAGGGTGGGACCCATGTGGGGGGGCCCAGTGACCTGGGAATGGCCCCAGGAGGGCTGACGCCCCTGCTAGCACCCCTCGGCAGCTGCAATGGCCCCACCGCAAACACCGACCCTGCCCACTTGGTGATGCCCTCAGTGGTCTGGTCCGAGGTATCTTCTCTTGTATCTTCTCAGTCAGCCTAGCCCCAGGCAGGGCTGTGAATAGGTGCTGGTGATACCACCTAACCCCCCACCAAACTTCCCACTTCCACTACCCCCCAGCTTCATGAGCCGGGGCATCCTCCAAGGGCCTGGCCAAACTCCTCTACTTTCTAGCTTACCTGGTGCTGCTCTGACTCTCCTGGCCCGGTGGGATGGACCACCCAAGCTTAGAAGGAATCCTTCCTAAATGATTACTTGACTACAAAGTGTAAGCATGTAGTTCAATACAGCCTGGACTACAGCAGCTGGGGGATGCAGTTGCCCCAACAGATGGGGCAGATTCGTGGTCAGCTCATGGCCCACCCAAATCACTTTGTGGAGCCTTAGGACAATGACAGCTGGATTTGAAGAATCCTCCCCAGATCTGGGAATCTGAGAGTTCAAAGAGGTCTCCGTGGTCATCGCCAGCGTGGCCGCCCATAGAGCCCTCCAAGGACAGGAGGCAGCCCCCTCCAGGACAGCTGTTAGGAACAGACTAAGTGCTCCTGGTCCTGTACATGGTGGCCCTCCACATCCCTGAAGATGGTGCTCATGAGCCTCTCCACCAGCATCCACCAGCTCAATCCTTTAGCCAACTCTCATGTCTTCTCTGCTCTTATGTCCCCAGTACCTAGCCCAGGGCCTGGCACAGAGTAGGTGCTTAAAGTTGCCTGTGGTTGGTAAGACACAGACTTCAGACCCTTCCTCATCTTGGCTCCACCCTCTGGTCCCTCTCCAGCTCCAGTATGCAATGGCTGTCCTAATATGTGTACCCAGAGAGAAACATGGCACTCCAGACAGCATCTGATTCAGGCTGAGAGCAGCAGGATTCTGGTTCTGGAAGCTCTTCCCCTCTGCAGGTGGCCCAAAACTGGGATAGCTCCTTGGGCTGACTCAGACAGGGCTTGGGGTCCACTCTAACACCCAAGATCTTCTTCAGAGGTTAGATAGTCAGGCCTCCCCCATGCTTGAACTTCCACAACTAACTTTTTGAACCCAAGTGTATATGTCTCCCTACTGAATTTCATCTGACTAGATTCATCCCAATGTTCTAACCTGCCCCAATTCTGAAGGTCCTAACTGTCATCCAGGATGGCGGTTCTTCCTCCCAGTTTTCTCAGTCTGTGCCCCACCCCTCAACCAACCATCTTCCCTCTGAAAATGCCTCCCATTTACTCTGTGTAGCTGGTATCAATGGTTTGTTTGCATGTTGCTCTGTGGCTTGGGTGGGGGTCACTCCAGTGCAAAGCCCCGGACATGGGCCAGTTTAATAGGACCAGAGCCCAGAAGAGTTTAGCTTCTTTTTTTAAAATAGTATTTTTTTTTCCAATTACATGTAAAGATAGTTTCCAGCATTCATTTTTGTAAGATTTTGAGTCCCAGACTTTTCTCCCTGCCTCCCTCCTCCTCCCCCGCCCAAAGACAACAGCAATCTGATACAGCCTATACATGTACGGTCACATTAAACACATTTCCACATTCATCATGTTATGCAAAAAGAATCAGAACAAAAGGGGAAAGCCATGAGAAAGAAAAAAGCAACAATAAAAAAGTGAAAGTAGTCCGCTCCGATCTGCATTCGGATGCCGTCAGTTCTTTCTCTGGGTGTCAATAGCATTTTCCAACATGTGTCTTTTGGAGTTGTCTTGGATCATTGTATTGCCGAGAAGAGATAGGTCATTCAAAGCTGGTCATCACACAGTGTGACTGTTACTGTGTACAGTGTTCTCCTGGTTCTGCTCACTTCACTCTGCATTAGTTCATATAAGTCTTTCCAGGTTTTTCTGAAATCTGCCTGCTCATCATTTCTTCTTCTTATCTTTCTTTTTGGAGGGGGCAAGGCAGGGCAATTGGGGTTGAGTAACTTGCCCAAGGTCACACAGCTAGTGTCAAGTGTCTGAGGCTGGATTTGAATTCAGCAAGATGAGTCTTCCTGACTCCAGGGCTGGTGCTCTACTCACTGTGCCACCTAGCTGCCCCTGCTCATCATTTCTTATGGAATAGTATTCCCATTACATTCATATCCCACAACTTGTTCAGCCATTTCCCAATTGATAGGCTTCCCTTCAACTTCCACCATGAAAAGAGCTGCTATAAATATGGGTCCTTTCCCCATTTTTATGATCTCTTTTGGGATACACAGCCAGTAGTGGTATTGCTGGGTCAAAGGGTATGCACAGTTTTGTAGCCCTCTGGGCATAATTCCAAACTGCTCTCCAGAATGGTTGGATAAGTTCACAACTTCAGCAACAATGCATTGTTGTCCCAATTTTCCCACATCTTCTCCAACATTTATCATTTTCCTTTTCTGTTATACTAGCTAATCTGATAGGTGTTAGGTGGGACCTCACAGTTGTTTTAATCTTTATTTCTCTAGTCAATAGTGATTTAGAACATTTTTTTTTTCATGTGACTATAGATAGCTTTGACTTCTTCATCTTAAAACTGCCTGTTAATATCCTTTGACCATTTATCAATTGGGGAATGATTTGTATTCTTATAAATTTAACTCAGTTCTCTATATATTTGAGAAATTAGGCCTTTATCAGGAACACCAACTGTAAAATTATTTCCCAGCTTTCTGCTTCCCTCCTAATCTTGGTTGCATTGGTTTTGTTTGTGCTTTTTCATTTAATGTAAAAATTATCCATTTTGCATTTCATAATGTTCTCTGTCCCTGGTTTGGTCATAAATTCTTCCCTTCTCCACACATCTGACAGGTAAACTATTCCTTGCTCTCCTAATTTGCTTATGATATTACCTTTCATGTCTAAATCATGTACCCATTTTGACCTTATCTTGGTATGTGCTGTGAGATGTTGGTCTATGCCCAGTTTCTGTCATACTATTTTCCAGTTTTCCCATCAGTTTTTGTCAAATAGTGAGTTCTTTCCCAGAAGCTGGAGTCTTTGGGTTTATCAAACAGGACATTACTATAGTCATTGGCTACTGTGTCTTGTGTACCTAATCTCTTCCGCTAATTCACCACTCTATTTCTTAGTCAATACCGAGTGGTTTTGGTGATTGCCACTTTATAATATAATTTTAGATCTGGCATAGCTAGTCCACCTTCCTTTGCTCTCCCTTTCCCACTCCCCACTCCCCCCACCCCCCGCTCACTATATTTCCTCCTCTGATAATCTGGACAATTTATGTTTTTGTAAATATTTCTCCATTTCACTTAGATTTTTAGATTTATTGGCATATAGTTGGGCAAAATAGTTCCCAACTATTGTTTTAATTTCCTCTTCTTTGGTGGTGAATTGACCCTTTTCATTTTTGATACTGGTGATTTGGTTTCTTTCTTTCTTTTATCAAATTAACCAAAGGTTTATCTATTTTTTTTCACAAAATCAGCTTTTAGTTTTATTTATTAGTTCAATTGCTTTCTTATTTTCAATTTTATTAATCTATCCTTTGATTTTCAGAATTTCTAAATTGGCATTTAATTGAGATTTTAATTTGTTCTTTTCCTAGCTATTTAGTTGCATTCCCAATTCATTGATCTGCTCATTCTCTATTTTCTTCATAAAAAACTTAGAGATATAAAATTTCCTCCAAGTACTGCTTTGTCTTATCCCATAAATTTTGGTGTGCTATCTCATTATTGTCATTCTCTGTAATGAAATTATTGATTGTTTCAATAATTTGTTGCTTGACCCACTCATTCTTGGGATTAGATTATTAGTTTCCAATTAACTTTTAATCTATTTTCTATGGCTCTTTATTACATGTAATTTTTATTGTATCATGATCTGAAAAGGATGCATTAGTATTTCTATCATTCTACATCTGATTGTGAGGTTTTTATGCCCTAATATGTGGTCAGTTTTTTTGTGTATGTGCCATGTACCACTGAGAAAAAGATATATTCCTTTCTATCCCCATTCAGTTTTCTCCAGAGGTCTATCATATCTATCTTTTCTAAAATTTTATTCACCTCTTTAACTTCTTTCTTGTTTATTTTGTGGCTAGATTTATCTAGTTCTGAGAGGGGGAGATTGAGGTCCCCCACTAGTATAGTTTTGCTGTCTACTTCTTTCTGTAACTCATTTAACTTCTCCTCTAAGAATCTAGATATCACTTGGTGCATATATGTTTAGTATTGCTATTGCTTCATTGTCTACAATACATTTTAGCAAGATGTTGTTTCCTTCCCTTCTTTTGCTTTGTCTGAGCTCAGGATTGATACCCTTGCTATTTTTACTTCAGCTGAAGCATAATATATTCTACTCCAGCTTTTTACCATTATCCTGTGTGTATCCCTCTGCTTCAAATGTGTTTCTTGTAAACAACATGTCACAAGATTTTGGGTTTTAATTTACTTTGCTATCCACTTCCATTTTATGGAAGAGTTCATCTCATTCATATTCACAGTTATGATTATTAACTGTGTATTTTCCTCCATCCTATTTCCCCCCCCCCATTTCTACTTTTCTCTCTCCTTTCACCCTCTCCCTCATTACCAGTGTTTTACTTCTGATCACTGTCTCTCTCAATCTGTCTCCTTTCACCCTCTCCCTTCTATCAGCACCCCCCTTTTCTTTCCCCTTTCCCCTCCTACTTCCCTATAGGAAGATAAATTTCTATACCCAACTGAGTGTGTATGTTATTCCCTCTTTGAGCCTACTCTGATGTGGGTAAGGTTCAAACAATGCTCACCGCTCCCTTCTTTCCCTCCACTATAATAGGTCTTTTGTGCCTCTTCATGTATTCTGCCTCCCCCTTTCCTCTTCTCCCAGCACAATTCTTTTTTTCCATGCTTTATTTTTTTTATATCATCACATCAAAATTAACATATATATGCTATACACCCTCTGTCTATGTATACTTCTTCTAACTGCACTAATAGAGATACAGTTCTCGAGAGTTATAAGTTTCATCTTCCCATGTAGGGATGTAAACAATTTAACCTTTTTGAATTTAACATGTTGTTTTTTTCTTTTCTGTTTACCTTTTTATGCTTCTCTTGAGTCTTGTATTTGAAGATAGAATTTTCTGTTCAGCTCTGGTCTTTTCATCAGGAAAGTTTGAAAGTCCCCTATTTCATTGAATGTCCATCTTTCCCCCTGAAAGATTATGCTCAACTTTGCAGGGTAGTTGATTTTTTGTTGTAATTCAAGTTCCTCTGCCTTCTTGATTATCATACTCCAAGTCCTCCAATCCTTTAATGCAGAAGCTGCTAAGTCCTGGGTAATCCTGACTGTGGCTCCTTGATATTTGAATTGTTTCTTTCTGGCTACTTGCAGTATTTGCTTCTTGATCTGGTAATTTTGGAGTTTAGCTAACCTTGTGGTGAGGAGTTGTGGGACCCTAACTCTACATATCCTAGGTGTTGTAAAGAGAGGACATCAAGGAAGCTGCTTTATAACCAGCCCTTGCTACAAGTTCTCAAGGACCAACTGCCTCTTCCCAACCTACCAGTGCTTCTAGCCCAGTCCTGGGCTTGCCATGGGCCTTCTCCAAATACAAAAGGGATGGAACCAAACTGCTCCAAAGTTGGCTTCATTTTCTTGCCTTCTCTCTTCTTCTTGGCTGTAAGGTTTGCTGCAATGCTGAGAGGGAGCCTGGTGAGGCTGAGCTCCACAGGCTGCTGGGATGTGTGACCTTAGTGGACCACCCAAGTGTTAACTGAGCCACCCAAAGGCATCACTGGTCAGACGGGAAGATCCTGGGACAGGAAATCCTCATGCTTCCTAGGAGACTTTGCTTCACCTGAGAGGAATCAGGTCTGAGGGTCAGTGATCCCACCTTCCCCTCTCTTCCTCTGTCTGTCTGTCTGTCTCTAAAAGGAGATGGAGCTCTATCCCAAAAGCAGATGGAGGGACAGGAAGGAGCATCGTCAGGCTCCAGGATTTTCCCAGGGATGACTTGGATTCAAAGATAAATGAAGAGATAGAGGTCAGGAAAATCAGAGGTGACCAGAAAAGACAGTCAGCTGTTTCCACAGGGCTATGAGGGATGCAGAAGGGGAGGAGAGCCAGGAGAGGGCTCAGGGCCTGGGTGGGGGGTGGGGTGCTCCCCTGAGGGGCCCTGTGGGACTCTTATCATCAGTGCCATTAGAAGGGCCAAGCTACCCACAAGATCCCAGATCCATCCAAGGGTGGGAGTGAAATGGGGGTAACCAGGCCCACAGGGGAAGGGGGAGGGGCAAGCATCAAATAAGCACCTACTGTGTGCCCGGCACTTTACAGAAAGGATCTAACTGTGAAAATGAAGGTGAGTTGATGTGCAAGCTTTCCCATGACTGGGGGGGTGGGGGTTACTCCTCTTCCCCCCAAGCCCAGTGTCCAGCAGCAGTGAACCAAGGCCTAGCCCTGGCGGGGTCGGGGGGCAGGGAGGGCTTCCCCAACCACGGCCCTGGGCATGCACATTCTGCCATCGGGTGGATGACCAGGAGGGGCCCATGACCTTAGACCCAGGTACTCCCTGAGGAGGCTCCAGAAGGGTGGCCAGGGGTCATCGCCACCATCTAGCCCCTCACTTCTCTCTGTGCCTAAGACCTCGGGCAGCTCCCAGTCCAGGATTTGCATATGAGACAGACAGACAGACACCCAACATCAACACAACAGCACTAGGAGTCACCCAGGCTACCAGATTAACAGCAACAATAACTCTAACATTTATGCGGAGCATTGTGTGGGCCAGGCTCTCTCCTCACAGCTAATGCCTTTGATCCCCACAATAACCCTGGGATGTAGGTGCTGCCATTAGCCTCATTTTACAGATGAAGAAACTGAGGCAAATGGTTAAATGACTGGCCCAGAGTCTCACAGCTGGTGAGTGTCTGAGGTTAGATTTGAACTCGGGTCTTCCTGACTCCAGGCCTGGCCCGCTATCCACTGCATTTCTCACATATCTGCCTGGTTCTCCCTCCTTCCAAGATACACAATTCAGCCACTAGGAGATAAGTCAGTCACATGCTAACCTGGAGGCTTCCACTTCCCCTACCTACATTTGCTTGGCAGAGGGAGAGGAGAAGCGGGTGCCCCAGGAGACCCCTGCCCCATGCCGGCCACACTGGCATGCCTGACATGGGTACCTCTGACTGTCCCACAGAAAACAGTGAGCCATCAAGAGGACATTTGGAGGCTCAGTATAAAGCTCCTAATGTGTGCAGCCTCCTGTCATCATGCAAACCTTGTGCTCGGGGAGGGGCTGGGCTTTGGAAAGGAAGGGCTCCCTTAAAAGGCCGAGTGCCTTGTCTCCCACAGATGCCCCCAGAGCCGTCACTCCCAGCCAGTGGCACACAGGCCATAAGCTTCGGACAAGAGTGTCCAGCAGGCCTGTGGAGCTTGTCCAGCTGGGAGTCATTCAGGAGCCAGAGTGCGACCCCCTGGCTCCCTAGAGGGCAGTTTCAGCAGCATGGCCCCTCCACGGATCTTGGTGGATGGAGCTCATGCAGCCAGGCCTGCCTGTGTCTCAGAGGCCGCTTTGTTACAGGGACAGAGGGCTGGGTCTGCAGTCAGTAAGACCAAGTTCAGATCTAGCCTTCAGCATTACTACCTGGGTGACCCTGGGCAGGTCACTTAACCCGCCTGTCTCAGTTTCCTTCACCTAACACCTAGCCCCCAGGTGCTTGTGAGATGAATGAGGTCCTGAGACCATGGGAGGTCCCTTAGCCCAGGACCTGGTGCGTAGTAGGTGCTGTGCAGACACTAGCTACCATATGGTTACACTGTTGTTTAGGTTGATGGGTGTTTCCGTGTGTCTGTCGGTGGCTCTGTGTGTGTCTGCATCTATCATTGGGCATCTCACGCGCATGTCCGTGTGTCTGTCTGTGCTGAGAGCTTCTCCAAAGGGGGACTTTCCGGCAAGGGCAGTGTGGGAGGGAGGGCAGCTCCCCAGGTCCCCAGCCCCTCCACCATGCCTGGTCCTGCCCTGCCAGCCCCGCCACCAAACCGTTGGCTCCTGCCTCTGAGGATTCAATCACTGACAAGCCTCTTGTCTCCAGGCTGCACTAATGCCCCGCTCCTGGCTGGTGGCCACAGAGGAAAGCAAAGTCCTTCCCCCACCCCAAGGGAGGCCCACCAGCACCAACCATTGGAGAGACAGCGGATGAGGCAGCCTCTTCCTGTGTGAGGGAGGGAGGGCTCCACCCCTCCCTGCAGCCTTCCCGCCCCCCCACCAGTGACCATTAGTCACGGAACCCTCACACACAGCCCCTGCTCCCCCTGATCGGCCTCGTTCCTCCTGCCCTCCTCCCCTCTGGTCTGGACTGGACTCCTCCAGCTGCCCCCTAATTGGGGCTCTTCGCCTCCAGTGCTTCCTCTCTATTCTAGTCTATGTGGACTGGTAGTAGGTGCTTAATGATTGCTTGAGCATCGATCCATTTATCTGGGGGCACACCCCTTCCCTCACCATGGCTGCCTCAAGTCAAAACAAAAACTTGACATTGACAGCCATCCCCACTGTGGCAGCCCCTGGCCTTGGCACAGAATCCCTTCCTTTATACATCATAAGCCTCCTGGGTACCCCCTGAACCTGGTGTTTCATTTCCCACCTCCATGTCTTTGCCATGGCTGTTTCCCATTCCCAGAATGCATTCCTTTGTGAAGCCTTCTGGGATCCCACCAGGTTTTAGGTCCTTCTTTCTCCTCAGATCACCTTATATTGACATGTTGACTGGTGGTTCACACTGGAAATTCTGGGCTTACATGGAGAGAGTTCTCTCTATAAGGGTGTGTCCTCCAACCTCTGAGAACATCAGAATCTGGCCTTGCATCTAGGTCCTTAGAAAAGGAAAAGTAGCTTTGGCTACTTTGGGCTGTCCATACGCTGAACAGAGAACAGGCTTTATTTCATCATGCCCAGGACTTTCGCCTGAGAACATTAACAATCTCTTTCTCTTCCTAGGGGGCTTTCCCATTCCCTAGAGACCTGTTGAGCCCTCCAGACTTAGAGGCTGCACCGGCCAGAGCCAGTGCTTGGGGTTAATACAGGAGCAACTCCTCCCCTAGATCTTGACTCCCAGCATCGAGGAAAGGCAAGATTCCAGTTGGCTCCTCCACTGGGCAGTTCTGTCCTTTGCCGCCCTTGATCTGTCTCCCGTTGGGTCAGAAGGTCAGTGATGGCCGAGACCTCCTCTTGTCCTCAGGCTTCCTTCAGGTCCAAGGATGTGCTGTTGCTCCTGCAGCTCCCAGGTTCTTGTTGCCCTTCTGTGACCACTGGACCTGGGGGCCTCACAGATGCACAGGCTTCCCCTTCAGAGACCCAAGGCTGACCCATGCTCCCCCATTTCCATGCCCTGTCTCACGTTCTCTCCAGATCTCTCTACCCTGGCTCTCTTTCAAAGGCCATGTCCAGGGTCTGGCTCTGGCCCATGGCTGGCCATGCCATTCACTCAACCATCCTCAGATGTGGCCAGGACACCTTCACTTTGTATGAGGAGACATTGGCCTCATGATTGGGCAGTAGTGAGGACCAGGGTAATACTGGGGTGCACAGTGCCCAAATCAACCTCTGCCCCACCTCCAGAGTAGAAAACCCCTGAAAGCAAAGACAGCCTTCTTTTTATTTTTGTCTGCCAGTTCTGAGTACAATACCTAGCATACAGTAGGCACTTAATAATTGCTTGTTAACTAAAATGCTTGTTGAATGAAATTGAACTGTATTAATGAATTATATTTTAAAAGTTCTTTTTAAATGTTTGCCTGGTTTCCACCTTGAAAAATCACCATTCCTATAGCCTCTCTTCCCCCGCCCCATTAGTTTGGGGTCCTCAGCTGGAGGCTGGGCACCTTGGGGGAAAGGGAAGTCCTTTGGGACAGCAGCCCTGCCTCCTACCCTGGACCTGGTGCTGACTCACCCTGCCCAGTACTTCAATCATGCACATGCCTCTCCTGGGATGGATTCAATTAAAAAGCTCCATCCACTTTCTGGACTGTTGGGCCTGAGTAAAGGCTCCTGAGCTGCTGAAATTGGGTTTTGCAGCCACATCGATGGAGGAGCCAGCATTTTAATTGAATTGGTCCCTAAAGCCTCCCTGAACCTCTCCACATACGAGCAGAGGAGAACAAAGCATCGGAGGCCAGATGACCCCTTCCCCTCCCCCCAGGGTCTCTGCTGGCCGGAATAAAGGGGGCCTGGGGCTCAGACCCTGCCCTCAGATTGGGCAGCTCAGCTGCCAAACCAGGGGCCAGCAAAGGGTTTCTTGGCAGTTTGCCCCAGCCTCTGGGGTGTCTCAGGCCATGTGATAACAGCAGCCCCTATGGTGCTGGCAGCAGCCTTAAGTGGCCTTTCTGGGAGCAGGAGCTTAGGAGGCAGGGCTGACACAGCTCATTCTATACACGAGGAAAAGGACTTGTCCAAGGTCACGTAAAGACGGAGATGATAGAGCAAGGTTTCAAATCCAGGTTGTTGACATCACACCTCGCTGAAGACCTGAGTTTAAATTCTGCCCAGACACCCAAAGTCTGCCTGTGAACCAATCTCTTTGCTTCTCTGGGGCCCAGCTTCCTCAGCTATAAGACCTGTGATATTTGCCTCATGGGGTTGTTGGGGGGCTGGGGAAATGGCCGCTATGACGTCATCATTGGTATCAGCATTATTATCTGTCCTGGCTTCTGGGAAGTCCCAACTAAAATCCCACCTCCTCCAGAAGGCCTTCCCCGGCCCCTTGGCAGCCCAAGGCCTTCCTTCGGTTAGTTGTGTCCATTCTGTCTTGGTCATGGCTTTCTTTGTCCATCTCCGTTTACGTGTTGTGTAGACTGTACACTCCTTGAGGGCAGGGCCTGTTTTCGTGTCCCCAGTGCTTAGCACAGTGTCTGGCACACAGGAGGTCTAAATAAATGTTTATCGGTTGATTACAAAGCTCATTTTACTGAGGAGGAAACCAGGACAAATAAGAATTGGCCACAACAGAGGGCACTGCCATGGGGGGCAGGGCGGGGTGGGGCAGGAGGCGCTATCAGTCTCAGCTCTGCCACTAGCCCCCTCCACATCTCGGCATCTTTGTTACTTGAGGCCATCGGATGGGCTCATCAGTCTTCCATACTTCACACTCTAGAGTTTACAGCCCACAAGGTCGGCAGTGGGAGAGTCCCTTATCTCATTTTACGGATGAAAAAGCTGAGGCTTAGGGTGATTGACCTGGGGTGGTAAGAAATCACTCCAAAGACTCAGATACAGGACCTCGATAGCCTACGAGGTGACTTGTAGGGTCCCTTCCAGCTTTAAAATCACATGAGATATGGGAGGACTGATTGGATTGGAGAAAGTGAAGTCTAACTGCTGGATTCCAAGAGTCCATTTCCAAAGCCTGAGATGGCGCCCAAATGTCTAGAGAATGGTCACAGGCTAGCGATGTGGGAGTCAGGACTGGGATGTGGTGGCTTAGAGAACTGAGTGCCCCCATGTGGACGATCTGGGAGGCGACCGTGCTGCCATTCTCCACATTCAGCCATGCCCAGAGCATCGGATTCCTGGGTGGTTTCCATGATTTAGGGAGGATGGTGTCAAGCTATAGCACATCCAGAGGACTGTGACTAAGCTGGGGAAGGTCCTAGAGCTGGGAGGCTGAGTGGGGCCCCCTGATGTGGAGGAGACATGATCCCTGCCTTTGTGTGTTTGAGGGGGGTCCATAGTGAGGAGGGTGTAGACTTGTCTCACTGGCCCCCCAGAACAGAACCAGGGACAGTCACCAGGAGTAAAAAGAATTGGTCCCAAACAGAATTCTATTGCTACCAGCTCACTCCCCTGCATCTGTCCTGGCACTTCCATCCCTCCAGGGGCCCATGCTCCTAGCCTTGAAGTCATCCCTAAGTCTTCCTCTCCTGCGTACCCCACATCCCCTCTGGGGGGAGCTCTGACCACCTCTCTGTGGCCTCTTGTCCCGGACCCCTCCCCTTCCGGGCATTCCCATGGCTCCCCTCCTCCTGATTCCAAGCTGTTCCCATCTTTACCACTTCATCTCTAGCTCCAAGGTCTTTGTACCAATGGACCACCAGGCCTGGAATGCCCTTCCTCCCCAGCTGTTCTCACTCCTCCTCCCAGTCTCTCTCTGCATCCTTCCCTTCCTTCCAGGCTCAGCTCAGGTTCCCCTCCTGTGGATCCAGTGTTCCTGACCTCCACTCCACCCCAGATTGGTGCACGCATGCTCCCTATACAAATGCTCTGCTGGTGGTTTATCTGTCTATATGTTGCCCCTCTCACCCCCGGGAGGATGTCAGCTCTTGAGGTCAAGGCATGGTTTGGTTTTGGGTCTCTCCATCCCCAGGGCTGGTTGATAGTAATTGGTAAAAAGGACTTCACATGTCTCTTACACAAATGGAGATGTAGCCGCCATTGTGGTAGGGGTAGAGGAGGGATGTCTCCTCCACTGGACTTGGGCCCCATAGCTCCATTGGAGCCTCCAGGTCATTGAGGGTCACCAAGCCTAGAGGGAGCTGGATAATGCAGAGACCAGAGGCAGCACATGATAATGGTTCTTCCAAGGCCTTCTTTCCTACAAGTGACCCAGCATTTACATACATACTCATTAGCACTGAATGTATAGGCAAGTCACAGACTGAGGAGACCCACAAAAGGCTCCCAACATTTAGCTCAAAGGCCGGGAACAAACCCAGATTCTTTGCTGAAACTAAGCCTCTGCCCCAGCAGAGTCCCACAAGGTGGGGTGGGCGGGGAGAGGATGACTTAAAGGAGGGAAAATTCTCCCAGCCCCCACCCTAGGCCCCCAAGGCCCAAGATGCTGTGTTCTCTAGGAGGCAGGGAGGGCACAGGAAGGTCTCCTGGGAGGGAGGGGGTGAGGTTGTGCTGAGTCCCCACGAGGGGTCAAGGCTGCGGGATGTTCTGTTAGCCAGGAAATGAAATGAGTCACACAGAGCGAGTAAGACACTTTAATCTCCAAGACCAAACGAGACACTTCAGTCCTGCCTTTTGAGCTGCAAGAGGGAGCTGGGAAAAGCCTTTGGCTAGAGCTGTCATCTTTGAAAGCATCCTTCCCCAGAGTGTTCCTGTAACTACTGACGTTATTCCTGATTCCTCCTTCTGTGCCCATGATCGAGAGGACAGAAGCGGGTTTTCTGGAGAAGGCTCTGGGTGGGGGCAGATAAAGGGAAGGTGACAGATGGGCTTGTCCCGGAAACCATGGTCAGGAACCGTTGTCAGCATGACCAAGAAGGGTCGATTCAAGTGAGTGAGTGTTTATTATAAATGCCGCCCCATGTTCTGTGTGTAAGCATTGAGACCAACCCTTTCTATGCTTGTTTAGATGCGAGAGGCGCAAATTCAGAGCCTTCTCCAGCCCAGATGTTCATGGGTACTGTTTGTGCCCAACCTGTGGCAGAGCCTTCTGAGCTCAGGTTGGTCTGATTAGCCACAGTAGGACACCCTGAACCTTGACCCCAATGTGGTGATGTCATTTTGGTCCTCTTTGGGCACAAAGGACAACCACCAACTAACCATCCATGCATGTTCTAGAGCAGTGTCTTAGACTCTAGAACCAGGACCAGGATCTGTGTCCAGCTTCTGGGGACAGATACAAGAGCCCTTTCCATTCAGTCCCCGCTTGTAGATCTGTCCTCATTAGCCCATTTTGAGTATCTTCTGTCACTTTGGTGTCTACAAGATGAAAGCAGAGCATCCCCAGCCCCAAAGACATTCCCAGGTATTTCTTGACTGTCACCACCACTTACTTTCTAGATGAGCTTTCTGTCCAGCCCCACTGGGGGAATATAGCTGGAGTTGGGAGGGATACCCTGACTTTGTTTCTCTAAGTGTGTTGGTAAGCAAAATGGCCTTTGCTTTCTTTGAGTAACTCAGTGTATTTCATTGAGCCTTGCTAGGTGCTGGGCCCCAGGCCCAGAGCCCTATTAGGTGTGGAACCTATGTGGGTGAGGATTGGTGACTGGGGTGGGGCCCAAGATGGGGCTGGCTAAGGGGAGGTGTTAACTTCAGAGCCATGCCCTGTTGGGTGTTAACCTAATCTATGTGGATGTGAACCTCCCAGGGTCCTAAGGGGAGGAGCCAATTCAAGAACCAATCACCAGAGCCTGGGCTCTGGTCATTCAGATGA